>NC_054609.1:11740043-12109418 GCF_004785595.1 Juglans microcarpa x Juglans regia
ATCTCATTTTCACAACTTTCATGGTGGGGTTAAGCCTACGTTAGGGGGTCTCTACTAGGGCTGGCTCCCTCTTCTAAGTGAATCCTATGTTGGCAAATCAAAGGACTAATACCTTTATATCAACTATGGTCCAACCAAGTTCAGACTTATGCTCATTCAACGTTTTCAGAACTTTCTCACACAGGACAACACTTAATTCTGAAGAAATAATAATAGGAAATGTATCACCTGGATCCAGGAAGGTGTGCTTAAGACCCTTGGGTAATGGATTGAGCTCGAGTTTAGGTGTTTCCACACTTGATGGTTGTTGTTTTTTGCTCCTAGCCAACAATTCTTCATACTTTGGCTGCCATAGTGATCCTCTATAGTCTTGCAATTTATCAAAAATAGCACAAATTTCAGCAAACACATTAGAATCAATGGTAAGTGAAAATTCAAAATTAAGAAGAAAGTGTTCAAGGGGATCCAGGTCAGTTGTCAAGACTTCTTCCTCTTCAATAAGCGAATCTTATATCAAGTAGGTTTGTTGGCACTCAATTTCTTCCCTTGGTTTCTTACTGATATGGAAAACGTTTACCTCAAATGTTATGTTCCCAAAAAAGAGTTTCATCAATACATTTTGCAATTTATAAGTGCTTTAACCGTAGCAAGGGAATGTTTAACTAATATGAGATGAATTTTAGAGTTAGAATCAACAACCGACTGATTTCCTAAATTAAGAAATCAACAAGGTTGTAAAACTTGTCAATTTGGATAAAAACATCATCAACTATCCCTCTTGGTTTCTTAACTGAACGGTCAGTCAATTGAAACACAATAGAAGTGAGTTTAATTTCACTCAAACCAAGCAGCAAGTAAATCAAATATGGCATAAGATTTACACTAGCTCTTAAGTCATGCAAGGCTTGTGCAAACTCATGACTACCTATCATGCATGAAATAGTAGGGCAGCCTGGATCTTTGTATTTTGGTGGGATTCTTTGTGCATTTATAGCACTTACTTGCTTAGTCATAAATGCTGCTTTTTGAACGTGGTGCTTCCTTTTTATCGTGCATAAATTTTTTAGAACCTTAGCATATGTAGGAATCTAAGTTATGACATGCAATAGGGGAAGGTTAATCTTTACCTGCCTAAGGTTTTCTAAAATCTCAGCAATATGGTCAGTAGCTTTCAAAGTAGACTTGAGAGCTTGGGGAAAGGGCACCCTAGTTGGAATTACCACCACCTCACTATCCTTTAAGTTGTCTAGTTCCCCAGTACTCGAAATTCCTCGAGTATTTCTATTTCTAGGCATTCCTTCTATGACCTTACTAGTTCGGGTGGTTATGGCATTTACCTCATTAAGATCTTGACTATTAGGGTTCATAGTTTGTGCCATATGCTGCCCCATTAGGATTGGGTTGAGCTTGGGATGGAAACTTTCCACACTCACTTATGGTCAAAGCACTAGTCAACTTAGAAACTTGGTTCCTCATCTCTTTGTTCTTTTCTACCACTTGAGGGATCATTGACTCAAGTTTTTAGTTTATTTTACCTTGAGCCTCAATAAATGCATGTAAGGTGTCCTCTAAAAAGTTCTTAAAAGGTGTGGGCTGATATGGAGGCGTAGGGTAAGATCTAGGTGGTTGTGCAAGTTGTTGGTTTTCAAATTTTCAGCTAAAATTGGAGTGATTATGCCACCTTGGATTGTAAGTATCGAAGAAATGTGTAAAAGGCTTCTTGTGCATACCTAGGGCATTACATTGTTCTTCATACATTCTCCTCATTTCAGAAAATGTGAGGGCACTCTTGAGGTAGGTGATCTACCCCACCACACACAAAAGACGGTCTAAAGGACTCTACACGAGTAGCCATGTATGTTGGCTTTAAATCTTTAGTTTTTAACACCTCTAACTCCCTAGTAAGAATCTCCACCTTAACTTTTAAGTTATCATCTTCCCTAAGATGATAAATTTCACCACTATTTGGATTTCCAGTAGGCCATGATCTATTTGTACTTTAAGTAGCACTACGTCTGGTCCAAGTTTGATATCTTTCAGCAAGCTCATTGAGATATTCTATGGCCTCATCTAGATTTTTCTGAAAAACTCACCATTACACATCATCTCTATGAATTGGTGCTCTCTAGGTGTAAGTCCCTCATAAAAACAACTAAGTGCCAGTTCTCATACCCATGTTGAGGACGCATACTCAACAAATCCTTAAACCTCTCATAAGCTTGATGCAAAGTCTCACTATCCTTTTGTGCGAAGGTGGAGATCTGCCTCTTCAAAGCACTAGTTTTATGTTGGGAAAAATATTTGTTAAAGAAGGCTTGTGTCATCTCATTCCATGATCCTATTGATTGTGGTCTTAGTGAGTACAACCAGCTCTTTGCACTATCCTTCAAAAAGAAATGAAAGAACTTAAGTCTCACAACATCATCTGTAGCATTATGACTATGGAAAGTCGCAACTACTTCCTCAAACTCCCCTCTGTGCACATAAAGATTTTCATTCTCTAAACCATGAAAGGTGGGAAATAACTGTATCATCCCTAGCTTAAAATAAAGTTGGTGAGTGTTGGCTGAAAACATGATGCATGATGGTATGGGCATGCATGTAGGGTGGAGGTAATCCTGAAGAGTTCTAATGGGTTGATCTTCGTGTTTACTCATTTTTTGGGACTAGATGAATTGTCAAAAAAATGATTAAAAAAATTGACTCCAACTCTAGCACAGGCCTATGAACAAAACTATCCAAGGCATCTCTATATTTGTGCATGCAAGGTAAAAAAAAACTAAAAACAAAAGAATACTATGAAAATAAAAAGAAAAAGAATAATGCAGCAAACTAAAAGAGGGAACGAAGTTATTGCCTTTACAAGATGCTAAAGTTAATTATGTATTGTATCAATTCTTGCACCGTACTCTCCGTCACTAGGGCTGCAATTTGATTACGCCCAAACTACTATGCGGTGTTACAGTATAATTCAGGGTGCCGATCCACAGGGAGTCGAAAAAAAGGCTACAAGAACGAAAACTTAAAGGAAAAGATCAAATGTCAAGATTATAGGAATCTAAAAAGTATTTTGAATCTACCTAAAGCACATAATTGAAAGGAGATTAGGACACGGATAAAAATGCAAGTAAAGCTTCGGGCTTCCATCAACTGGATCCAATACTTTGATTTTTCCAATCCATACTATACACACGATTAGGAATTATAACACCAAATTCTTAATTGGATGATATGACAATATATTCATCTAATTTCTCAAATTTAATTTTAGAATCTATTCTCCCCTTTACAAACCACAATTTTCATGTATAAAAAGGATCTAAAGACGACACTATGTTCACAAACAATAGTGTAGCAAAAGATCACATCAATGGCATGAAAAACCTGTTTAAGTCACAATCATATATTCATAATCCTATACCTTAACAAAATCAAACCTCTAGAAGATTTAATATAATTGTCTCAAACTTATAATATCCAAAACAAGTAGAGAACTCAATCCTAGAATCTTAAATAACAAAACTTAATCTATAAATTGAAACATAATTAAAGCATTTTCACCAATCAATTTATGCCCTAGGTTTCACCTAAGCTTTAGTTCTTCTCCATCAGAGCATCACAAGAATAGCCTATCTTTTTTCCTCCTAAAAAACTCCATACATCCCTCCTACCTCCCAACTTTTATTCCACCCAATATCCTCTAAATGAAAAGTTATCCACCTATTCAAAAGTCCTTCCTCGGTTGAAAGTCCTACTCATTTGAAGATCTTTCCTGTTCAAGAGTCTTGCTCTGTTGAAAGTCCTGCTCTCAAATTTCTTGATCCCAATTAAATCATGTATCACACCCCACCAACCCACCCTCCATCAATATCTCTGTATTCAAAAGTGATTTTGCCATTCTTTTTTTTTTTTTAACTTCTCTTATCTGCCTACCTACCAACCCCATCAAATATCGTGTCCTTGAAAAGTGGGTCTGTTATTATTTTTTTTTTAAACTTCTCTTAACCGCCCACCTACCAACCCCATTTCTGATATCTCTCTTCCAGAATACTCTTTCACAATGATAATACTCCATGAAACACCTCTTTGGTGAGTTGTCTATGAGGTAGTGAATATTGGGCTTTAGTGGTCTTAGGCTCTGGCCTCTTCTTTTGTGGACTCTGAAATTAGACATAAAAAAATGTGATTAGGAATATCTCAAAATAAATAGAACCTAAGTTCAAGAATACAAGTTAATTCCTATGATTTTTGTCTATATTTTAGCATTCTAGTCTAATAATTGGGTATTTAGAGTGCACTTTCGTGCACTCATCATGGAGTCTGGCTTCTGAAAAGAAATTTCATCGACTTTATGGACATGCACAAGTTGCATAGATTGTCTTCTTGATCTTATTAATCCAAGTCTTTGAGGCTCATGTGCTTGATGCATTACATCATTTCACAAACCCTCTTAAAGGTCAACCCAAAAATTACGATGTGCAAAACTGAGACATTTCGTCCAACAAGTTGTGCTCATAATGCAAATAGAAGCCTAAAGATTGCAAATGTTCAGGCATTGTCTTCTTAGCAATACCAACTTGAATAATACGCAAATGTTCATGCACATTATTCATGTAACTCAAAATAAACCCAGTAGAAAGACATTCAGAAATCACAACCCCAAAAATATAAAAGGGTCAAAATTTTACAAAATCACCTTGTGGGTACACGCTTTTAAGGGTTGGTGGCCTGTACGTTGATTTTCACTTGAGGGTCAGTAGTAGGCAGTTCCATATCTGAGCATTGTCTATGTATGAGGTTAACGGCAAAAAGATGATGTGGAAGAGACGATGTGGAGAAGACAATGTTCATGCCGAGGTGGAGACGATGTGGAGGAGAGAATGACGGGAAGCCTTCTACAATGTCAAGGAAAGACGATGTGGATTCAAAGAAGGAACTGGGATGGCTTGCGAAAGATAGATTTGAAAAAGGATTGTAGCCAAGAGTTGGGATGGAGGAGTCGAAGAAGGTAGAGTTAGGGTTTGGGAGAGAAGAACAAAAATCGATGAGAAGAGAGAATAAGACTAAGTAATATTCAAATTTTGTTTTTTTAATATTTAAAATTCATGCCACGTGGGCATTCCAAGTCAAGCGGGAGGTAAAAGCAGAGGGAGTAGCATTTCTTTTTACGTTAAAGTCAGCATCCACAAAGTTTTCCAAGACACAAAATGTCCAATAACCCAAGTTGCACCTTATTCCCAAGAAAAATTCTATTGGTAAGCCTGTAAAGCATATTTGTGGTGTGAGAATAATATGTAGTATTTCCCTTTTCATAGAAAAACTCTACTTATCGTTCCATACACCACACACCAACATGTGATTTATCTTTTTTATCTTTCTATTTAAATACACACATATGGTTTAGGTCATGTGGTTCAGTCCTATGCCCAGGTGGTGAACAAGAAGTTGGAGGCTCCATCGTTTAAAATCCCCATGCATTTTCCAGTTGAGATTAATGGTGAATTGGGTTTTATATTCTCTGAAACTGAGATGACAAAAGCAGCGGAAGAATTTCATTTTGCCTTGGTTATGAAATTTATGAGAGTTCGACCATCCATTGATAAAATCCGGTTGTCTGTGGTCAAAACTTGGGGTCTACAAGATATACCAACGATAAGTTTTATGGATGATTACCATGTTCTTATTCAGATAAAAAATGAACGTGACTTTGTGCATGGTTGGGCATGCGAGGGACGTATAATGGCAGGGATAAATTTTCGGCTTTTCAAATGGTCTAAAGACTTTGATGTGAAGAAAGAGTCACCGCTGGCACCACAATGGATTTATTTACCAGGCCTATCGATGCATCTATACAGAACAGATTTACTACAAATTTTGGTGACCCGTTTTGGTCGATACCTGGGTACTGACAATGCTACCCTTAATCGTACGAGAGCCTCGGGGGCGCGTATTTGTGTGGAAGTAGATCTAACCATGGAACCAGTAATCGGTTTTCCTATTGTATTGGCACCCAACACATGTATCTGGCAGGAAGCAAAGTATGAAAAAGTTGGGTTTTATTGTTCAAAATGTTATCGACAAGGGCATACAGCGGTGGTATGCAGAGTGGGCAAAAACAAAAAGATGATAGCAAACCGCAAGATAAAAAGGTATGGCAGCCAAAAAATAACAAAGCTTTATCAGACGAACCTACGAATCTTGTTGGGCGGGCCGCAGAAGTGGATAATAAAGATGGTCAGAAGAATACGCAAAATACGAAAAATAGTATGCATGTTACGATTGACGTGAATAGATCGGTGGCTTTGGAAAATACTATGCAAGTAATGAAGGACGTGAACAAAACGATGGCTATGACAAATCCTGTGTTAGAAAATCAAGAAATTGGGGAAAAACAGAGATATGGTTTTGGAAATGCAGTTAAATATTAGACAAAACGTGAGGACTGATATATCAGAGAGTAGTGATGAGGAATGTGAAGAAGTGTGGTGTGATGAAAATAGACCCCTTGGAGAAATAATGTCTTAAGTACAAATTGAAAACATTGAGGAGATGCATACTGGGGATTGTCTAGGAGATTTGGCACGAGAATGTTTGTTGGATAGAGAAGAAGGCAAAATACCAACACTGATGGGAAAAGAAAAACTGTATGAGTCAGATGTGGAACATCGATCGATTTTCAGAAATTCAAAGAGGACAGAGGAGTTATCGGTGAGGAAATCTCAAAGGGTTCATACCCGATCACAAAAATTAGATCTATGACTGAAAAAATCTTTTCCTGGAATATTAGAGGCTTGAGAAGGTCTAGAGGTAGGCTAAAGAAGCCTCTCAATAAATTCCGTGTTAAACTGTGTGCTATTTCGGAACCGTTTGTCTCCGAGAATCATATGGCAATGTTGGGGAATTTTCTGCAGTATGATTACTTTGTTTCTAATGAAAGACAAGGTGGATGGTTATGGCTGGCCATAGAATTATGGTTTCTTTTGTCTATGCCAAATGTACTTATGTTGAAAGAAGAGAGTTATGGAACCTGATAGAAGCAACGCAAGTGGATGACGCACCTTGGATGGTGCTGGGAGACTTCAATGTCATTCGCATGGATTCAGAAAGAATTGGTGGAAATCCAAGACCTCTCATTTCGATGTCGGAGTTTAATGATTGTTTGGATCATTGTGGCCTTTTTGATTTATCAAGTGTTGGCCAACGTATGTCATGGTGTAATGGCCATGAAGGGGTATCTAGGAGCTGGGCGAAGCTGGATAGAGTGCTTATTAATGATGAATTTTTGAGGGAATTTCCATCTGCTCAATTTAAATTCCTTTTGCGGAAAGCATCTGATCATTGTCCGATAATACTCTTTCCAGAGGTGTCGCATTCAGCTTTTGGGCCTTCACGATTTCGTTTTCTTAATATGTGGTGTACACATGATGTCATCCTGTCATGTGTTAGAGATGCGTGGAATCAGCAGGACTCAGCTTTGGGTCTTCTAAAGCTTGTTATCAGACTTAAGGGCACCAAGGTGGCTTTACGTGCATGGAATAAAAACGTTTTTGGGAGAGTGGATGATCACTTAAAAGCTCTTGAGGAACGTATGGAATTTTTGGAAAACAAATTACGGGATGGTTTTTCGGAGGAAGTTGAGGTTGATTTTCTAGTTTCGAAAATCGAATTCAGCTATGGGAAAAAAGGGAAGCTAGCCGCTTAAGTCAAATAGCTAAAAAACGTTGGCTGATAGATGGGGATCAAAACACGAGATTTTTTCATTCAGTTATTAATCAACAGTGGAAAAGAGGTCTGATATCGAGGATGGTGCTCGACAATGGAAGAATTCTTGAGGGGCCCGATATTCAAAAAGAAGCTGCTGATTTCTTTCAAAATTTTCTCTCTGAGAACTCGGGTGTTGAGGAGTGTGACCTCTCGGAGTTGATCCAAAATCAAATATCTGAGGAAGAGAATTTATTCCTTTGCACAGAACCTTAAGAGGATGAGGTAAAAAAGCAGTTTTTTCTATTCCAAAAGATAGTAGTCCGGGTCCTGATGGTTTCAGATCAGAATTTTATATGTCTTGCTGGGATATTGTTAAACATGGTGTCATTGAGGCAGCGAGAGATTTCTTCAGGGGTGCGCCCCTAACCAGGTTTTACTCTTCCTCGTTTATTATCTTAATTCCGAAAGTGCCTGATCCCTCCAGTTTTGACAAATTTAGACCGATTAGTTTGTGTTCCGTGGCTTATAAATTTTTTTCTAAGATTATAGTCTCTAGACTAACTGTGGTTGTAGAAAAGTTAGTTTCACATGAACAAGGGGCGTTCATTCCTGGGCGAAGCATTTTTGAAAATATCACTCTCGCTTAGGAAATGGTTCATTCTTTACATAAGAAAAATGTCGGTGGTAATGTGATGGTGAAACTTGACATGGCTAAAGCCTATGACAGGGTGAATTGGGTTTTTTTGTTGGAGGTATTTAGGGCCTTTGGCTTCTTTGATAATTTTTGCCAATTAATACAGCATTGTGTGGATTCCCAGTGGTTTTCTGTTATGGTGAATGGGACTTTGATTGGTTATTTTAAATCAACTCGGGGTTTGCGCCAAGGGTACCCTCTTTCTCCTCTTTTATTCATTATCATGGAGGAAGTTCTGACAAGACTACTCAGGAAAAATTTTAATTCTGGCCGTATTCAAAAATTCTATCATCCAGTTGGTGCTCCTCTGGTTTCTCATTTGCTCTATGCAGATGATATCCTTATTTTTGCAAATGGGAATAAGAGGTATATGAAAAACCTTGTTTACACTCTTGAGACTTACGAGAAGTGGTTGGGCCAAATTATTAGTAAAGATAAATCTGCTCTGTTTATGTCGAAGCAAATTTTCTTAATCCGTAAGCGTGGTCTGTTGAGAATTACGGGTTTTAAGGAGGGCATATTTCCTACTACGTATTTGGGGGCGCCGTTGGTTTCAGGCAGATTAACTTCTAGGATTATGGAGCCGTTAATTGAGAAGATAAGGAAGAAAATAACAGGCTGGAAAATGAAGCTTCTTTCGCATGGAGGAAGGCTTATTTTATTGAGACACGTGTTATCTAGCATGCCGATTCATCTAATGTCGGTGATGAATATGCCTATGGTGATTGTGTCTCATATAAAATCACTTTTGGCCAACTTTCTTTGGGGGTGAGGCGGATGGGAAAAGAAAGCTGCATTGGAGATCTTGGGAGAAAGTGCGTAAGCCTATTTCAGAAGGGGGTATGGGATTGAGAGATCTTAAAGATGTTCAAAAATCTCTTCACATGAAGTGTGCGTACCGGTTGATAACTACCAAGACGTTATGGTCTAAATTTTTTCGGGAAAAATACTTCCGTAATGAGCATATTTCGTCCCATGTGGTGAGGCCTAATGCATCCCGGTTTTGGAAGTCGGTTATGTCTTGTCTTCCGGAAGTTATGGAGAATATAAAAGTACTGGTGAGAGGAGGAAATGTTTCATTCTGGTTTGACAAATGGCTTGCTTCAGGCGTATTATCAGTTAATGTTGAGGATATACGTAACTCTAAGCTGTGCATCAAAGATTGCTAGATCAATAATTCTTGGAACTCTGATCGTTTATTGGAGTTAGTGGGTTCGAAACTAACAGAGGAGATTTTACAAAATGTGCCAGTTGGTAAAAGTGGACAGGACATTCATTTGGAAACCTTCTCCGGATGGTAGTTTTTCTACTGGCACGGCGTGGGAGGTGGTGCGATGCAAAAGCCTGAATACATTGTACCATGATTGGTTTTGGCGCAGTGTGTTGCCGAAGTGAATTTCTGTGTGTTTATGGAAAGCTTGGTTTAATTCCTTAGCTGTGGATGACAGAGTGCAGAGCAAGGGCATTTATCTGGCTTCTTCATGTGATTGTTGCGCACGAAAAGCCATTGAAACTATCGACTATGTTTTAGCTTCTGGGGATGTAGCTTTGACTATTTGGTCTCATGCTAGTGCTGTGATGGGAGTCCCGTTTACGCATCAGATGCCTTGGAAAACTAGAGTTATGATCTGGTTCCAGTACGCCAAAAAATCCTCCATCAAAGGTACATTAGTTGGTTTAATTCCTTGTCTAATTACTTGGAGTTTGTGGAAAAGGAGGTGTAAGGCAGGAATGGAAGGTGTAAAGGATAATGCTGGAAAAATCTGGAGAGACGTTCGGTTTTGGATAAAGTTATTGGCTGATAAGCTTAGAGCTAAACATAAATTATCTATGCAAGACATAAAAATTCTGGAAGAATTTCAGATTGAACGTCCGATAACTAGGGCGAAGGAGGTAAAAATTGTGACTTGGTCGAAACCTCCCTTGGGTTGGGTGAAGCTAAATTGTGATGGGAGCTGTCGTGGAAATCCGGGCAACTCGGGAGGTGGTGGAATTATTCGTGATTCTAACGGTGTGGTTAAAGCAGCGTTCTCAACTCATTTTGGGAATGGGACCAACAACGGTGTAGAACTTAAGGCGATCCTGGAGGGTATTCGTCTTTGCAAGCAATTTCACTTTTTTAATATCATTATTGAAAGTGACTCTCGTATTGTTATAGACTGGCTTCGAAAAGGGAGATGTACCTTATGGTACCTTTGGGATTTCTGGGATGATCTAAAGGCAGAGCTCGTTGGAATAATTTTGTGGTAGTTCATCAATATAGGGAAGGAAATCGTGCAGCTGATTTTCTGGCTAGAGAAGGCGAAAGTGGGAAGAATGAGATTTATGAAGGGCATTTTTCTCTCCCAAGACGTCTAAGAGGTATTACGCGTGTTGAGAAGATGGGTCTTCCATACCTGCGCCAATGAGCTAGTGCTCTAGTATTCATATTGTTTTTGTTGGTCTGGTGTGTGGTTTTTTTAGGCCTATTTAGTTTCTTTTCTCATATAGGCCTGTTTAGATTTCTATTAGGATTGGTTAGAATTTTATCCTTCGGTGCTTGTCAAATAGGCTTGTTTAGAATTTTGCTTTACTATCTAGGCCTGTTTAGATCTTTGTTTTTGTTTTGTGTTGGTTTCGGTTTTTTGGGAGGTGTGCTCTCCTAGTTGTTTGGCTTGTAACCACGGTTTTCCTCTACCATAAGTGAGGGATTTTTAATAAACTTGGGATGGGGTCACTACTGTGTGGCTACTGGCTCTTTGGAAAAAAAAATAAAAATAAAAGGATAAAAATGACAAATCACATATTGATTTGTGGTGTGAGGATAATAAAAAGCATTTCTCTTTTCCATATAGTTGATTTGCCAAAATTTGATTTGAAAGAAGATTTTAAAATTTAAATCTCTTATAAATCAAGTATTGTCATATCAATGGCATATGAAAATCTATTTCCAAATAGTGAATTCATATGAAAATCTAGAAAGGCGTAATCACTTCCAAGAATAATAGATAACCGAACAGTCGAATACTACAATAAAAATAAGTGACATTTGTCCAAGCATGTGTCGAGAATCTCTCTTCCTAACTCTTTTCTCGTAGGAGTAGATAATGAGGATGATGTAAAAACTCAAAACACATGGCTCTCTTATATATATAAGATATTTTGCTACTCATCATCTCACACATCACACACCACACTTAATTTTTAATTTTTTTAGTTTTACGCATGCTAAACTAATTGAGTTATTCTACTTATCATCCCTACACCACATAGTTGTTAAGGAAAAAAAATATATGTAGTGTGTGGTGTACAAATGATAAGTAAAATTTTTCATGTATAAGAATAGGCATAGTGAGTGTTTTGATATATAATTGGTGGTACATATTCATTTGAGTAAGCGTGTAAATCAAGAGAATATAATTTAAGCTCGGTATGTGTGTTTGTTTGTGTGTGTATATATATATATATATATATATATATAGTAATCTTACTACATGTTTCTGTATGTGTCTGTGAGAGGAGGCCCACCATAGAAGGGCCCAAGCCTAGGAAAGCCCAACCACGAAGCCTGGGCCAGAGTAGGGGAGCTAAAAACCCAGGGTGAGAGGATCGGGAAGTAAGCGCGGGCTCGGTCAAGATGGGCCTGTCTACTCAAGGTCCGGGAGGAACGAGGGTCTGCAAATTAGCAAGTCTAATCACCAGGCCAGACGAGCACAACATCAGCATGCACCCGGTCTTAGAGTCATGGATCCCAGGCACGAGCCAACCCAGGTCGGTGTCAGGAAATCCGGCGCGCGATGGAGCGTCCCACGAGCCAAGGACAGCTCGCGTGCGATCTGACATCTCCTGGCATGACAGAGAAGTGACGGCCACACAGATGTAGGATGACAGGCACAGTGCGATCTTTTGCTAGGCCGCAGACTGGCCCCCTACTAAGGCGACAGAGAATGGGTGGTGGCAAGCCTGATGTCTGACATGCCATGATCTCCCTCAACTGAAGGGCCTGACTTAGGTATAAATAAGGGATAACCCTCCTATGGGAGACTCTCGATTCAACCTGCGTAACTGTTTTACTTTGCACTGTATTGTCCTTCTCCATCACCAGAGAACAACCCACTGACTTAGGCATTGGAGTGACCTCGGAGGCCACGAGAGCCTCTCTTTCTTCTTAGTTGCAGGCACCAAGGAGCTTGGGTTTTGTGGAACTGTTCGGGCTGCGAAACACGACATCAACAATGGCGCCGTCTATGAGATAAGTTTTTCCATAAAAACGTGTACTTCGCGTGCCAGCAGCGATGCAATCCCAGGCTACGAGAAGGGAAGACCGCGAGGAAGAAACAATGGAAGCTGACGGAGGAAGCTGGGACATTCTGCCAGGAAAACGTAGCCCTCAAGTTTGCAAATGAGGAGTTGGCGAGAGGGGTAGAACCGAGCGGCAACGAGCAAGAAGGTTCGCGAAAGATTCCGGCGGACACTACGACAGAAAAAGAGAGGCACGAAATGCACCTCAAAATCTGAGAGTTGGAAGACAAATGTGCGAAAATGGAGAAGAAGATGGACACCCTTTCAACCGTAGACCAACTGCTGATCAGCTTTGACCTCCCTTACAGTGAGGAAATCTTGGCTATGCCCCTTCCTCCCAAATTCAAAGTTCCCCAGATGGAAGCATATGACAGGTCCAAAGATCCGCTGGAGCACTTGGAAACTTTCAAGGCCCACATGACTTTACATGGCTTCCTGGGAGAGGTCACCTGCAGGGCCTTCCCCTAACATTGAAAGGAGTGGCCCGAAGCTGGTTTGGGGGGTTGTCATCAAGAACAATAGGAAACTTTGAGGAGCTTGCTCGTCTCTTCACAATTTCTGGCCAACCATAAGAGGAGACACCCTGCGGCCTACCTCTTGACGGTCATGCAACGAGACAGCGAGAATCTGAAGTCGTACCTCTCGCGGTTCAATCGGGAACGGATGAACAGATGACCAGGACTAGAAGATCATGTTAGCAGCGCTCTTGGGGGGTATCTGGTCGCTGAATCTGTTCATGATTGAAATAGCACGGAAGACCCCCACCATGCTGAGAGAGTTCATGGACCAAGCATATGAGTTCATTAATGCAGAAGACACTCTGGAGGCCCTGACGACCCTTCGACGATCTGAGCTGGAGCCGGCTTGCATAAAGGCGTCAGGACAACGTCCCAACCGTGATAACTGCGGAGGGGAAAGGCAGGGTGCGTCAGATGTGAAGAGGAATAGAGAAGCACTAGCTCGGACTCAGGGAGTTAGCCGCGCCCATGCCAACTTAGCAGTGGAAGGAAACCCTCGCGTGGGTCCCAAAGGAGAACGCCCCTATGAGATGGAGAGTTGCCCGTTTTGTGAGTATCACATGAACAACCGACACAGCACATGCGATTGTTACGCCCTAAAGAAAATTAAAGAAGAAGAACAAAAGAACCGGGCACATCGCCGGGAAATGAAACGGACCGGTCAAGAGATAGGCAACCCAACTTCCGACAGGGAGAAGTCCCGAGAAGACGAAAGGTCAGGGATGGCACGCAAAGAAGCTCCACCATGGAGGATGGGCTGCTTAGAGAAATCAGCACTATCACATGAGGGTATGCAGGAGGAGGGGCTACCTCGTCGGCCCGAAGGGCGTATGCCTAGAAGGTGCGTTATAAGGAAGTCTTCAGTACAGTAAAGGGAGTAAGCAGATTGCAACGACGTACCGGAAGTGTTGCAATAACCTTCGACGAAAGAGATGCAGAACGCATCCTCCACCTGCATGATGGTGCACTAGTGGTGACGATGCAGGTGGTGAACTTTCGGACCCAGAGAATCCTGATCGACAACGGCAGTTCGGCCGATATCCTGTTTTGGGACGCATTTATCAAAATGGGCATCAATCCTGATTGGTTACGCCCAGCCCCAATGACCCTCAAGGGTTTCATAAGGGACATTGTTCATCCAGTAGGGGTCATTACTCTCACGATCTTGGCGGGAATGACGCCCAGGATCGCAACCACTATGACCGATTTCTTCGTTGTGAAGGCCTCCTCCTCATACAATGCCATACTAGGACGCCCGACCTTGAACAGCTTGAAGGCGGTGACGTCTACCTTTCACCTAAAGGTGAAGTTTCCCACCAACTCGAGAGTTAATGAAATCTGCGGCGAACATGTCCTAGCCTGAGAATTCGATGACAATGAGATGAGACATGAGGCACGAGTCGTAGCGACCATTGAAGCACTAGAAGAAACCCCCAAGCTCGGATCACCCCCAATCCTGACCGAGTGGGATGGGCAAATCCATGACGAGCAGGCCCTCTTACAAGCCACACCCAATGAGCCACTGGAACTTGTAATTGTAGACCAATAGGAGCCCGGACGGCAAGTCTAGGTCAGCACTAGGCTGGGCCCGGATATAAGGGCCGCGCTGATATCTCTCCTTGTCGAACACAGAGATGTGTTTGCTTGTAGCCACGAAGACATGCCCGAAATTGACAACTCTGTGATTGAGCACCAGCTCTACATCAACCCAACAGCACGGAAAGCAAAGCAGAAATGACGCAGCTTCAGCGCCGAGAAGTACTGGGCGATAGCCGAAAAGGTGGATCGACTCCTTGCTGCGGGGTTCATCCGGGCAATCCAATATCTGGAATGGCTCTCAAATGTGGTTTTGGTGTAAAAGTCTAATGGCAAGTGGCGAATGTGTGTAGACTTCACCGACCCTGAACAAGACTTGCCCAAAAGATAGCTTCCCTCTACCACGCATCGATCTAATAGTGGATTCAACGGCGGGACATCCCCTCCTCAGCTTTATGGACGCTTATTCTGGGTACAATCAGACAAGGATGAATCTGAACAGCAAAGAGAAAACGGCATTCATCACCAACCGATGGCTCTACTGCTACAAGGCAATGCCCTTCGGACTGAAAAACGCAGAGGCCACCTACCAACAACTGGTCAACCGAATGTTAAACAACAGATTGGCCGCAACATGGAAGTATACGTGGACGACCTGTTGGTGAAGAGCAATGAAACCCAGAAGCATTTGGCAGACCTACGAGAAGCATTCTCCGTCCTCCGACAATACCGAATGAAGCTTAACCCGTTGAAATGTGCGTTCAGAGTGGAGACATGGTCTCAGAAAAAGGGATCGAAGTGAATCCAGAAAAAATAGAAGCAGTGATGACAATGCCTTCCCCCATGTAGTGTCCATGAAGTCCAGAAGCTAGCCGGGAGGGTGGCAGCCTTAAACCGATTCATCACCCGATCCACCAACCGATGCCTACCTTTCTTCAAAGTCCTGAGGAAGGCACAAAACTGGGATGAGGAGTGTGAGGAAGCCTTCACCGACCTAAAGTTGTATCTCAGCCAACCCCTGCTGCTGAGCTAGACGAGACTAGGAGAGACCGTACTTGGCAGTGTCCCTACACGCAGTATCAGCAGCTCTGGTCCGTGAAAAGGGAGAAGGGCAACGTCCTGTGTACTACATGAGCCTAGCCTTCCAGGGCGCAGAAGCAAGATACCCCAAACAGAAATGCTGGTATTCGCCCTCATTGTTGCAGCCCGGAGACTGAGGTCATATTTCCAAGCACACTGGATCAGAGTGCTTACCGACCACCCCTTCAAATAGGTACTCCAAAAACCAAACACCTCAGGGCGGCTAGCCAAGTGGGCAATAAAGCTCAACGAGTTCGACATGGAGTACCAACCCAGAATCGTGACCAAAGGACAAATATTGGCGGATTTTGTCGCTGAGTTCACCAACTTTCCAGAAGAAGTATCGACCGCACCCCAAGGAAAACCCTGGTAGGTCTACGTTGATGGCTCATCCTGTTGGGCTGGTGGGGGAGCAAGGGTGCACATCGTCACCGAGCAGGGAAAGGAGCACAGTTATGCGATCAGGCTGGCCTTCACAGTAACGAATAATGAGGCCGAATATGAGCGCTTCTGACGGGAATGAAGATTGTGCGAGTACTTGGAGCAGAGGAGATAGAAGTGAGAGCTGATTCCCAAGTCGTGGTCAGCCAGGTTCTAGGGTAGTTCGCTACAAAGGGGGAAAGGTTGAAGAAATACCTCCAGTTGGTCTGCAACAAGCGAGATCGTTTTTGCTACTTTAACCTTCAGCAGGTTCCAAGAACGGAGAATCAGAAGGCAAACCTTATGGCCAGGGCTGCGTCTGGGCAGGAGGAACTCCAACTTCCAGAGCATACCTTGACCAGGACCGTCGAAGCCCCGTCCATCGAGGAAGAAGTGTCTATTAGACCCTCAGCCCCCCTGGAATGGGCAATGGACATCCGAAGGTTCTTGCAAGAAGGACAACTGCCCAGCAACCCGGAGGAAGTGCGAAAGGTTAAGAACAGGGCAGCCCGATTCATGCTGCTTGAAGGGATACTGTACAAAAGGGGTTTCTCTGAGCCGCTCCTTAGGTGCATCTCACCAGACGAAGCCCAATATGTATTGGCCGAAATCCACGAAGGGATTTGTGGAAACCATTCGAGAGGGAGGGCACTAGTTGCGAGAGTAACCCGAGTCGGATACTATTGGCCCCGTGCCCTCAGAGATGCAGAGAAATTTACCAGAAAATGAATAAAGTGCTAGGAGAACGGACCAGTCCTGCATTGTCCGGTAGAGGAACTGACCTCAATTATGGCCCCGTGGCCCTTCACCCAATGGGGGCTGGACCTGATTAGCCTCTCCCCAGTAGCAAGAAGGGGGCAGGTTTGTCATGGTCGCTGTCGACTACTTCACCAAATGGGTCGAGGCGAAAGCGCTCGCAAGCATCACCTCCCAGGCCATAAAGAAGTTCTTGTCGAAGTCGGTAGTCTGTCGATTTGGTATACCGCAGAGCTTTGTCTTGGACAACGGGAAGTAGTTCGATTGCGCACACTACCGAGAATGGTATACAGAACTTGGGATTAAGGTAAAGTACTCCTCGTCAGGCCACACCTAGGTCAATGGACAGGCCAAGGCAACCAACAAAACTCTCATCTCCACCCTCAAGAAAAGGATCGGGGCACACAAAGGAGCATGGGTTGAAGAGCTCCCGAGCGTGCTTTGGGCATATCGAACTACCGTCCGAACCCCCACTGACGAAACACCATTTGCTTTCACTTATGAAATGAAGTTGTGATTCTTGTGGAGGTCGGGATGCCCACCTTCCATGTCCAGCACTTTGACCCAAACATGAACAATGAGAGGCTAGAAGAGAACCTGGATGCCCTGTAAGAAAGAAGGGAGGAAGCGGCCATCCGAACGGCAAATAAGAAGCAAAAGGCGGAGCAATATTTCAACCAATGAGCCAGGCCACAGTCCTTTAAAGTGGGAGACATGGTGTTACGAGAAGCGGGAGTAACCACCCCGGAAGAAGGAAAGTTGGGAGCACAATGGGAGGGGCCTTACGTAGTTGCCGCAAGCAACCAACCCGGTTCCTACCGCCTCACATACAGCCAGGGGAGCGATCTACCTCACCTCTGGAACGTTGAACACTTGAAAAAGTTCTATGTATAGAGATGAACGGAGGGGACTTTACCGCGCCCCATATGTGGCAGCAGCATGTACGAACAATTACTAATGAATGAGAATGATGAAATGTTCCTTTACAAATCTCCTATTGTACAAACAAAACTAAGCCAAGTCCTTATACTTGCAAGAAGATGGGTCTCTTGACTCGTTGCGGGGTGCCTTCCTTGTCCAAGGACTTGGAATCGGATCCCGCCCCAACTAAGTTGAGTCCTTACACTCGCAAGAAAATGGGTCCTTGACTCGATAAAAGTCGAGTCCCTACATTTGTAAGAAGACAGGTCCTTTGACTTGATAAAAGTTGAGTCCCTACACTCACAAGAAGACGGGTCCCTTGACTCGATAAAAGCTGAGTCCTTACACTCGCAAGAAGACAGGTCCCTTGACTAGCTGCGGGGTACCTTCCTTGTCCTAAGACTAGGAACCGCACCCCGCCCCAACTAAATCGAGTCCTTACACTCTCAAAAAGACGGGTCCATTGACTCAATAAAAGTCGAGTCCCTACACTCACAAGAAGACGGGCCCCTTGACTCGATAAAAGTCGAGTCCATACACTCGCAAGAAGATAGGTCCCTTGACTCACTGCGGGGTAACTTCCTTGTCCCAGGACTCGGAACCGGACCCCACCTCAACTAAGTCGAGTCCTTACACTCGCAAGAAAACAAGTCCCTTGACTCTATAAAAGTCAAGTCCCTACACTCGCAAGAAGACGGATCCATTGACTCAATAAAATTAGAGTCCCTACACTCCCAAGAAGACAGGTCCCTTGAATCGATAAAAGCCGAGTCCTTACACTCGCAAGAAGACGGGTCCATTGACTCACTGCCGGGTACCTTCCTTGTCCTAGGACTCGAAATCGGACCTCGCCCCAACTAAGCCGAGTCCTTACACTTGCAAGAAGAAGGGTCCCTTGACTTGATAAAAGTTGAGTCCCTACACTCGCAAGAAGACGAGTCCCTTGACTCGATAACAGTCGAGTCCTTACACTCTTGACTCGCTACGGGGTGCCTTCCTTGTCCAAGGGCTCGAAACCGGATCCCGCCCCTACTAAGTCGAGTATATCGAAGTCCGGCACAAGCACTGTCGGCAAAGTACAAGAAACAAAGAAAAGGAAGTACAAGAAAAAGCGAAAGAGAAAGGAATGAAGAGCGCAGAGTCATTTACATTATCAAAGTATACATAGTACAAGGGGCTGTGCCCGCCAAACAAAAAAATATATATGTAACTATTACAAAAGGCGCACGGAAAGCCTATCGCAAAGATGGAGGAGCTGAAGGAGCGCTAGGGAGAAACGGGGGATATCTGGGCTTCTCGAAATTTCTAACAAAGGCCTGCTCCTATGGACCGGGAGGCAGAGACCCTAAGGACAAGGCACGCAGGTCTAGCTCAGGATGTTGTAGCAGGTGTTGCTGCATTCTCTTTAGGCCGTCGTTGTAGCTGTAGGACCAAGCGGCGTCCTAGATGGCGTTAGTGTTTGCAATCTGGGAACGAATCTCTCTGGCGAACCGGTCGACATCGCCCAGTTTAGACTTCAGGTTGGCAATCTCCCAATTGGCGACAGAAGATCGAGATTCTTCTGGATCCCAGACTGCGTGAGCTCGCCGACTTGAGCCATCGCCCGTCATAACTGATCTTTTGAGTGTTGGGCTTCGTGAGAATGCCTAAAGGTCTCAAACAGCAACTTTGAATGCTGCCTTGTCGCAGAGGCCCGACCCTGGCGAAACTCTTCAACCTCTTTCTGGTGGGATTCCGTCTCCTCCTAGAACCTCAGCAACTCCTCCCGAGCTGACTCCAACTGCACCTGGGAAGCATTCAGCTCAGCCTCTCGGGTGATTTGGTTCCGCTCAGAGGAGATACGGGCCTCCTCGAGCCCCTTCTTCTCCGAGGCCAGGTGAGACAGTTCCAGCTCGGCGTCGTGAAGGAGGCCTTTGAACCTCTTCTTTTTCTCCTTTTGCCACTAGACGACAACCTCCAAATCCCAATTCTGGTCCTTAAGGAGCATTATCTCTTTCACCAGCTCCTTTCGCTCGGTTTTTAGTTCCTTTATCCGCCTAGCTGCCTGCTTCAGCTTAAAGTAATCGAAGCGACCCAAGGAACCGAGCCCCCAGTTGGTCTCTTCCAGCTCCCTCAGCTCGTTCCCAATCATACCGGCCAGTTGGTCTGTGGCCTACAGAGACAGGAAGCAAAAAAAATGGGGAAAAGGTTCAGTCACGAACGATATAAGTCACAACCAAGAATGAAATAAGTCTTGAAAGAGTAAGCATACCTAGGCGAATAGGGGCCTCAACATGCGGCCGACACGCTCGGAAGCATCGGCTTGGGCTTGGTCCAAACCTGGGGGTGGAGGCAGTGAGCCCTCTGCTCCCGAAGAGGATGGGGACTGGCAGTTGCCAAGAAAAATTAGGAAGAGACCCCCAAGTCTGGTCACATGGCCTGGGTGCCACAGGAGTCGAAGCTCGGGAAGCGTCATCGTCGCTCAGATCGATAACCGGGGGAGGAACATCCAGCATGATCTGAACCGAGGAGGGAGAAGCGTCGGGAACCGGATCCTCACCATTGTCGCCCCCAACACTCCATCCCTCTTCGTCCTGAAAGGGAAACCTGCCTCCTTTAGGGTTTTCGATTCCGGAGGGGCCGGGCTCTGTCTCCCGTGATCCTAGTTCACGCATCGAGTCACCGTCGTCGCCCACTTCACCCCTGGGAACATTCGTCTTGGTAGGGATTTGGGAGGGGCAGGCGAAGAACTTCGCACCCCCTCATGAGGCTCGGATCCCTGGAACGTCTCGTCCCCCTCGTCTTCAGTTCCCCTGAGGGCCGGATCATCGAAGGGAGGTAGCTCTGCCGTTCGTAGCCCGGTCGGTGAGTTCTCTCGACGACACCTGGCGGTAGTCTCCTCCAGGAGAGTATCATTGAAGGAGGAGAAGGTTGTAAACGAGCTGGGCTCATGGGGAAAGGGGTGCACTAGGGAGGCCAAGAAGGCCGCCTGGAGGTCGCAAGCCTCCAAGTCTTCTTCAAAGTGAGGCAATGGGCTTTGAGAGGGCTCAGCGACGCTGGAGCTGTTTGAGGCAGAAGGTCCGTCAGCAGGAACTAGGCCTCTCAGGAAGGATGTGGTCCCCCATGACAAGGGGCTGGAGCGTCCGCGCGGGTAGACCCCTGCCTCTGAGACGAGCAGGAGCGCACTTCGAACTCTCCAACCCGACTTTTGGATGGGGTAGAACCCCTAGCAACGCTGCTCAGTGGGGGAGAGTCGTGCCGCACCCTCGGCCATTTGGCCTGACCATCGGAAGGGCATGCAACTCTCTTTCGGTGAGGGGGGGACCTCGGGAAGGGGAATGCTGCCCAGGAAATTCCTTCCCACGGCGTACAAGCGATCGGGAGTCATCATGTAGCCACGAATGTTTTTGTCGAAGAGTACCACATCGTTATTCAACTCTCCAGGGTGAGCCCTCACCCAGGCCGTAACCAATTCATACCGGGCCTCCTCCCTCCAGTTGAGGGTGAGTTCTAAGCTCTCGGCTGATGGAGGATACCCCCAACTCGCCTGAATGGGGAACTCTTGGTGAGGGGCCTCCCCTTCAGGGTACTGCCAGCCTGGGTCAGACACAAAAAAGAACTTGCGCGACCATTCTTTGATACTCGAGTGACACTGTTTGAGCAAAGCTATCTTGTGAGCGGAGGATCGGGCTTGGAAGCTGACAATATTGCCCGGGCGGTAGACAAGCCAATACGCATAAAAGAATTCCCGCGACGTTAGGTCGGGATATTCCTTAGGGGTCTTGCTCAGCACCATCATGTAGATGATGCAACTGGAAATCAAGAGGAGCCACACGTTTGGATGCAGCTGCGCCGGGGCCAACCCAAGGAAGTTCAAGACTTCCCGAACAGGACGGCAGAACGGGAGGCAGAGGCCATTGGCAAACATCAATTGAAACAGAGCGACCCTTGTCGTAGTGTTGTCGGAGCCCACTGCATGTTCACTCTATGGCATCTCCAGAACCACGGAGGAGGGAATCTCATACTAAGAGCAAAACGCTCTAAGGTCAGCGCCAGTAACGGAGGAAACCCAGTGTTTTCCCCCAAAGAACGGAGCAGCAACGTCGGTGGAAGCCATTGAAAGTGCAAGGAGAAGGCTGTCGAACGAAAGGAAGGGAAGAAAAAGAGAACGGCTGGGAAACTGGGAGCGAAAGAAAGAAGACAAAGCAGTAGACGGGAAGACGAAGGTAGAAGAAAGAAAGACTGGGGGGTGAACAGCTTAAATAGGGAAGAAAAATGGCGGGAGGAGGCTCGGGAAGCGAAACGACGCCAGGGTCGGTAACGTCGTCAAGTGCCACGCGGCACAAATGGCAGCTGAAGGAGCGAAGGTGTGTGGGACACGCACCAGTAAGATGTCAGAGCAGGTAGAGGCACAGTCTGCACGTCTCATCGGCCCTCGAGAAACGGGATGGTCACCAGGAGCCAAGAGACGCATTTACTAACCCTCGGGAACGAGGAGCAGCCCGCACATCTCATCAGCCCTCGGGAAGCCGAACCAACAGGCACCAAGTCGTCACCAAGAAGAGGTGGGAGAAGGGCTTCCTGAGACCTAAAGCGACGGGAGCCAAAGGAGCCGACCGGCATGAGGAAAGATGGAATTCCCACCCCATGTCCGTGGTAGGAATTCGCAGGGTACTGTGAGGGAAGGCCCACCATAGAAGGGCCCAAGCCTAGGAAAGCCCAACCACGAAGCCTGGGCTAGAGTAGGGGAGCCAAAAACCCGAGGCGAGAGGATCGGGAAGTAAGCGCAGGCCCGGTCAAGATGGGCCTGTCGACTCAAGGCCCGGGAGGATCAAGGGTTTGCAAATTAGCAAGTTTAATCACTAGGTCGGACGAGCACAACATCAGCATGCACCCGGTCCTAGAGTCATGGATCCTAGGCACGAGCCAACCCAGGTCAATGTCAGGAAATCCAGTGATCGATGGAGTGTCCCACGAGCCAAGGATGGCTCACCCGCGATCTGACATCTCCTGGCATGACAGAGAAGTGGCGGCCGCACAGACGTAGGACGACAGGCACGGTGCGATCTCTCGCTAGGTTGCAGACTAGCCCCCCACTAAGGCGACAAAGAATGGGTGGTGGCAGGCCTGACATCTGACATGCCATGATCTCCCTCAACTGAAGAACCTGACTCAGGTATAAATAAGGGATAACCCTCCTACGGGAGACTCTCGATTCAACCTGCATAACTGTTTTACTTTGCACTGTATTTTCCTTCTTCATCACCAAAGAACAACCCATTGACTTAGGCATCGGAGTGACCTCGGAGGCCACGAGAGCCTCTTTTTCTTAGTTGCAGGCACCAAGGAGCTTGGGTTTTGTGGAACTGTTCGGGCTACGAAACACGACATCAACAGTGTCAAAAGGTATTAGGAATGTCCGAACAAACTTTTCCCTCGATTTTCTCTTGAAATCTTTCATTTTTTTTGTTGACTGATTTAGTCAGCGAGTTGCTATTCAATTCTTTTATATGTAACTGCTTCTTTTAAATAAGAAAAAAGATATTTTTGCAACTGTGAATTGTGCAACCGTTGCATAATTATTTTGAAAAAAATGAATAAAATATGAGATCCACATGAAAAAATTAATTAATTTTTTAATAGTGGACTCCACTCTTTTTTAAAGAGATTATGCGAGGTTTACGCACTTCACAGTTGTATGTAGAATTATTCTTTAAAAAATTTAAGTATTTCATGTTATTTTGTATTTGATCAATTTTTCTTGAAATGGAATACTTCCTTTGAAGTATGTATTTCTTTAAGTTCTGACTTCTTTACAAATTCAGATTTTACTTCTTGTCCTGAGATGGTTATTGTAATTCCGTTACTATCTGTTATAAATGAATAAAGCTGACACATAAAAGGGTTTCTTATTACTTCGAATTCAAATTCCTTATTAATTACTATTTTTACTTTAGCATGTCATTTTTCATAATTCCTTTTTGTGACTATTTCAAAGAAATTATCTTCTTCCTCAATTCGAGGAATGGATTCTATTAGGCCTTCATGTAATTTATGGAATGCAATCTTTTGACTAGTGAGATCATCTTATATTTGTCATTCTCATGGATTTGTATTTGCTATAATCCTCTCTCCATATTAGTCTTGGAAAATATAATGACTTGACCTCTCGTATCGATTAAATCTTTTTTATTTAGAATAGGCTGTCTAATCCATTCTAAGACTTTGTTTGGTGTCTTGTAATTTATTACTAATTTTGGAACACCTCTTTTTAGCTCAGTATTTTTTTGTACATAAAAGGTTGAGCATGATCAAGATGAATTACTCTTTTTTTATGATTTCTTATTTAGGAGTTCTTGAATTTCATTAATTCGAATTTCATATCAATCTAACATATGGAGACATCAAAAGTACCATAAACAAAGAGGGATTAAAAATGTGTATAGACATGAAAATCAGTAATCAAATTAACAAAGATAAAGGGAAAGCTAAATATAAAATGAAAAATTTCTGTGAACAATATTGATTGCCTTCTATAGCCCCATCCAGGAGAAAAAAAAGGCTAAAGATAAATATTTTTTAAAATCAAAAGGATATTATAAGATTAATTACATAAAGAGAAAGAATTATGAACCTAATAAAATGTTATAATAAAAGAAACAAATATTACACAAATAACAAGAAAGATAAAAAGTAAAATAAAATGATATAAAGGTAGAAAGAAAGGTCATTACAAAACAGAATGTAAAGTTAAAGATGAAATAAATCAATTACAAATGCCTCTTGAAATAAATAAATAAATAAATAAAAGGATCTATAACAACTTAGAGTTAATAGAAACTTCTGATAGTGAAATCTTGGAAGAAGATAATAGCTCTACGGATCTCTACAGAGCCGAGCCGTCAACTAATCTAACAATCCAGAAATTGAATTATGGAATGGCAATTGTAATCATATATAGCAGTCCAAGTGTTGGAAGGGATTCTCCGGAATGATATCTTTCAATATATGAGGCCAGGATCAATCCCGTAGATAGAGCTATCCAATTTATTGATAAGTTCCACAGATAAAATCCTAGAAAAAAACCCAACTTTAGCAGTTTTTAGGATCCCTAAATTACATCTCATAATTCTACGAAGGTCTCAGAAAAGACTGCAAACCTTTGTTCCACAGGCTCAAAAGTAATCCTCCACCAAGGACACATGAACATACTACCCTAGTCCAAGAAATTAAAACTACGCCAAGACATTGCCCTATCTTAGCATTCCTTCTACGTATTCTTTCAAAATCATAGAAACATATGCATTTGACATAGGTTATGGCGCCATCCTCAAACAGAAGCTCATTTTGAAAGCCAGCATAAGCCTTTCGAGGCGTATCCCAAGGCTCTGTAGAAGTCCTTCGAGGAATGCATCTGCAGAAGCTAAGTATGGTATCCAAGCTAAAAGCCTGCAAAAGCTTTTAAGAACTAGAGAAGTGTATCCCGAAGTCTTGATTGTTTTAAAAAAATATAGTTAAGTCTAAGTTTTGTCAGGATCTATCCCAAACACCATCCATGTTACAACTTAAGCTAAAGATACAGAAGTGTCACCTGAACAGTAAAATCTCGAACCAAAATAGTAAATCCCAAGAGAGGTTTGAGTGGATGGGTATCAAGGGATATGTGTTATTAACTATCTTAAATAAAAAGGTAAAAGCAGAAGAATGATCTTGAGAGAAGATTCCAAAAAAAAAATTAGAATTAATTAGATTTATAAAATGAATAAGATATTCAGATCCAATTTGTTGGTGAAATATACAATAATATAATAAAAATTACAATGGAATTAAAATTAAGACAAAGCCAATTATGACTGAGGCACGGAAATATCATTCTCTTTAAGGAGATTCAAGTCCTCTGTAGTGTACAAAGTCTCAAATTAACCGATGTAGCTAGGGGTGTAATCCGGTCGGTCCGGACCTGAGAAACCGACCGGACCGACCGGTTTGGTCCGGACTGGACCAGACGGAAAAAATGCATGGTCCGGTCCGGTCCAATAAATAGGAAACTTTCGGTCTTCGGTCCGGTCCCGGGGTGGAGATTTCTCGGACCGACCGAATAAAAAAAATATTATATATATATATATATATTATTTATATAATAATTGTACAATTGACAATATAAAATTTTAAATGTTATTAATACTTGTTAATATTCTATAAATTTAACAATATTTTATATATATCTTCATCTAACCTATCACTATTAATAGTATAACATTTTAAATATGTTATTAACACTTGATAATATTCTATGATTTAACTAATATATAATATCAATTAGTTAATTATATAGTAATTATATAAATTAATAATATAATTTTCATCTAATTTATTATCATTGACCATATAAAATATTTTTTTTTGAGTTTGTTACATAATTCACATTAATAAATCACTTAATTTAATTTAGTATTTTTAATAAATTTTTTTATTAGTTGATTTAAAAAAAAAAATTAGGCCGGACCGATTGGATTGGACCGGACCGATAGTTATCGGTCCGGTCCGGTCCCTATGGGTATTCGGTCCGGTCCGGCAATGGACCAAAAATATTCGGTCCAACGCCGGACCGGACCAGACCAACCGGATTACACCCCTAGATGCAGCAAAAATCTTTTTGACTTGACTCCTCAAAATACAATAGCCCAACTGATCGTCGTATAGCCCGAACCAACTCTACACAAACAGTTGAGCTCAAAACTCCACTCAAAAAACACCTTTCTTTAATCTGGAAATACATTCAAAAGTATCAATATACACTTCTACTAATTTTTTCTATAATATTGTACGGAGAAAAACAACATCACACTAGAATGAAAAGATCGACACACTACGGACGCCAATCTCTTTCCAATTTAAAAAGGAAGGTAGACGTTAATACAAACGGCACAAAAAACATTCATTACCAACTTAAAACGTAAAAATAAACCGACCTGTATAAATGATTTAAGAGAAAAAAGTTTAAACGTTAAAAACGTTAATGGAAACATTGATAACGAACATCGCTCGAAAGAAACGTATAAAGGCCAACGTTAACAACTAATAAGTCTTCAATCCAAATTAAAATCCAAAGTAACGGCAATTTTATTACCAGCCCCCATTAAACACAACGTAAAAGACCAAAAAGGAAAGGCGAGCACCAGTAAGGAATAAAAATTATTAAAAAATACTAATATTCCCCCACTATTTTTAATAATAATAAAATAACAATATAAGAGAGATACTTCCAGATAAAAAATAATGATTATGCATCATGAAGGTATGCTCTGCATTGAACCCTCACTTAGTGAAATAACAACATTTACTCCAGATTCAGTAGTGGTCTCAGACTTGAACTATGACTGCTTAAGGAAAATAAAGAATTATTATTCACACATAAAAATCCAGGTGTTGACATGAGCTTTATTAGCTAGCACATTACGGTCTTGTGCTCATCCCGGTTTCATGAGTGTATTTGAGAATAAATCCAAATCTCGTAGAGAGCTGCCCCACTTTCACACTCACATAAGTGAAATTTGTGAAGAGTATTCATGTAATTCTTACACCCTACTCATAAGAGCTACAAAATTTCATTAAGAGTTTTTTCAAAAATTCATCCTCCACAACATTACAGGATAAATGCACTCACATCATAGGAATGAAAAATAAAAATAAATAGTGTATTTCTTATGGCCATCATATGATTCGTTTTTTCCATTGAACCTAATTCTAAGAATCTCTAGTCCCCAAGTTAGGTATCCTCATACGTGGCTCATGAATTTATAGATTTTAATCTCATTTCCCTCGATGCATTCTGGATCATTTTTTTTGTCAAAACTTTATTTAGTAGATCCATATTAATAATACCATCAGTAAAAAAATATCTCACAGTATTATATTTTTCTTCTAAAAAATCTAGATTTATCGTTATAATAACGATTTTGTACTCTTCCAATTACAGTAATACTTTCACAATGAATTAATACGGATATTTCCATAAAGGAATAAATCTCTCAATCATACGCCAGCCAACCAAATGTTAAACAAATGAGCAATAAAATCTTAAAACGGCTTAAAGCAATAATAAAAAGCTTTCGGTAGTGGCACTAAGTCCAAAATTAATACCACATACGTTAAAGAACAAACGGCAACAAATAAAATAGACCCATTCGATTTAAATATAAAACTGCTTGCTGCTTTGAAAAAATCCCGTAAACATACACCAATTACCAAAAAGTTAACCATTCTCAAAAACTCAAGGAAAAGAAAATCTGAAGAACACGTTGGGGCAAAATCTTTTGAAAAAAATATTATTTTCTAAAAACTTGACCCCCACTAATTTTTAGATTTAAAAAGAAATTTTATTTTCATAAAAAAATACACCTTATTCAAAAATCACTTTATTCCAATATGAAGAAAAATAAACTGCTATTTTTTATTCCATATTTAAGAAAGATATAAGCTTGTGTGCCAAAACATTTAAAGAATAATGCACATAAAAAGAAACATTCTATGTTTTATTCTCAATATTCAATTTAAACATCCCATCATAAGCATAGCTCTTGTCCACAAAAACTTCATTTTTTGTAATTACATATAGATCAGATTCTATAGTTTGCTTGAATCCCACTTTGTTGAGTAAAAAACTCGACATCAAATTCTTCCTCATAGACGGAATATAAAGTACATCTTTGAGCATCAATATATATCCAGAGGTGAATTTTAGCTCAACCTCACCACACCCAAGAACCCCGATTTTATTTGAATCACCAAGCATAATACTTTTCTCATCTTCAAATGGAGTAAAATTTTTTAACCAATTTTTATCATAGCAGACATGCCTATTGGCACCAAAATTTGCCTACCACCCTTCAACAAATTGAACCATGTTAATGTCTGTGATCATTGCTACAAATGGCTCCTCAATTACATTAACTTGAGGATTATTATTTTCTCACTTTCGGAACTTACAAATTCGAGCAAAGTGTCCAATTTTACCACAGACAAAACACGCTTGATTTTATGAAGGGGGTCCTTGGTTTTTATCATTTTGGTTTTGAAAACCCTTTTTGTGAGGTTTACTAAATTTTTTGAAATCTTTTCTTTGCGGCTTCAAAAGCCCATTTCTTGTATTTTGACCTTTGGGCATGCTACAATTTTCAGAAATTAAGTTTATCTTTGTCATGAATCCTTATTACCATTTTGAAACACCAAATCATCTTGGCATCTAGCTTCCACCTCTACATGAATACGTGTGATTAAGGTCTCCAAAGAGGTTTCCTTTTGTTTATGGCACATCGACTTTTGAAACTCTCTCCATGAAGGTGGTAGCTTGTCGATGATTCTACAAACAATTAGATTGTCTTCAATCTTGATGTCTTCAGATCTAACTTAAGCTACAACCATTTGAAAATCTTGCGCTTGCTTCACAACAAATTTTCCATCTACCATTTGATATCGAAAGAAGCGACTTGCTGCATATTTCTTCGCTCTGGCTTCTTCTGTATCATATTTACTCTGTAAAACTTTTCAAATTTTCTTTGCAGATGTGTAAGTAGTATTGTAGTAATCATAAAATTGATTAGCAAGACAATTTAAAAGATAGTATCAACAGTTATACTCATCTTTAGTATATTTTTTAATCTTTTCTTCGTGAGCTTTCACTTGTGCTTTAGCCATGTTCTCGGTAATGATCTTGCTAACATTCTTTGCAGTGAGAACATAAGAAACGTAGAGAAGAATTAGATAGAAGAGCACATTGCACTTTCATCTATTGAAATGAGCTTCTTTGAACTAGAAGGACTTGTTGAGATCTCCAATGCTTTCTGTGGATTTTACAATTGTAGACTCCAAGTCTGAATCTCCTTAAAATTGTTGGTGAAATACACAATAATATAATAAAAATTACAATGAAATTAAAATTAAGACGAAGCCAATTAGGACTAAGGCACAGAAATATCGCTCTCTTTAAGGAGATTCAAGCTCTCTGCGGTGTACAAAGTCTCAAATTAACCGGTGCAACAGAAATTTTCTTGACTTGACTTCTCCAGGATACAACAGCCCAACTGATCGTCGTATAGTCCGAACTAACTCTCCACAAGTGGTTGAGTCTAAAGCTCCACTCAAAACTACCTTTCTTTAATATGAAAATACTTTCAAAAGTATCAATGTACACTTGTACTATTTTTTTCTATATTATTGTACGGAGAAAAACAACCCACACTGGAATGAAAAGATCGACACACTACGGACGCCAATCTCTTTCCAATTTAAAAAGGAAGGTAGACGTTAATACAAACGGCACAAAAAACATTCATTACCAACTTAAAACGTAAAAATAAACCGACCTGCATAAATGATTTAAGAGAAAAAAGTTTAAACGTTAAAAACGTTAATGGAAACGTTGATAACGAACATCACTCGAAAGAAACGTATAAAGGCCAACGTTAACAACTAATAAGCCTTCAATCAAAATTAAAATCCAAAGTAACGGCAATTTTATTACCAGCCCCCATTAAACACAACGTAAAAGACCAAAAAGCAAAGGCGAGCACCAGTAAGGAATAAAAATTATTAAAAAATACTAACACAATTCTTGTAGTTCTAGGAGCTCTAGCTCTAGCTCTAAATTTGTAATACTAAAAAGAATAATACTAAATACAGTAATGGGATGTGTAAGTGTCACGTACTCCTTTAAAAAAAGAATGAAGTCTACCATTAAAAAATTAATTTTTTTTATATGATCTCATATTCACTTACTTTTTCCAAACGATGCCGATTTACCAAGGAAGCCATTAAAGAACATAAAGAAAAGTACAATCTCATAAATTTAGGACTCATACAAGTGGCAGTCAAGTCACTTACAAGAAGAGGAATAAATGCCTAAGTCTTGTTATGCCTAAGAGATGCTAGATTTACAAATTATAGTAAGTATTCTAGGTGTTGAATCTACTGAAAAAGATTAACACAGAATAACACACAAGGTGTTTGAGAAAATGTTTCATACTCTATTTCTCACACCCCTTACATACAGTGATCCTTTGTCTTTTATAGGACTACATGGTCGAGGCAATACTTTACAATAGCCACTTATATGATTACACTTCATCAAGTTTGTTACACAAGAATATTCCAGAGAATAGCCAAACGTTGAAGGAGGCTCTTATTGGCTGATGTTGTCAGAGGCAATACCAAAGGATTGTGAGGTGGTTAGTTGTAGTGCTCCGGAGAAACATGCTGCAGTGCACAGGAAGGACGTGTTGTGGAGAGCATCTTCTTGGCGTCTTCATCTGTGCTGCTGAGGTCCTTAATAGCCCCCCTCGATCCAGAGGGCACCAAGGAAATGGTCAGACTGGATCGTAACAATTGATACCGAGCAGCAGAGAGAGGTTTAGTGAATATATCAGCAATTTGATCTTTACTTGAAACAAAGGCAACTTGTAGAGATTTGGCAGCCACTCGATCTCTTACAAAATAGTAATCAAGTACAACATGCTTTGTGCGAGAGTGTAACACCGGGTTGACAGACATGTAGGTGGCACCAAGATTATCACACCATAGTGTAGGAGGATCAAAGAGAAAAATACCAAGCTCACTAAGTAGAGATTGTAACCAAATGAGTTCACAGGTAGTATTAGTAACTGCCTTGTATTCAGCCTCAGTGGATGAACGGGCAATAGTAGGATGTTTTTTTGAACCCCAAGAGATCAAATGAGAACCAAGATACACACAGAACCCTCCAATGGACTTCCGATCATCAGGACACCCGGCCCAATCAGCATCGGAATAGGCGGACAGTGAACTGGAAGAAGACACAGAAAAAGTAATACCAAAGTTAGGAGTAAGACGCAAGTATCTTAAAATGTGCTTAACAGCTTGCCAATGAGAGACTCGAGGACAATGCATAAACTGACAAACCTTGTTGACGGCGAATGAAATATCTGGACGTGTAAATGCCAGATATTGCAAACTCCCGACCACACTACGATACAACTGAGGGTCTTCAAAAGAAGGACCATCAAGGGCGGAAAGTTTAGTGGAAGATGACGTAAGGGTGGTGACGGGTTTGGAGTTATGCATATTGGTCTTTTTAAGCATATCCGAGACATACTTTGATTGAGACATGAACAAGCTGTGTGCAGTCCTAGTAATTTCGACACCTAAAAAATAATGTAAAGGACCTAAATCTTTAATTGGAAAAGACACTCACAAGGCAGACAATAAACTAGCAATAAGATTTGAGTTAGATCCAATGACGATTATATCGTCCACATATACCAGCACAAACACAAACTCAGTAGCAATTGAACAAATAAATAGAGAGGAGTCAGATTTTGAAGCATGAAAACCAAGAGAAAGAAGTCGATTGCTTAACTTAGCAAACCAGGCTCTACGCGCCTGTTTGAGACCATACAGAGACTTACGTAGCTTGCACACATGCTGAGGGTAGTCAGGATTTGTGAATCTAGGAGGCTGCTGCATGTACACAACCTCCTCCAAGTCACCATGCAAAAAAGGCATTTTGAACATTGAGCTGATGCAAGGGCCAACTAGAGGACAATGCAATGGAAATAATCAAACGGATAGTAACGGGTTTCACTACTGGGCTGAAGGTTTTGGTGAAGTCCAAACCAGCCTGCTGGTGAAACCCTTTGGCCACAAGGCGTGCCTTGCGACGCTTTAGGGTGCCATCAGCATGGCGTTTGGTTTTAAGCACCCATTTCGAACCAAGGGTATTGTAAAAGGAGGAACATGGGACCAAGTCCCATGTCTGGTTCTATAATAGAGCCTGAAATTCGGAGGCCATAGCCTCACGCCATTCAGCATGCTTTGAGGCCTCTGTAAACGACTGAGGTTCTTCAAGTATTTCAGTGCAACTGGAAAAATGGAGAGAGGGTTTGTGGTTAGGATGAGGCCACGGAATGGTGCCATCATTTTTGGAGAAGGGGTTTTTGAATGTTACATTTTGATCGGGTGAGCATAGGATGGGAAGGTACGGGTATTTCAGGTGTTGACTGGGAAGGAAAGGAAGCACTGGTTAAGGGTAACGGCGCAAGATTTATGGAGGAAGATGACCTAGAGGAAATGTGCAAATGAGACGGGTTGGATTGGGAAGACGTGTCCTGCGTTGAGGTAGGTTGAGGTACGAGTAATGTGGTCATGGGTTGCGATGAGTCATATGTGTTGGTAGGCCTGTTAGGAGAAGGAAAGGTAATGGGCTGGGTTGAGGTAATGTGTGTAGGAGGTATCAGAATGGTGGGCTGTCGAGAGGTGGGCAAAATTGGGTTTGGAAATGGGTTGGTTGGGGAAGAATTAGATGGAGCAGGTTGTACATCTTGCATAGCAAAGGGAAAAATATCCTCTCTAAATTGAACATCACGAGACACGTAGACTCGACCTGAGGGAACATGAAGGCAATTATTAGGGTTGAAAAACTGACCGGTCGGTTCGGTTTTGAGCCCAAACCGAGACCGACCGGTCGGTTTTGTTAGAGCCTCAAAACCGGCCGAAACCGACCGAATTAGGGTATGAAAACCGACCGGTTCGGTTACCGGCCGGTTCACGGTCGGTTTGTCGGGTTTGGGCCACTGTGTTTGGGCCGGTTTTGGCACTGTTTGGGCCATTTTAAGACCCAATTCAACCTCTTTTTTAGCTCATTTTGTTATTCAAAATCATCTACTACAAAGACTTTTTTTTTCCAGAATTTTTAAAATTAATTAATTTAATCAATTTCTTTTTAATTTTAATCATGCCATGCATATATTATTAGTAACTAATAACTATTAACTAGTAACTACTACATATATACTACTTATATTTTATAGTCTTATTATCTTATATACTAAATTATTAATTACTAGATAAATAAATAAAAACTCCACTAGATGTTTAATACACATTACAAACAAAATTAAATTGTCTTAAGTAACAAATAACAATTGTTTTTGAATAAAACCCAAAAAATCTTCATTCTTCAGTCTGCAGTCTTCGACTCTTCAATCATCAATAGTTGTGATGTATGATGCTCCTAACTCTATAAGAAAACACCAAATAATCAAATTATCAATATTAATAAATTAGGATAATGAAAACAAATTAAATTAAATAATAAAAATAAATGAATATGGAATTGAATGAGAAAAAGTTAAAAACACATTACCAGATGCTACTACAAAGCTCTCAACATTATCCATAGAGTCTCGAATATCAATTGGCGTTGACGGATGTCGCAACCAATTCTGAGTACAAATAAGTGCCTCAACAGTTCTTGGAGCCAACTGCCAAGGAACTCCGAAAAGGATCAAGTACCCGACCTCCCGTACTAAATGCGGACTCTGATGCAACCGTGGAAACAGGCATGGCTAACACGTCTCGTGCAATTCTCGCAAGTATAGGATAGTTAGGCTCATTCACTTTCCACCAATTCAACAAATCAAAAGATTGACTGAATGCCTCACAACCATTTGATAAATACCGATCAATCTCTGTTTTGGTAGATGTAGATCCAGAGGCAGTCGATGCTTGCAACCACTCATAAAAAAGTTGTGACTCAAGATTGTCTTCAACATCATCTGGAGGTACAGATGACGGAGGGGAAACATGTTCTCTGCTACTCGCGGAAGAACCGAACATAGCATTATACTCCTCATACATGTCTGATAATAATTGTCTCACCCTCGACAATAAATCTTCAGCCCAATTATGATCATAAATTTTTTTCAAGTGAAAAGTAAGAAGCCCCAACTTACTACGTGGATCAAGGAGAACTGCAATCAACAACAACAAATTCAGTCTATCCAATGAACCCCAATACTTATCAAATTTCATTCTCATGCTTATGGCCATGCTCATCAAACAAGTATTCTGACTCTCACACAGTCTAACCAACTCTTTTTGGAGCCTACAAATCTCCAAAAAACTTGTGTTTGTTGTGACATGTAAAGAACTAAAAAATCGACAAGCGGCATCATAAAACATCTTCAAAAATTTTACAAAAATCCGCACTGTCTCCCACTTGTCAGCTCTAGGAGGCCCAATGTTTCCATCCTTAAAGTAAGAAAGAAAATTGTAGTCCTCACTCTCCATTCGCCTAAAAGCCTTTTCAAATTTCTCAGCAGCCTCCAACATCATGTAAGTTGAATTCCATCGGATTTGTACATCAAGGCACAACATTTTTTTACAATCAAGTTTTTCCTTTTCTGCACATCTCTTAAACTTGTCTAATCTTGCAGGGGAGGAGCGCACATATCTAACAGCATTTCTAACCATTGTAATGGCATCATCACACTCCTTAAGACCCTCATTCACGACAAGATTCAGAATATGAGCACAACATCTCATGTGCATATACTTCCCTTCCAACATATTCTCCGTCAAAAAATGTCTCAAATATGCAATTGCAGTATCATTTGAGCTAGCATTATCAACAGTAACAGTAAATATCTTATCAATGCCCCAATGAAGGAGGCACGATTCAACATATTTTCCAATGGTATCCCCTCGATGATTAGGGATTAAACAAAAATTTATAATTTTCTTCTGTAATTTCCAATCACTATCAATGAAATGGGCAGTTAGACACATATAATTAAGATTTTGTACCGATGTCCACGTATCGGTAGTTAATGAAATCCTCATTCCCCCATCTTTGAATAACTTTTTAAGTTTGGCTTTTTCAGATGCAAATAGTTTCATACAATCTCTTGCAACCGTCACTCGACATGACACTTTAAATCTAGGTTCAAGCAACCAAACCATCTTCTTAACTCCTTGCCCTTCAACAATTCTAAATGGTAATTCATCGAGAATTACCATCTCCGCAAGCGTCATCCTCACAGCCTCCTCACTATATTTATGAGTTACAAGATTTCTTAAAGAATTATCACTCTCTCCAAACCCCTCCGAGGATACCTCACCTGCCAATGTTGTTTGGTATTTATCTAAAGGCCCACGCTTATGAGGATTTTTGAGACATGAAAATAGATGGTTTTGCATAGTTGAAGTTCCGTTCCTCTTCGAGTGGCAAGCGTATATCTTGCCACAATAATTGAACTTGGCCTTAGGATCATCTACGGAACAACCCTCAACTTTTGTAAAATGATCCCAAACAATTGACGGATCCTTTCCCTTCCGTTTCTTAGGAAGTGGACAATTACTACTATTAGGGGCACTTGAAGTCGAGGGTTTTGGTATTTGGGAGTTCGAATCAAGATCAATTAGACTTGACGAAGAATCCATCTAAGATGTAAAAACAAGAAAGAACAAAAAATCACCACAATTGTTAATTACACAGCAGCTAGTTTGCAACGTGGCAAACATCACAAATCTAAGATTCTAATCTACATTTTAGATCGCTCATAAATCTCACAAATTATTTTACTTTCAATAAACATCACAAATTATTTATAACATAAACACATCATAAATTTTACTTTCAATGAACATCACAAATTATTTTTTTTTCAACAAAATTACATCCAAATTCCAATCCGTGAATGTCAATGCACACTGTCGACGAAAATCAATCAAAATTCTTCATCAAAATGATATTCACTATTTCAATCACCTCAAACAAAGCAAACACAATCCCTAACCCTAGATTGAAATACCAAATCAGAAAACAAAAACCCTAATCCAAAAATTGATCCTCGGGTTCTAAATAAAAAAACACAAAATACTTATAAATAAATAAATAAATCTCAAAATCATACCTAAAAACAACAATGGAGTGGAGGCTCTCGGGTTCCCTATGGTTTGCCGGAGGAAGTCTCACCACTGCTGGACGGTGGACCGCTGGGCGTCGGTGAGCCGTGAGTGGCTGGAGTCGTGGACGGCGATGCGGCGTCACGGACTCACGGACTGAGTCACTGAAATAGCGCCGATTGCCGAAATCGTCGAAATGGACTCACAGACTCACGGACTGAGTCACTGGAAATGACGGAATGAGAGTCTGAGAGAGGGAGGCGGAAAGAAATCTTAGAAATGGACCTAGGAGGCTGGGGGCTGGGGCCAGCTCGGGGACAATATGCCCTAGTTGGCACTTATGCCAAACGGCGCCGTTCGCTTTATTTTTTTTTTTTAACTTTAAGATGAAAACGACGTAGTTTCACTTATTTAAGTGAAACGACGTCGTTTAATAAATGAATATATTTAAAAATATATATATATATATATATATATATATATACGGCGTCGGCCGATTTTTCAGTTTTTTGTTGGTTCAAACCGCAACCGAACCGGTCGACGCCGGTTTTGATGATTTATCACCGACGGCCGACCAGTTCCCTGCCGGTTTCGGCCGGTTCCAAGCTCCGGCGGTCGGTCTGAGTCGGTCTCGGCCGGTTTTGCAATTTTCTGTACAGCCCTAGCAATTATAGCCTTTGTGGTCTGAAGTGTACCCAATGAAAATACATGGACTAGATCGAAAATCCATTTTGTATTGATTAAAAGGCCTCAAATTGGGCCAACACAAGCAACCAAAAGTGCATAAAAACGTGTAATCAGGAGATTTTTTTAAAAGGACTTGAAAAGGAGAGAGTTGTTTTAAGACAAGAGTTGGCATACGGTTGATGAGAAAAACAGCCGTTTGAAAGGCTTCGGCCCAATATTTTTGTGGGAGGGACGCATGGGCTAGAAGTGAAAGCCCAATTTCGACAATGTGTCGATGATGGCATTCAATTGACCCATTTTGAGGGTGTGAGTATGGGCATGTAATGCAGTGATTAATGCCAAGATTTTTGAAGATTCTGTGAAGGGGCCGAAATCCACCCCCCCAATCGGACTGAATTAAAAGAATTTTAGAAGAAAAGAAATTTTGCACATAGTTTAAAAATGCTAAGAACACTGAAGAAACATTCGATTTAGACTACAAAGGAAACATCCATATATATTTAGAAAAGTCATCGAGAATAGAAAGATAAAACCTACAACCATTTGAGGAAGGCACAGGTGCCGATCCCCAAATGTCCAAAAACAACAACTCAAAAGATTTCTTTGACCGAGATAGATAGGGGGGATGGGGTAAAACATGCGATTTGGCTTGGGGGTAACTATTACATGCAGTCATGGAGGTCATGGATGTTATTGGGAGTTGGAATTTGTTGATGACGAGAGAAGTGATCTTTCGTGATGGGTGACCAAGTCTGTTGTGCCAAGTTTGAGGATAGGTCCGTTCACCAAGAAGAGCTGTAGGAGATGGATTAAATTCACGTAGTGAAGAGGTAGCCATAGCATCAGGAGGAAGCTCATACAAACCGTTCTGGACATGGCCCTGAAGGAGAACTTCCCGGGTGTGCAAATCCTTCACAAGAAAAAATTCAGAATGAAATTCAAAGTAGACAAAATTATCTATACAGAACTAACGAACAGAGAGAAGATTTCTGGTTATTGAGGGAACATGAAGCATTTGAGATAAAATAAATTTGTGAGAGGATGAATGAAGTTGACCAGAACCGATACTGTGAATTGGTAGAATCGACCCATCACTGATGCTCACTTGGTCAGAGCCTTGATAATTGTTGGAGTCCAGGTTCAGGTTGGAGAGTTCTGAGTTAAAGTGATTGGTGGCAGCGGTGTTAGGGAACCAGACGTTTGATGGTGGAGCGAAGGGAAAAAGTTGATTGTGAGGTGAGGCTGTATAGTTGGCAGTGAATGAAGAGGGTGGTGAAGCTGTATAAGCCTGGTTAAATCGATTGTGGCATACCAAGGCAGTGCGGCCAGGTTTTTGACACACTTGACAGAAAGCACGGGTGTCAGGTCTGGGTGAAAAGGAGGTCGAGCCGCCTTTGTTGAATCCTCGACCACGACGTCCTCTGGAGAAGAAGTTTCTACCACGACCAGAAGTGGAACGTGGGGGTCGAGTAGCAGTAGCATGGGCAGCTATCTGAGTACCTGAAAGTAATGTGTTAGTCTGATGAGTCAATCTAGACTTGTGATTTAACAAATAACTGAAGACTAGTGGTGGAGAGAGTATCAGGCCGAGTAGTTAAGGAGGTGACGAGTGACTCATAGTCGGAGCCAAGACCAGCAAGCAAGTAAATAATGAGCTCAGACGGGGGAAGTGGATGGCCTGCTGCACCAAGAGATGAGGCAAGAGCAGTGACTTTATTAAAGTACTTGGAAATGGAGGAGGAACCCTTTTTAATGGTGGTGAGTTCATATTTAGTCTGCATGATGTGTGCAGTGGATTGGGCAGAGAACAAGCTTTGTAAGGTGGACCAGATTTCGGCTGAAGTGGTGCAAGCGAGAACTTGGGCTAGGACAAAGTCGGAAAGATATGCATTGATAGTAGACATGATAAGTTGATCTTGTAAGAGCCATTTTGAGTAAGCCGGATTGGGGTTACCATTGCTGGTGGAGGGAGGAGCAGGGAGAGAACCATCAACAAGCCTGTATAGTTGATGACCACGAAGGAAGGGGACTATCTGAGCCTTCCAGAGAAGATAGTTTTCTAGATTAAGTTTTATGGTGATGAAATGAGAAGAAGCATTTAGCAGTGAGGGTGGGGAAGTGGGAGCGACCATGGTGTAAGAAAATGCAAGATCGAAAAAAAAAAAAAAAAAAAAAAAGGAAAAAGGAAGGAGAGAGTGGGACGTTTAGTCCTTGAGGGCTCTTGATACCATGTTGAATCTACTGAAAAAGATTAACACAAAATAACACACAAGGTGTTTGAGAAAATGTTTCATACTCTATTTCTCACACCCCTTACATACAGTGATCCTTTGTCTTTTATAGGACTACATGGTCGAGGCAATACTTTACAATAGCCACTTATATGATTACACTTCATCAAGTTTGTTACACAAGAATATTCCAAAGAATAGCCAGGCATTGAAGGAGGCTCTTATTGGCTGATGTTGTCAGAGGCAATATCAAAGGATTGTGAGGTGGTTAGCTGTAGTGCTCCGGAGAAACGTGCTGCAGTGCACAGGAAGGACGTGTTGTGGAGAGCATCTTCTTGGCATCTTCGTCTGTGTTGCTGAGGTCCTTAATACTAGGTATAGTAGAATCAAGTCTTCACAATGGATCAATTCACTTTGACTGTTTCCCGTATTTTACTTTGATTTTTTCCCATATTTTAATCTTTACTTTGATCGTTTCCCATATTTTAATCTATGTCTACAAGATCCCCATATCTTGAAAGCCCTAACAGTAAATATCAAAATGTCATGATATGATATGTTAGAAGGAAGCAGCTCCTAGCATTTATATATAGAATATATTACAAGTGTATAAAAACAAATATAAATGTTCATGCATTATTAAAAAGCCCAAAAGACAAAACTCTTCTAATCCAAAGAGACACAAATAATGCAAATATCAAAATACCAAGATCAATCATATGGAAAGACATTAATTTGTCTAAAGATTGGTTTTTAGAGAATGCAAAGCACTCACAAAAAATCCAAAATGAAGTTTCTAATTTAAATTTTATTCAACAATACCTTGATCAATTTGTTAGGATTAGTTTTGATCAACCAACATATAGGTCACCTTTAAAGATCAAAGAAGTATAATCAAGTAGATCAGGTGATGTAGGAACAAGACATTTCGGAGATGTTTGGAAATCATTTTCATACCATCCAATGTCATCTTATTTCATCTCATCCTATCTCATTTTCTTCCCGAACATCACTCAAATACAAAACTTTAAAACTAATTATTACAACCTTTTCAAACTAATCATTACAACTTTCCAAAACTTTTAAACAAAAAGCATTTCAACTTTTTCAAACTCCAAAACAAAAATTATATTCGAACAATATTTTAATTTTATAATATTTTTTATTCAACTGTTTCTCTCTTATTTCCCAAAACCCAAAAAATACTTAACTCAAATTATCTCACTGATATTTACAAAATTTTTATCTCATCTCATTCCCTAAGCATCACCTTAGAGTCAAAATCTCCAAGAAGAGATAAGAAACTTAAACTAAACGGAATAAAACTCAATTTTACATAAGTACTTCATTTTATACAGCCAGGTCTAAAAACTTGGAAGAAGAGGAACAAAATTCCCCAACACAAACAAATTTAGAAGAACCTATAAATTCCCAACTCTTAACCATAAAAATGAAGTTCAGATAAACATGAAAAACTTTAATTATAGCTTCATGTCAAAAGAAAATATACAAAAAAGAGAACAATGCAAAAAAAAAAAAAAAAACATACTTTGAAACAAAAGAAAGAAATTCTTAGTAGTTGAAAAGAATTTGTGATGACAATTCAAATAAAAATGAATCTATTCTTATATATAAAAAGATATCATTCCAAAGCAATAAATGGCATAACGAAGAAAAAATGGATCAATCAAGATAAAAATGTCACATAATCCGGTCATCCTCGATTAGAAACTATAATCCTAGAACACAAAGAAAAAAAAGTAATAGCGTCACTATGGTGGGGAAAAATCATTACATTGGGCCCAGGATAGCAGGGAGGGTTCGTTGCGGGGAGTTGGGCCGACAATGAGGCCCAGCCCGGTCACCTAAGCCCAGGCAAGGAAAGTAAAAGCCAGACCAGAATATGGACAGGGAGTTCGGGTCAGGGCAGGAGATCTAGAGGAAGACTAGGGAAAGAGGGAAGAAGACTGTGACATGCGTCACTAGATGGAAGGGACGCGGAACAGAGGCCACGTCACATTAAATGCATCCCAGGGAGCAGGGTGTGCGGCATTGAATGCAGCCCAAGACCGGAGCAGAGCACAGAGAAGGCTTGGGGCCATCGCTGCTGGTGAGGTGACAACGTGAAAGTTGCTCGGTAATGAAATACGCAGGGCGAATCGCCCTCCACTACGCAACGCCCCACCATGGGAAAATCCTATACGGTAACTATAAATAAGGGTCAACCCAGTGGCACATGGGGTAAGAGAAAAAAAATGCTATCATCCTTTTCCATCGTTCTTGCTTCCATTCTTTAATCTTTTCCCTCAAGATACTGACTTAAACATTGGAGGATTAACGGACCCTGAGGTCCCCTCTCCGTTTTGACTATGCAGGATCGCGCTTGGATACCGGCGGTGAGAAGTTGCCTAGGCCCGCAAAACACGATATCAATAGTGGCGCCGTCTGTGGGATTCTTGTTGTCCCATAACTACCGTGTCTTTTGTATGCCGGCAACAACCTGCTCCAAGCATTCACAGCATGAAAGAATGCAGTCCGAAGCGGTCAAAGCGAGGTTTGACCAGCAAAACGAGGTGATACAGAAGCTCATGGCAGATATGGAGACTCTCCGGCAGGAGAACATCGCATTACGAAGAAATGTCGAAGAGACAAAGCAGATCAACAGAGCCATCATTCAGGGGACCACCCCCAACCTAACCCAGTCACCGTAAAGGAAGAACGACGTAAAATAAACCTACAAATTCAGATGGAAGTGGCAAACCAGATAGGTCAACCCACCACGGTGGATCAGCTGCTCACTAATGCTGAACTACCATACAACACCGAGATTCTGGCGGTACTGATACCTCCAAGGTTTAAGGTCCCTCAGATGGAAGCGTATGATGGGACCAAGGACCCGTTGGAGCATTTGGAGACCTTCAAAGCCCACATGACTCTTCACGGTTTCCCAAGTGAGATAGTGTGCAGGGCATTCCCTCTCACCTTAAAGGGGGCGATACGAATGTGGTTTGTTTCCTTGCAACCCAGAACTATAGATAGCTTCAACGAACTAGCGTGTCGGTTCCTAACGCAATTCATGGCCAGCCGGACGAGGAGGAGGCTGGCCGCCTATCTGCTAACTATTAAGCAGAGGGATGACAAGAGCCTTAAGTCACACCTCTCTCGCTTTAATAGGGAACAGATGACAACGAACATTCAAGATAAAAAAATCACGTTGGCGGCATTATTAAGGGGAGTCTGGCCTCACAGTCCATTCATGGCGAAAATCGCTCGCAAGCCACCATCAACTTTGAGGGAGTTTATGGACCGAGCAGACAGTTACATAAACGGGGAAGACACACTCCAAGCACTGACAGCGCCTAGGAAGTTGGATTTGGAAAGAGCAGACAAGAAAGCGATAGAACGACACCAAGAGCTTGAATGAGGAGCCCGCTAGAAACGAGCTCACGAAGTCAAAGACAAGGGGAAGCATGGCCCACGCTTGCACTCTAGCTTGGCAGTAGAACTGGAAGAAGACCTGAGTCGACAAGGGGAACGGGGACAGGGCCCGACATAACCCAAATATTGATCCTTTCATAGGAGTAGTGAGCACAACACTCAAGACTGTTATACTAAATGAGGAAGATCTGATGATCCGGGGACCTGAACCGAAAGACGCGGTAATGAAAGAAGTGATTCATGACAAGGATACTACCTTTACTCCTGGAGAAACCGAAACCTGAGCCCCGTGCAAAGAAGTCAAGACCGAAGTCCCATTCGGGGAAGACGAGATCCAGTCCGTAGGAGCTGCAGCCCAATTCATGAAAGCCAGGACTATGCTCGGAGGAATAGTGTAAGTCCCGAAAGAAGAAGAACTACAAACCCTCGTAAAGGAGAGCCGCATCGAGGAAATTCAAGAAGGGAAGAACCCCTATAGGGGAGATCAACACCATAGCCGGGGGGTATGCAGGGGGAGCGACTTCCTCAGCTCAGAAGGCCCATGCGACGAAGGCCAGGTACGGAGAAGTGTTCTCCACCCAACGGCCGCACAGTAGAGACCTTTCCAGGGAACATTTGATAACGTTCAGTGAGGAGGATGGGGAGGGGTTATTACGACCTCATGACGACGCGCTGGTAGTGACAGCATAGATAGCCAACTACCGGACCAGGAGGGTATTGATCGATAATGGCAGTTCCGCAGATATCCTCTTTTGGGAAGCTTTCAGCAGAATGGGAATTTCTCCCGACCGGTTACAGCCGGCGCCAATGCCCCTTAAAGGCTTCACCAGGGATACCATCCAGCCAGCTGGTGTGATCGCTCTGTCCGTACTAGTAGGCACGGCTCCCAAAACCACATCCCTCATGGTAGACTTCCTGGTGATCAAGGCCCCTTCCTCGTACAGTGTGATACTTGGGAGATCGTCATTGAACCAATGAAGGCTGTCACTTCCACGTACCACCTGAAAGTAAAATTTCCAACCGCATGCGGGGTAGGAGAGATGCGAGGTGAACAACAGACTGCGAGGGACTGCTACACTAGGGAGATGAAGTCAAAGGCGGTAACCATACAGACTCTAGAATTGAGCCACGAGCAGGCTACCAAACCAGCGCACCCGCTCGGACAAGACAAGAGCAGGAGGAGGAAAACAAAGAGGCACAAGTACAAACGAGACTCGAAGGGGCGACCCAGCCGCCATCTTCGGTGGTGACCGAGTTGGACCGTGAAGTGGGGGATGAAGAAGCGCTGAGACAAGCAGAGCCCAACGAACCCCTAGTCTTGGTGCCAATGGATTCTAGAGACCCGGAGCGGACAGTAGGAATGGGATCCAGAATGTCCGAAGAACTGAGCTAGTCCATGAAACAGCTGCTTCTGGAGCATCACGATGTCTTTGCTTGGTGCCATGAAGAAATGCCAGATATCGATGGGTCGGTGATAGAGCATAAGCTCAGCTTAAATCCTGAAGCAAAAAGGGTCAAGCAGAAGCGCTGTAGTTTCAGTGCAGAGAAATACGTGGCTATAGCTAAGGAAGTGGAACGCCTCCTCGCTGTGGGTTTCATTCGGGAAGTTTACTATCCCGAATGGCTCTCTAATGTTGTACTGGTCAAGAAGGTGAGTGAGAAGTGGAGGATGTGTGTTGATTTCACCGACTTGAACACAGCATGTCCGAAGGACAGTTTTCCTCTCCCAAGGATTGACTTATAGTAGATTTGACGGCTGGGCATTCGTTACTCAGCTTTATGGATGCATACTTTGATTACAATCAGATAAGAATGAGTCCCGGCGACGAAGAGAAAACAACATTTATCACCGATAGAGGACTTTATTACTATATGGCAATTCCATTCGGTCTCAAAAACGCGGGAGCAACATACCAACGCCTGGTCAATTGAATGTTCAAGAACCAGATCGGGAGGAATATGGAGGTCTACATAGATGATCTGTTGGTTAAAAGCAAGAAGGCCGAACAGCATCTTGACAACCTCCCCGAAACCTTTGCGGTGCTGAGAAAGTACAAAATGAAGCTTAACCTGCATAAATGCGCCTTTGGGGTGGAATCAGGGAAGTTCCTGGGCTTCAAGGTTTCAGATCGAGGAATTGAGGCCAATCCAGTAAAGATCAGGGCCATCATCGATATGCCTCCGTCAAGGAACATCAACGAAGTTTAGAAGCTGACAGGAAGGGTACCCATCCTGGGCCGTTTCATCGCCAGATCAACCGACCGATGCCTTCCTTTCTTCAATGTCCTCCGAAAGGCGCGGGAATGGGATGAAGACTGTAGTAGAGCTTTCGACGAACTAAAGGGGTACCTCGCTCATCCGCCACTGCCCAGCCAAACCACACCAGGAGAAAACCTGACTGTGTATCTGGCAGTGTCCTCTGTGTTAACCCAAATAGAGGCAGGGATTCTGTAACACCCCGTATTGTAGTGTATTTTTATTGAATGATTATTTTTAAGAATTCAAAATTTTATTCTCTTCTTTTTTAATTGTTGGATTTTTAGTGGGTTTATTTTTATGATTTTTAATTTGTGAAAATTAAATTTGATATGTTTCCTTAATATTAATTATTGTTATGCTTTTAAATTGTTCTTTATTTTTGTTTAAATTAATTTATTGTGAGATTTAAATATTTTATTTTCATTCTATCTTTACGTTTAAATTATTTTAATTGAGATGTTGTTTTGAAATCTTTTTCGTTGGATCATTTTTGTGACCCAAGATGTGAGGATTGTACCTCATTTCTTTCCCTCTATTTTTTTCTTTTCCTTTTTCTTTCCTCTTCTCTTTCTTTTTCTCTCCTCTCTCTCTCTCTCTCTCTCTCTCTCTCTCTCTCTCTCTCTCTCCCGCGCGAAGCCTCTCCTCACTCCCTCCCCGTCCGTTTGTCTCTTCTCCCAGCCCACCGCTGCCGCGCCGCCGAGACCGGCACCGCCCAGCTCATTAGCTCCCCCTCCCTCTGGTGACCACCCTCCTCCATTCACAACTCCTCTCATGCCGCTGTTAGCCTCCACGCCCTTCATCACGCCGCCGTCGCGTCACCTCTGGCCACCGTCTTTTCACCACTTCATCCTCGACCTCCTGGCAATCGAACCCACCCATCCCCAGCTCTGATCCGCCACCGGTGAAGCTCCACCATCCTTATTTCCGTTTTGGGCATTTTTGGCTTTAAACCGCCCTCTACGCCACCACCCACGGCAAACCACCACCACCACTAGCTTCACCGACATCTCTAAGCCCTACCCTATCAATTTCGGGTCTTAGTTTGTCCTCGTTCAAAAATGAGTTTTTGAGACCCACGGCCACAGTGTATTTTACACTATTACGTTGCTGAGCCACCACTTCTTGCAACTCTGTGATCCTTCAAAAATTATATTAAAGCACTGTAAGTATTTTCCCAAAGAACTTTCATGATTTAAATATATTTTTGCACTAACTCATTTTATCTGTGAACTTGTTGGTTATGCCGGACTAAGTCCGAGGACACGAGGGTCGGATGGTTTGGGATGGAGTTGTTTGTGTGATTGGATTGTGTTGCCATTAGTTGGTTATTGGATATTGGTGTTGTTTCATGTATATGGCATATTTGCACGCATGTTCATATTTGTAAATAAAAACTGGGTTTTCGCATGATTGCATACATGTTCATGTGTTTATTTGAAAATTGGATTTTCATGTGAAATGATTTTGAGTGTGTTTGAAAGGATTGAATTGACTGGTTTGAGAAGAAGGAAAAGAGACTGTAGGGATGGTGGTTGTGTCCCGCCTGTGATTCCCGCCTACGGTGCACGCGGTAGGGATGGTGGTAAGCAGGAATGGTGGTATAGTCCCACCTGTGATTCCCGCCTACGGTGCACGCAGTAGAGACGGTGGTTATGTCCCGCCTGTGATTCTCGCCTACGATGCACGCGGTAAGGATGATGGTAAGCAGGGATGGTGGTATAGTCCCGCCTACGATTCCCACCTACAATGTCCAATAAATGGTTGGTTTTTGTGTGAATCATTTTCTGGAAAAATGACGGATTATATTTTTGGGCCAAATTGGAATTTTGGCGTGTGTTGGAAAATAATCATTTTTGAAAAAAATGAGGTTTTGGGATCTATTTGTGGGTTGCATTAATGTGTTTTTATCCCGATGGTTATTTGGATTATTACTTACCTGTGGTACTATTTTATGGTATCGCAGATTTTGATGCAAATGTGGATGACGAGCCTTAAGCTTGGCTCAGTTGGAGGAGTGATCTGGGATTGCTCCCGTATATCGAGATTTGTTTTATCAATTATTATGTATTTGCCTTTGTAATATATTTTGGGATGACTGTATAACTTTTTAAAGATGATTTATTTTGAATATTTGTATTTAAACTTCTGGTACTTAGATAACTTATTTATATTATCTGCTGCGATTTTTATTGTGCACTTTTGCATGTTGCACACACTTGAGCATATTTCGTTGAGATGCGTGACCTATGTTGTCATCATCCTGACATCACGATTCCCGTGTTTTTGTACGTGGGAGTCGGGGCGTCACAGATTCAACGCCCAGTTTATTACGTTAGCAGAGCTTTTCGAGGCGCAAAAGCCAAGTATCCCCGAACAGAAATGGTTGCTTTTGCGTTAGTAATCACCGCCAGGCGGTTGAGGCCCTACTTTCAAGCCCACCCGATAAAGGTCCAAACCAATGTCTGCCTAAGGAAGATATTGCAGAAACCCGATATCTCAGGCCAAATGACTAGCTGGGCGATTGAACTAAGTGAGTTCGAGATCAAATACCTCCCTCGGACGTCGATAAAAGGACTGGTACTAGTAGACTTTGTAGCCGAATTCTCGAACTTCCCTGAAGACGTAATTGTTGCACCCCAGGGCAAGTCGTGGCAGGTCTATCTCAACGGTTCGTCTTGTCGGACAGGTGGCAAAGCGGGAGTGCACATAGTGACAAGCTCAGGTGAGAGATTTGATTATGCGCTCAAACTCGGATTCAAAGTCACCAACAACGAAGCAGAATATGAGGCGCTCCTGTTGGGACTAACAATTTCTAGGTCCCTTGGAGCAACTGAAGTTAAAGTAAAAGCCGACTCGCAGATAGTGGTAGGGCATGTGACAGGACAGTTCCTCACGAAGGGGGAAAATCTGAAAAGATATCTTCAACGAGTTGGAGAAGAGTGGGATCACTTCCAGTATTCTGCCATCCATCAGATTCCTAGAGGAGAGAACCAGGAAGCGGATCGGCTAGCTAAGGCAGCTTCAGGGCAAGAAGAGGTCCCGTTTCCGGACCATGTGGTTGCCCGAACTGTTGATATAGCTGCGGTGGGAATTCAGGTATCAGCTATCGAGGTCCTACAGCCCCCGGAATGGGCCGCGGATATTTTGAGGTTTCTTCAAGAGGGTATTCTGCCATAAAGGTTAGGAATCGAGCAGCCAAATTTAGGCTGGTAGAGACAATTCTGTATAAAAGAGGCTACGCCGAGCCTCTGTTAAGGTGCCTCTCCTCCGAGCAGGCTCAATACGTATTGGCTGAAATCCATGAAGGAGTTTGCGGCAATCACGCGAGCGGGAGGGCATTGGCATTGCGAACTGCTTGGGCGGGATACTACTGGCCTAATGCTCACAAGGATGCCGACGAGTTCGCCCGAAAATGTCTTAAATGCCAGGAAAACGCCCTTATACCTCATTTTCCTCCCGTAGAACTTACTTCTGTCACTGCCCCGTGGCCCTCACCCAATGGGGGTTGGATCTCATTGGTCCCCTCCCAGTGAGCAAAGGAGGGGTAAAATTTGTCATGGTAGCAGTAGACTATTTTACCAAGTGGGTAGAGGCAGAAGCTTTAACGACAATCACAGCTCAGTCAATAACAAATTTCCTCTGGAAGTCCATAATCTGCCGTTTCGATATTCCCCAAAGCCTCATCTCTGACAATGGGAGACAATTTGATTGTTTGCACTATCGAGAATGGTGCTCAGAGCTCAAGATGAAGGCCAAGTACTCCTCTCCAGGACATCCGCAAGCCAACGGTCAGGTAGAAGCAACCAACAAGACGCTACTCAACATCTTAAAGAAGAAGCTGGGAGCGCAAAAAGGGGAATGGGCTGAAGAACTTCCGAGCACGTTGTGGGCCTATCAGACGTCAGTAAGAACCCCAACTGGAGAAACACCTTTCTCCCTAGTCTATAGAGCGGAAGTTGTGATACCAGCAGAAGTGGCCATACCCACCTATAGGGTGCAACAATATGACACAGATCGGAATAGCGAGAGACTGAGGGAGAGTCTAGATTTCCTGGAAGAAAGAAGGGAGGAAGCTGTAAGCCGAGCGGCAGCCAACAAACGAAGAGTTGAATTGTATTTTAACAAACGAGTCCGACCTCGTAACTTCAAAGGAGGTGATATGGTCTTAAAGAAAACGGGAGTTATGACCCAAGATGAGAGAAAACTGGGTCCCAAGTGGGAAGGACCATACCTAGTAGCGGCGACCGGAAGACCTGGCTCATACCGGCTGAAGAGGACCATGAAGGGAATAACCTGCCACACCCGTGGAATGCAGAGCACTTAAGAAAGTATTTTGTATAAAAATGATCCGAGCCAAGCTCAAAAAAATGTAAAACTATTACTAATTAAAAGTTTTATGAACTAATTTTGAACTGTTGTGCTACTATGTCTCCCTGAAATAGCCCAAGTCATTTAAGCCCGATCTTGAGATCAGCCACAAAGTATAAAGCACAGGAACCGAGCCATGAGCTCTGACCTACTAACAGCTATTCTCAACACAGTCTAAATGACTTGCCAAGCTTTGTGCAAAAATAAAGGAGGAAATGCGTTGGTTAGGGAGTAGGGCCCTCGGGCTCTACCATCCTATAAGTGCCAACCCACGAAGTATAAAGCACAGGAATCGAGCCATGAGCTCTGACTTACTAATAGCTATTCTCAAAGCAGTCTAAATGACTTGCCGAACTTCGTACAAAAAGAAAGAAGGAAACGCATTGGTAAGGGAACAGGGCTCTCGGGCTCTGCCGACCTATAAGTGCCAACCAACGAAGTATAAAGCATAGGAATCGAGCCATGAGCTCTGACTTACTAATAGCTATTCTCAACGCAGTCTAAATGACTTGCCGAACTTCGTACAAAAAGAAAGAAGGAAACGCATTGGTAAGGGAGCAGGGCCCTCGGGCTCTGCCGACCTATAAGTGTCAACCCACGAAATATAAAGCACAGGAACCGAGCCATGAGCTCTAAACTGCTAACAGTTATTCTCAACATAGTCTAAATAACTTGCCGAGCTTCGTGCAAAAAGAAAGGAGGAAACGCATTGGTGAGGGAGCAGGGCCCTCGAGCTCTACCAACCTATAAGTGCCAACCCACGAATTATAAAGCACAGGAACCGAGCCATGAGCTCTGACCTGCTAATAGCTATTCTCAACGCAGCCTAAATGACTTGCCGAGCTTCGTGCAAAAAAGAAAAAAGGAAACGCGTTGGTGAGGGAGTAGGGCCCTCAGGCTCTGCCAACCTATAAGTGCCAACCCACAAAGTATAAAGCATAGGAACCGAGCCATGAGCTCTGACCTGCAAATAGCTATTCTCAATGCAGTCTAAATGACTTGCCGAGTTTCATGCAAAAAGAAAGAAGGAAATGCGTTGGTGAGGGAGTAAGGCCCTCGGGCTCTGACAACCTATAAGTGCCAACCCATGAAGTATAAAGCACAGGAACCGAGCCATGAGCTCTGACCTACTAATAGCTATTCTCAACGCAGTCTAAATGACTTGCCAAGTTTCGTGCAAAAAGAAAGAAGGAAACACGTTGGTGAGGGAGTAAGGCCCTGGGGCTCTACCAACCTACAAGTGCCAACCTGCAAAGTATGAAGCACCGGAACCGAGCCGTGAGCTCTGACCTTTTGACAGTGATTGCCATGGCAAAAGCGAGGGCGAGATAAGATATAGAAAGCCCGCAGAAAAGAAGGTAGATAAAGTCATTTATATATATCCCGAACAGAGTTACAAGTGGAGCAACAAGTGAAGTCTTACATTGTTAAAAAAAATGGGAAGAGAAGACAAAAAGGGGGGCCCAACTACAAAGTTACTACAAAAATAAACACGACAGCATTGGGAAGATGGACGCCCAGTAGATTCAGCAAAGTACGTCCCCTCTTCTGCGGGCGAAAGGCTGGGTGGCACCCAACCAAGAGTCTCCCGATGACGAATTGATTCAAGGTTGAACCGGGAGGTGGCAGCAGTGCGGGTAACAGAAGATCGATGGGCAGGCAACGACTAAGGCGTAGTCCACCCCCCCCCCCCCCCCCGACGTCTGTTCCTGCCCTTCTCAGCCACCGCTGCTGCGCCACTACCTTGATCGAGCACCATCCAGAACCTGTGGGAGGCAGGTTCTGTTTCAAATACTCAAGGAGGTTGACCCCGGTAAGCAAGAGGGCAAGAACAAGTGAGGTGTCGTAAGCAAGAGGGTAAGGACAAGAGGTGTGGAGTTTGTCGTGTTCCCAACAACTAAACCCCTACCGACAGCATCCCGAGCACCAGAACAGAACACGTCCACCTCCCTTAAACTATAGAAGGGGGGAAAAAGGCCATAGTAAATCGACAAAGCTAATAAAGGAAAGAGAAGGCAGGACCGGTTACACCCTAGCAAAAGATGAAAACATCCCATTTTATAGCTGGAAATGACTCGGGGCAACCCTAGGGCCCCACGACACCTAAGAGCCCCCAGCTCCCGCGTGTCCGTGGGGACTCCAAGGTTTGCCCACACGTCCCCTGTGGAGCACGAATCCCGAGGTGCGGTTGACAAGGGGAATTAAGCATGGGAAATCTTAGCCGACACATAAAACGAAATAAAGAGGGTGAGTAATGAAGAAGTTGAGTACGAAACTTGAGTCGCGAGTGTGATAAAGACACCTGGTGCGGTTGACCGAAGTAGGACAACGCTTGGGCCAAACAAGGAAGAAAGAGGTGTTAGTAAAAAGCAACTCCAGGATAATCACGAGGTCGACAATAGGTTCAGCCGCCCACGTGCATGAAGATTATGGCGTACGGCTCGGAGGACACTTGGAGAAGTGTGATAGTTACCCGACAGGATCACAGGGCGGAGTTCAAACTTGAAGAATCACCAAATGCGAAGTAATGTCACCCGTCTAAACCCACACGAAAATTCCACGAAAAATTAAGCCAAAACGAGAAAATGCCCTCTAAGTGAGCAGTTACAGCTTGATACCTATGTGGCATACCGCCCAGCAGAAGGCGAGCCAGAATAAAAAAATCTGGGATGCGTCACTTTACGCCCAGTAGACAGAGCCACGTTGAGGGCCTCTGCTAAGGAAAGCGGCACGGTAATTGTCCTATGGGGTACTTACCCGCACAGGGAAACCTAACGCCCTACTCGGTCCGATAGAACTTAACATCGAAAGACTACAAGGCACACTACAAAAGCTAAAGGGAGGGTGCAGGTCAGAATAAAAGAATCAAAGTTATTACTCTAGGAAAGTTTATACATTGGTATTTACAAAAAAGAGTATACAACGAAACGATAAAAAAAATAAAAAAAAATACAACAAAAAACATCTAAGGATGAGGGTTGTTGAAAGCCAGAGGCATCTCCTTTTCACCCCAAGTCAGCATCTTCTGGTAAGCTTTAACGTCTGGCGTGATCTCTCGAAGGTTTAGAGCACGGAGATCAGTCCCAGGGTTCTGGAGAAGTAGTCCCTGGAGGCGCTCGAGGCCTTCCCTCTACCCGTTGATCCAGGCCTGGTTGCTGAGGGCAGGGGCTCTCCTAAGTTGGGACTTCAGTTGGGTTAAGCGCTCCTCAGCAGCCTTCAAAGAGGACTCCATTCGGGAAACTGTGGCTCGGGCCAAAGCCTTAGTCACATCCACAGATTTGATGAGCCCCATGTACCGATGGAACATACAAACCCGAATCTGGGTGGACCGCTTCTTCCCAGCCTCTAGTGTCTCAATTGACCCCTCGCCCTGCTTCAACGCCACTTGAGCAAACTCCAGCTCGGCCACGTGTCTTTGCTCATCCTCCAAGGCGTTAGCAGCATTGACGCTCCTCTCCAAAGCTTCCTGGGCGGACTCTAGCTCACGCCCCAACCTCTGAATCTCTGCACAGGCATTCTCTCCCTCGGCCAAGAGGAGGCTAGATTGGGGACGAAGGACCTCCAACTCCTTCTGTGTAGACTCCAGGTCTGCGACTGTGGAGGTCAGTCTAACTTGGAGTCTATCAGTCTCGATGCCCTTCAGTTGGAGTTCCTTGCCCTTGAGGTCGAGCTCCAGACTCATGATCTTCATCAGCTCAGCCATGTCCTTATTCAGCTTCCTCTGTTCGCGGATCTTCTCAAGACGGAGTGCATTGCTCTCTCTCAGGGACTCGTTCTCCACCTTCAGGGACTACTTCTCGCTCAGTAGCTTCTCCCCGCGGAGGTGTAGCAATTTATTTAATGCCCTCTGAGTCTTGAGGTCCTCTTCCAGAGCCTCTTGCTCTCGGTAGACCAAGTCAGCAAACTCCTCGACGGCCTGGGGAGTCAACATCAACCCATTTGATTAGCAAAAAGAGAAAGAAAGGAAAAAAAAAGAGAGAACAAAATGAAAAGAGAGGCTGCCGCGCGGAAGAACACTTATGTTGGCAAAAAGGGGTTGGAACTTTTGAGTATGATTCAAAGAATGTTGTTCAGGCCCTGACATGGCTAGACCCAGGACCCTGCGATGCCCCTAGCTCGGAAGAAGAAGGAGGCTCAAAGGACATCAGAGGCAGAATAACCTCTTGGTGTGTGGGTGATGGAGTTGTTTCCCCCTCGCTCGGAAAGGAAACCTCACTGGGAGGATCCTGCGGGAGGGAGGAGTGAGAGCTTGGCGAGCCTCCAGCTCAGGTCGAGCTCTCACCCTGCACATCGGCCATGCAAAGGGGGCTACTGCTCGAGGAGGGGTCGTCCTCTACCTCCACCATGGCGACATCTTGTTGCAGAGGGAGGGCACAGCATACGGAATCTGACACTCCTGAGCGGGACACACAACCCGACATGAAGGGAGACAATAAAAGGAAAACAAGTGAAACAAACCGTCAAACGAATATCAATGAAAACAGAGAAGGAAGAGCCAGTACTTGAGCTATCTCCTCCGAAAGGAGAGTTTGTTCTGGAGTTGTCAAAGGGCCTCACTCGGCAAGTGGAGCCAGCACTGGAGTAGACACCGAGACCTCGGGGCGACTAGCAGCCTCAATCCCCGAGAAGCTTGGCTTCGCGACCTCCGATCTAGGAGTAGTCCTATCGGGGTTCTGTTCCATAACCTTAGGGAATTCGGGCCCCCCGGTAGGCAGAACTTCTTCTTCCGAGAGAAGGGTTGTCGGGATGGGGATCGGGGAGCCTCTAGAATGGGCCGAGCTAACATGCCCGGGAGCAGGGGTAGGAGAATGAGGGAAACCCCATTCAAAGGATGTGTCGAACTCGGCAAGCATTTCCTCAAAAGAGGTTGGCCGCTTGCGCAGGAGTTCTTCCTCTTCGAGGAGAGCCTCCTAGAAGGAGGTGAAGGCACCCGGTGCCTACGCTGGCCCCCAAGGCTCAGGACCTTCAAAAGCCAAAGCGAAGAGAGAGGCTACCGCAGCTTCGATGTCTTCTTCTTCTACGAGCAGCCCGACCAGACTCTCCTCTGGGTGCCACTGGCCGAGAGCTTTTCCCCTTTCGTCGGGCAACTTCGGGTTTAGAGGGAAGGGGTAGAGCGACGGGGACTTCTTCGGCTGGAATGGGCTGAGGGGGAGTTGATGCCTTTAACTCAGTGCGCTGACGTTTGGGGCGTTCCCCTTCGGGAGAGGAAGGAGCAGGACGTTTTTCCCTGGTCAGGGAGAGTGGACCCGACAAGAAATCCCAACCCAATACGTGGTTGCGGGGCAGAAGAACGAGGTAACGACGGATGTAGTCATCTTTCAGAAGCGCATTTGCCTCAGACAGGTCGAGATGGGCCAAAACCCAAGACACCACGGAAGCGACTTGGAGTTCCTCCCTTTCCGATAAAGTAATGGCCAGAGATTTAGTGGTCAGAACCTTGCCCCAAACAGACCGAACTGGGAACTCACCATAGTCCCTCTCCCCCTCAGGGCACTTCCAATCGGTGCCCCTTATGAAGAAAACCGCCAGTGCCACTCCTTTATTGAAGAATAGCGCCTCTCCAAGGACGTAAAACACATTTCAACGGTATAAGACTGGAAACTGCAGCAGTTTCCATCAAGTCGATTGATTCGGTACACGCTCAGAAATTCTTGAGCGGTTAGGTCAGGGTAATCTGCCGAACCGGACAGAACAATTCGAAAGGCCACGCAGCTGGCCAAGAGTAAACGCTAGGCGTTGGAATTAAGCTGTGCAAGGGCAAGTTTCAGATCGTCCAGGACGTCACAGACAGGGCTGCAGAATGGGAAAAGAAACTCGATGGAGAACATGTAGGGGTAAAGAGCCACGGCCGTCGCCAGACCTTGTCGGTCCACCATAGTGACGCGGGACGACGGAATCTCAATTGAGGTCCCATCGAGAAGTGGAAACTCCTGCAAAAAGCTTGGAGTTCGGTCTTGGTCATGGACGAAATCCATCGATGCCCAGCAAAATAGTTGAAGCGAGATTCGTCAACAGTCTGCTTAGTCATGGCGAAAGGTGAAGAGGAGAAACCGGAAGGATGATCAGGAATACAAGACGGGGGAAAGAGCAAGACGAAGGAGAAAGGTAAGAGACGAAACGTAAATATAAAAGGGGGTGGCGTAATAAAACAGTCTTCAAATTAAAGCGACGGCGCGGGATTCAAAGAGGCACCTCGATAGCGGAAAGACGGCGCGGCGTTACCACAGCACGTGCACGAGGAACGAATTGACGCCAGGTTATCGATCTGGCACTCAAAATCACAAAAAAGAAAGGATTTTTGAATTTCCAGCCCACATGTGTGCTTAAAATTCACGGGATACTGTGATGGGGAAAATCATTACATTGGGCCTAGGATGGCAAGGAGGGTTCGTTGCAGGGAGTTGGGCAGACAATGAGGCCCAGCCCGGTCAGCTAAGCCCAGGCAAGGAAAGTAAAAGCCCAGACCAGAATATGGATAGGGAGTTCGGGTCGGGGCAGGAGATCTAGAGGAAGACTAGGGAAAGAGGGAAGAAGACTGTGACATGCATCACCAGATGGAAGGGACGCAAAACAGAGTCCACGTTGCATTTGAGCGACCCAGAACAGAGGCCACGTCGCATTAAATGCATCCTAGGGCACAGGGTGTGCGGCATTGAATGCAGCCCAAGACTGGAGCAAAGCACAGAGAAGGCTTGGGGCCATCGCTGCTCGGTGAGGTGACAACGTGAAAGCTGCTCAGTAATAAAATACGTAGGGCGAATCGCCCTACACTACGCAACGCTCCACCATGGGGAAATCCTATACGGTAACTATAAATAAGGGTCAACCCAACAGTAAATGGGGTAAGAGAAAAAATGCTATCATCCTTTTCCATCGTTCTTGCTTCCATTCTTTGATCTTTTCCCTCAAGATACTGACTTAAATATCGGAGGATTAACGGACCCTAAGGTCCCCTCTCCGTTTTGACTGTGCAGGATCGCGCTTGGATTCCGGGGGTGAGAAGTTGTCCAGGCCTGCGAAACATGACATCAACACTCACCCTTCAAGATTTCCACAGAAAATGAAATCAAGAAAGTAGTTGAACAAAATAACTATACAAGCCAATGCTTAAAAACCATTGGAAATCATCTTGAGAAAACAGAAAATAAACTTGACAACAATAATGAAACCAAAATCCAAAAGTATGAACAACCCTTAATCCAATTACCAGGAAAAAAAATAGGAATAAAACAAAGAGAAACAAAAGCAATTGATAGAGTAAATCAAATGCTAAAAAAATTAACAAAAATCAAACAAGAGAATGCATCTATCTCAAAAACAATAAATGGTATAACAAAGAAAGACACGGATAATAGTTTAGAAGAAGAAGAGTTTTCTAAAACCAATTCTACCATAAGTAGGATAGAAAAACAATTTCAAGATCTTAAACTAAATAGAATAAAAAATGCAAGACTCAACCCAACAAGCCTAACAAAGAATTGGTATACTAGACCAACACCACTAGATATCCGATTTGAATAAAAAAAAATTCAAAGTCAATTTTCAATATCTATCAATAAATTGTACAAATGGAACATAAATGATTTTTTCTAACAAAACATCCTAAATAAACTTCAACAAATGACAATGGTAGCTAATAACTATTTCGTCAACCAAAAAAAATAAGACAACCAAAAATAGTAGATTTACTCATTTTCTAGGTTCATAAGAACCTTGAGGCAACGATGGAAAAATATTTGGAAAAAATATCTCAATGAAGAATGCGTGTTTGGAAATAGATCTCATCCCAAAATTTTCATTTCATCTCATCTCATCTCATTCTCAAACATAATTCAAATACAAAATGTTCAAACTAATCATTACAATTTTTTCAAACTAATCATTACAACTTTTTCAAACTTTCAAACAAAAAATAAAAAACGATTCAACTTTTTCAAATATCTAAACAAAAATAATATTATAAAACTATATTCTAACAATATTTTAACTTTATAATATTTTTTATTCAATTTTTTTCTCTCTCATTTCCTAAAACTCAAAAAATACTCAACTCAAATTATCTCATAATTAGTCACAAATTATCTTACTGCTATTCATAAAATTTTCATCACATCTCGTAAAGCATGTCATATGCTCCCTGCACCGCCAAGAATCTTTTTTTTCTTTTTCCCTCGAGTCGTTTCATCCCTTCGTGCCCAACATGTTGTGCGTAGGTCGGAAGAACTTAGTTTATTAATAGAAATTGGATTAACCTTATAATTCTTCTCCAACTTCAATTCGCTCATTAAGAAACAAAAATCAAATTAAAGTAAGAAAAAATAAATATATCAAAACTAGTAGAAATATTAGGATTAACACTACATAATTATGATAATAATTTATTTAATGTAGTAAAATTATGTACAATTCTGCTATTATCAGAAACAGGAACAATAGACTATGATAATCTCACATATGGAGACATCATAAGTACAATAAACAAAGAGGGATTTAAAATGTGTATAGACATGAAAATTAGTAATCAAATCAACAAAGATAAAAGGAAAGCTAAATATGAAATAGGAAATTTCTACGAACAATATGGATTACCTTCTATAGCCCCATCTAGAAGAAAAAACAAAGATAAATATTTCAAAAAATAAAAAAGATATTGTAAGACTAATTACAAAAAGAGAAAAAATTATTAACCAAGAAAATCTTATATTAAATGAAACAAATATTACAAAAATAACAAGAATGATAAAAGCAAAATAAAATGCTATAAATATGGAAAGAAAGGTCATTACAAAACCGAATGCAAAGTTAAAGATATATTATACCAATTACAAATGCCTCCTGAAGAAAAAGAAAAGTTGTATAAAATCCTATAGTTAAGAGAATCTTCTGATAGTGAAATCTTTAACCCTTCAAGATTTACAACAAGAAATAAGCCAAATTAAAAAGAAATATTGGAATTAAAAAATAAAATAAAAAATTACAACAAGAAGTAACAATCCTAAAAATTAACCAGGAATTTTATGAAAAACAACAAAAATATTTTCATCTAGATAAAGATGATCTTCCCCTAATAGAATCCATTCCTTGAATTGAGGAATAATAGAATTTCTTGGGAATAGTCATAAAATGAATTATAAAAAATGGCATGTTAAAGAAAAAATAGAAATTACTAAGGAATTTGAATTCGATGTAAGTACTTTTATAGAATTAGAAGCAGATCTAAATTGTATCCAAGAAGTAATAGTAACCACTAAGTATTACGAAAAAAAACTAAAAAAAAAAAAATTAATTACAGCAAATGGAAGCAAAATCAAGATAGATTTCAAATTTTCAAAAGCACACGTGTGCAATGACGAATTATCATTTGTTTTAATAAAAAATGTTGAAGAAATGAAAGTTATATTAGGAAATATCCATTTCAAGAAAATTGATCTCATACAAAACAAGAGGAAACAATTAAATTATTTAAAAGAAGAAATTAAATATAAAAGATGAAGCGCAACTAGCTGACAAAACCCTTCAATAGAAAATTGGAAGTTTTCAAGAGAAAGTCAAGGAGGAAGTCTGTTCGTACATTCCTCATGCCTTTTGGCATGGAAAGAAACATATAGGAAAATGATCATATATAAAAGATTTTAATGAGAAAGATAATCTCATTAAAGCCCGCCCAACTCAGATAAATGAAAAATTAATAAAATCATGCAAAACAGAAACTCAAGAGCTCCTAAAGAGGGGAATCATAAGAAAGAGCAATTCATCTTGGTCATGCTCAGCTTTCTATGTACAAAAAAAAAAATATTGAACTAAAAAGAGATTAATAATATATTACAAGCCACAAAAAAAATTATTAGAATGGATTAGACCTTCAATTCCAAATAAAAAAAGATTTAATCAATAAGATAGGTCAAGCTATTATATTTTCCAAGTTTGATATGAAGAGTGGATTCTGACAAATACAAATCCATAAGAAAGACAATATATAAGAATGCATGTACAACCTTGTTTAGACATTATGAATGGAATGTAATTCCATTTGGATTAAAAGAATGCACCAATCGAATTCCAGAATATAATAAATGAAATTTTTAACCCATTCTCCCATTTTTCAATAGTGTATATATATGATGTCCTCATATTTTCAAAGTCAATAAAAGAACATTGAAAACATTTAAATGCTTTTTTAGAAGTAATTAAAATAAATGGACTATCAATGACCAAAATTAAGTTATTCCAGACTAAGATAAGATTCTTAAGATATAATACTTATGAGGGTAGGATCAACCCCATAGATAGAGCTATCCAATTTGCTGATAATTAAGTTTTTAGATCAAATCCTTAGAGAAAACCCAACTCCAGAGATTTTTAAGATACCTGAATTATATCTCAAAATTCTAGCAAGGTCTCAGAAAAAAGTACAAACCTTTGTTCGACAGGCTCAAAAGTAATCCCCACCATAGAAGCTCGGACCTCAATCTCCCTTTATATCAAAAGTTTTTAATATGAGTAGATTGTGAAAGTGCAAATTTTGTTTTAGAAAAAGATGTAAAACATATAGCATCAAACAAGTTTTTGCGGGAAGACAATCAATTATAAGTATCTCTTATTTTGATTTAAAATATATAAAGGGAGTTCAGAACTAAATTCTTTACTTCCTAACTCGTGAGTTTTTACAGAGAAAAAATGAGTGATAAAAAATCATCATCCTCCCAAAGTAAAAGTAGAACCAAAACATCAAAGAAAGAAGATTTGAGAAACTAGTAGTCATTCTTAGACATGGTATAGAATACCAATAAACTCTTCCCAAGTCACCATTCAATCCAAACCGATACCAAGTCCTTGGACCAATTGCCAGACCCACCTACAAGTCTGCCTTGGTTTCTTCAGGAAACATAAGCCTAAGACCATCTACTAGAAGAACCCATACCAGGTTGTGGATTTCAAAGTCAATCAAATACTCAAAGAATGTCATATATTCCAAAAGAACCAGTTGATATATATTCTTAAGCAGTATACAATTAACATATTCAGGAAAGAGCCTGATCAAGTCACATAAAAGATCCAAGAGGCCTAGTTAAATAATTTTATCCCCAAAAATGGTGTTTTGTCCCATTTCACACAGCTAAATCCATCAAGTATTACAAGTCAGTCCTTGAACATACTAAGTCAGCTGCTTTCAACCCTATCATGGATAAATTTGACCTCACTAGTCAAAAAGTTGCATTCCATAAATTGTACATTTTAAATATAATTTTCCAAAAAGAATGGATAACTCACTCATCCGTTTATAGGATTTAACCTTGTGCATATGTCCATGCTTAACATCCTCTTGATTAAACATGCTGGGATTGCTTAATAGCATAACCTGTTCTTGTACTTAGGCATGCTGTTCAGTTTAGTGGGTTGGATTTGTTTGTTATTTTTGCTATTATGTTGTGATTGTTGGTTCATCCTCAAATCTTGATTTTTTTTAAAAGACCTCCATCCTTAATAGCATAACCTAATCTTGTGCTAATTTCATGCTGTTTTTCTTTATTGATTGGATTAGTTAGTTATCTTATTTGTTCTGCTGTGATATATCCATGCTGAGATATTTCATCTTGCTTAACATTTTTGTTGTTCTATAGTGATTTAAGCATGTTGTTCAGTTTTGTTAGTTGGATTTGTTTGTTATTTTTGTTGTTATGCTGTGATTTATTCATGTTGTATTTGTTTATTGGTTGGATTTGTTTGTTATTTGTTTATTCATTTTCCTTATGTATCCCCCTCAGCTATGATAATGACAAAGTTGAGTGGGAACAAAGAAAAATTAGCACATACTCCATGGTAAGGTAACCCGAATGGCCAATCAATACTGTCAACGGATTGTTGCAGCCATTGAGGGTATTGCCACTTCCTATATGTTACCATTCCTTTCCTAGGCCGGTTTGCAAAATGTTGTCCCTATTGCTTTTGAGTTCCTAACATGTCTACCAATAGTTGTGTCTACAATTTATTAGAGATTGACTCACTAGACCATAGACATATGTTCTTCAGAGAACCTTCTCAATGAGGATCCTAACACTGACCCTACTTACTTAAGTCAAACTCAATACTCTCCAGTGATGGTGAAAAAGTCTCCAATCCCACCCTAATTAGAGATTCTTTCTACCAAAAAATAGTAAGGAGTGCAAAGTTCACCAAGAAGAAGACAAATTATTTGTTTCTACCTGGCTGAACACTAGCGTAGATGTTATCCATGGAACGAATCAAAAACTCTCCCAACTTTGAGAGAATTTTTTTTTATACTTCAATCAATATAAACAAAATACAACGTAGTAGCCTTAATGCAAGTGAAGTGAAATTATTTTTCTCTCCATATTATCAACAACGTAGAAAGGGCCTGGTTCGAAAAGGGACTACTCCTATGTCTTTTAAATTTACCATTTTAGTTCAAAGGCAAAATAAGACATCACGACATTTCACCCATGGCAAGCCAAAGTGTTAGTTCATGCAAATTTCTAATTATTTTGATAAAAAATTAAAAATACTAAAAAAAACTGAATGTCGGATTGTTATTATTATTACTACTACTACTAGCATTATAAATTGTAGTAGCAGCTAAATGAATATAATATATTGATATTACAGTATCTTGATAGATCTTTCCTTTAGTCATAGTTTGGAAGGGAGATGGGCCAGCCTTTACAACTAAGGATGGGTTTTCTCTTTCATCGCCACTAGTATTCCATAAGTTGTTTTGGTAGATTCAGATGACACAGCAATTGTAAATTAGAACATAAATCTAATGAGTCATGTCGCATGAAAATTGAAGTTTGGCATGCACCCATAAAGATGCCATCAAGCAGCTAAAAATCAATCTCAATCATTTAGTGTGGCATGTGACTCAGGGTATCTTTAGTTTCACTAGTTTTTCAAAAACTTTTAGCAATATTTTCCTCTTCCAATCCAAACATTTATTGAACTCCAAAAAAAAAAATCATCTCTCAAACTTCTTTTAATCTGATCATTTAAATTGGTTTTTGTGACAAAAACACAAAAACCAAAACAATTTTTATAAAACCAATAAAAAACCCATTTTGAAAAATAAATAAATTTTCATTCTACATACCTAGTTTCACAAAAACAATCCAAAACACATCTCAAAAATTTTATTGAAACAACTTTCCATTCTATCTATCTATTTTTACAAAACCCAATAGAAAACACATCTCAAAAAATTTCCAAGAATTCTCACATATCCAGGAAGAGGAACAAACCCATTTTTTGACCACGAGGTGTCGCAGCTGCACCTTAGGTTGTGAGTATAAACTAAAAACTACAACTGCTCTGAAGTTGAAAAATCGCAAGTAACTATGATAGTTAAATTGTTGCAAGTTAGACATCAGTTTGTTTTTGCTTTAAAATGACAAATTTACAAACTGCTCTTTGTCATTTGAATAATGGCTTTCACGTTTGATATATAGTTTGAATGTTGATTAAAATCCTCAATCTGAGAAACATCATGCAAAACACTTTTTTTTGGCTAGGCAATTTGAGGGGAGCATTGGAGCCTCGTTGAGAGGGGATTTGGAACGCCCCAACTGAAAGCCCAATGGTCCCTAAGGACAAGGGTAGATGCCACTAGGCCAACGGAATATATCGTTTGAAGGACATTTGTAGGTAGGTTTGAATGTCGTGTCAAGTAGCTGTCAACCACATTAAAATTACCTAATCTCATCTGAAGCCTTGTTCAAATGACACACTGATTAACAAATCTCGGTTCTTATTTTTTTAAGACATTTCTGGAAACCAACATACTTTATCGTTTGTGCAACCACTATACTTTCATTCTATTCTCATATTTAATTTGGATGTTATTCTATTTAATCTGTTTCTCTCTCCAACTTTTCTCTCCGTACACTTGTTTCTCCTCTACGTTGCTGTTGTTGGTAATGGGTGTTTGACGGTGGTTTATTCATTGGAAAATGCCGTCCATGAAACGTGTGGTGATTGAGTCTAACCTTTTCGAAGTGAGAAGGGACGGGAGATAAGTTTTCTTGTGTGAGAAAGGGTGGAAACTAGTAAAGAACATGAGGGTGGGGTTGGAGATAGCTAGATGGATTTGTAGAGCTTAGGAAGGTTGTTTGAAGGCAGCGGGTAAAGGTTTCTACTCTACCCATAGGGATGGGGACAGGGGGTACACTGCGCAATGTTGTTCCAACTCAAGAGGGACATACATGGCTCTGATGGAGTATGGAGGAGGGGGGCGACGGATCTTCATCTTCATTCTGGAAGGGAGATATGGTGTGGGATGGAGGAATCTAGTGGTGGTGTTGAAGGAAACTGTCAGGGATGGCGTCTCTGCTTTGTCGATATTGCTTACGAAGCCGTCATTTGGCGCGGCTCCGGCATCGTATAGGGAGGCACTTCTAGGTCAGCAAGAGGGGGCCTCAAGTTGCGAAGAGGACAGAGTTAGCAGGTCTGGAGGCGCTCCATCTTCGGAAAGTGGCCAGCATGGGGAAGGAGACTTCAGGGAGGTGTTGGCCTGAAAATGGAAATGGTTGTTGAGGTTTTGTCTTGTATCGAAATCAGTTGAAGGAACTGAATTATAAAGTGTTGTGCTTGAAACAGTGCGTCTTGGGGCAGGAAACAGAACTCTTTTCTCTAGAGCAAGCAGGGCTCTCGTGGGACATGGGCCAGGGCCAGGTGACGGGCTTCACTTCCTCTAGAGGAAAGGGCAGGGCCTTGGGCCCATGTGATGGGCTCTAGCCCATGGGGCTAAGCAACCCACTTGACGGTGGCTTTTTCTGGAGAATGAAGAAGCAGGCTACAGTTGACCCTTTAGCTTGTGTGCCCAGGCCATCATCGCCGATGAGGTCTTAGGCAGCCTGACTGCAGGCCATCGTGTCATCGGCAGTAGTCACGATGCCGGTGGGGCCATTTACAGTGCTTAGCGATCCTTCACAGAGCCATCACAATGGAGTATCTCCTCTCGAATCAACGGGACCTGTATAAACAACTCTGACGGTGGTCATCAGCACTTTCTCCACCCAGGTAACGTCACCGATGGTGGTAGATCAAATCCAACCGTCGTGCATAGAGGTGACAAAGGAGTTCTCATCTTCCTTTAGTGCTTTCCAAGCTCTTGAGCTACAAAAAAGGCCTATAGACTATGAAGAGCATCTTGAGGAAAGATTGTAAAAAAATATTTCAAATTTTACACAACCCCGATGGCCAAATATTTTGGCCAATGTTTTTTTGTGAACATTTTATAGGGAAAGAAAATAGTACAATCAGGAATATTTAGTCACTATTGACAACATAAATTATAATGGATTACAATTTTTTTAATTTTGAAAATATAATTTTCATTGATGCTCAATTATGTTTGATTGGAGCCGACGATGAGATGAAGTGTATCTAATTTCATGATGACGCTGAATGAACTCCATAAGTTCAATTGTATGATTGCACGACAGTTCAGGCAAATCCTCATCAAGTTTTTCATACTTGAACTCAGGAACTCATTATCATCACGCTCGTCTTCGATGATTATGTTATGTAGAATTACAGAGGCTTTCATTATATTTGTTAGATCACTAATTTTGAATATTCGAGCATGTCCACAAACGATTCCAAAGTATTGTTGAAAGACCTTAAATGCACGCTCTACATCCATTTTTGCTGATTCATGTGTTGCTGTAAAATATTTCTTTTTGTTTTATTGTGGAGATAGGATCATCTTCACAAATGTTGACCTCTTTAGATAGATATCATTGACAAGGTAATACCTCATAGTGTAGTTTTTGCCATTAATTGAGTAATTCACTAGGGGAGCACACCTTTGGGCAAGTTCAGTGAAAAGAAAAGATATCTCTAGCACATTGATATCATTACGAGAACTGAGTAATCCAAAAAAGGTATGTCATATCCAAAGATCATATGAAGTAATTGTTTATAATATAATAGTTGGTTCACGATTGTACCCGGAGTACATACATTTCCATTCAGATAGATAATTTTTTCACTTTCAAAGCATGTAATCAATGCTTCCTCACATCCTTGAGAATCCACGTTGTTTACCAACAGTAAACAATCAAACAATATCATTAGCATTTGGAGACCTTAAATATTCATTAAAAAAAACATTTACGATCGCAGTTACAAATTTTTTCATGATCTCAATTGCGGTGCTTTCTTCAATCTATATGTATTCATTCATAAAATTAGTAGTTACTCCATATGCAAGCATTCTAAGTACAACGGTTATCTTTTGTAGTTACCGTTTAAAAATATATCTGTTAGAAAAATGACAAAAAAAAAAAAAAATTACCACTACAACTCAGAAAAGATGTGTTACTGCTGGATAAATGAAAAAAATATTATCATTAGATAAATGACAAAAAATATTATCGTTAGATCTTGGACAAATCATAATCTTGATTTTTATTTATCCATTACAAATAAAATACCGTTGAAAAAGATGAATTTTTATAAATAAAAAAATCATTATTTTTAAAACCATAATAATTTCAAAAATATTATCTAACCTGCAAAAAAAACTCGACTTTGTGTTTAAAATATTAGCTAGAATGTGATAGTTCAAAATATAAGGAAAATGACAAAAGAGTAAGTAGTTAAGAATGTATATGGAAGTGAGAGAAAAGATAATAGATAAAGATTATTTTAATAAAATAGAGAAAAGATAATGAATGAGATGTATGAGGTTATTTATAGATGAGTAAACTTTAAGATAAAAATTTAGGAATGGTGTTTTTTAGCCAAAATTTAGGAAAATTTATAAGTGGATGTGGATGCTCTTAGATCGTATGTTACGTGCAATTAATTACACAATCACTATTTTCTAATTAATATATTGCTATAAAGCTTGCACTAGGTTTTTTTTTGGATTGAGTCGTGTTTTTCTAGGTGTTAACTAAACTGCTTTAACATATATGAATATGCCATTGTGGACAGATCCAAACTGCTGTAACATTGTGGTTCTCTGTCCAATTTTCTTTCAAGCTTACAAGATAAAAAATTAAAAAAAATTAAAAAAAAAAATATTTATTTTAGACAACTACTAAATTTGACAAAATTTGAGTAAAAAATCCAACCCAAACTTGTGCAGAAGTAAGTTTTACACTTATTTTTTTGAAATATAATAAAGCTTCATAGAACATCTATCCAGACAATACAAGATTACAAAGACACATAAGGACTTCATCTACATCTATAAGAACTTCATTACAAGATAATGCATTCTTAACTAAAGCATGAGCAACTTGATTAGCATCTCTTTAAACATATTGACAGCCAAGCATCATGCCCATGAAAGAAAGGTATGATTTCCTCCAATATATGACCATAGTTGCTGAGATTTTATGTCAGATTTGTTGACAGCATGAACAACCATTGCTGCATCTCCTTCTAATATAACATGTGACAAACCCAAGTCTCTGCAAAAGATGCAAGCTGTGTAAGTGTTGCACTAACTTCAGCTGCAGTTGGATTAGAACAAAAAAAGCTATGTTCCCTTATGATAGCAATGACTTCTCCCTTACAGTTTCTGATCACTATACCAATACCAATTCAAGTATGATCTTTATCAATTATCACATCCCAATTTGCCTTGAAATAATTTTCCTAAGGATCTTGCCACTGAAATTATGCAGATTGATCCAATGAATTTATGTCAGCATTTCATTTCTTGCAGCTTGATACTCCTGGAGCTGTTCCACAGCTTGAGAAACCAGGATATTTGAATTCATGAATATACCATCAAAGATCACAACATTCCTCCTAAACCACAACTTTCTCATTATGACAGTTACTTCTGCAAAATCATGAGAATCAAGAGCATCACTGAGAAACAAAATAAAGTTAAGAAAATTCTAAAAATCGCTATTTAGCTTCTTCACTTTCCTACGACAGACACTCCATACATCCCTAGCTACTGCACAATTCCATAGGCATGTATTACATCCTCTCTTACAAGTCCACAAATAGGCAGAGATTTGAGTCAACTACTAACTTCAACTGTAAGTTAGCTCTTGTAGGTAAGCCATTACTACTGGCCCTCCATAGAAACAATTTGACTACCATGGGAGTGCTCAAATTCCATAGCTATTTTCCAAAAATAGTTTGTTGAATTACCAGTAGAAGGCTCCCCTACACCTCTATCCATCAACAACTTCTGAACGTGATAAGCACTTTTAACAAAGAAAACTCCAGAGTTGTTATAATACCATATTTGTTTATCAATAATATTTAGCCATACCAAGGGGTATTTGCAATATAGTTGTAGCATCATAGTCATCAAAGATAGACCTCACCAGCTCTGAGCTCCATCTCTGTGTCAAAATCAATTAATTCCTCTACCATAGTAGTACTAGCAAGAGTATTAGGCAGAGTATGAACTGCAAATGTCAACGGTTTGGGGAGCCATTTATCTTTCCAAAATGAGACCTTGCTGCCATTACCAATTCTCCAAACCAAAGCTTCTTGTAATAACATTTTAGCTTCATGAATGCTTATCCTTGCATAAGAAGGTTTATAACCCAATTTTGAATCCAAAAAACAACATTGACTATAATATTTTGCTTGCATAACTTGTGATACCAAAGAATCAGAATGCTGAACAAGTCTCCGCCCTTTCTTAGTTAATAAAGCTTTGTTGAAACATGCATGCAAGATCTCGAAAACCAAGGCCTCCCCCTTTCTTTGATGTACACAGTTTTAACCAACTGACGCCGGACATAATTTAGATGAATTAGGGGTGGGCAATGGGGCTCTGCACCCCACTGCCCCACCCCCGTCTGCCCCGCCCTGGATTTTTTTTTGGGGGGGGGGGGGGGGGGGGGTGAGCCCCCGTGCCGCAGATGCAGGGGGTGGGTGGCCACTCCTGCATCTAAGGCCTCCAGTGGAGGCGGGGGTCGAAAGGGGCCAAGCCCCGCTCCGAGTTTCCCCTGCCGCGCACCACATGCGCGTGCGCGCACACACACACGCATATATATTAAACCCCCCCCCCCCAATAGACAAAACGATGCCCATTTCGTCATTATAGACAAAACGGCATCGTTTCGTCATTATTAAATTAACCCCCCCTCCGGCGACTCCCCTCCCCCCAACCCTCCCCTTCTCAGTTCACTGTCTCTCTCAAACTCTCATGTTGCACTCTCACTCTCAATTCTCTCTCAGTCTCTCTCTGCAAAATCTCTATCGGTCTCTGTGGTCGTCTCCGTCGTCGTTGCATCATCTTCGCCGAAGGTAAGCCCCAAATCCGAACCTCTTAACTTATGTATTTTATGTTTTTTTTTTTATGAGTTATGGAGATCGGAGGAATGTTGAGATTAAATGGAGATGAATGATAAGATTTGTGAACTGTGTGCGGTGGAGAATCTTGATTTTGCATGTTATTTGTGAATGTGATGTGATTTCTGAAATTGTGAATGTGCATTGTGCATGGGTTTGGGATTGTAACCCTAAATTAGTTTAGGGTTCCAATCCGAAATCCTAAATTAATTTAGGAGTTTCAATCTTTAAATTAATAGGTTGCTTAAATTATTGTGTGATCATATTGCATTTTAAACTGTTTTTTAAATTTTTAGACTGTTTTGCATCAAATTTTGTAAATGAATAGGTAGATCAATGAAAATTTGTATGGATGAAAAAATTTTGAGATGCTATTAATTATATACTTTGGGTGTTGAATTTCATAAATATTTGTGTGTGTGGCTGTGTGTGTTTATAGTCTAAATAGACTGCATATACTCAAACGACTTAAAAGCGAAGTTGATTTAATTTATAAAATTAAAGTTGATCATTTAATATGCCAACCTGAAGAAAAATCCCGACTTTGTCTCTGTCTATAAGGGAAGTAAAGTAGGCGTAGTACTATATATATTAACCTCATGAACTATATATATATGTATATGTATATAACTACTCATGAATCAAGTTAATTGGTATCTTTTACTGTAACCCAGAATGAGCATGCATGATCGAAATGCAAGTGGTCTTATTTGGAGAAAATATTAAATTATAGGAAAATAAAGTGTACAAGCTAAATAACAATAGCCAAGAGTACTCCAGATCCTTTCCAGTTTTAGTTCAGCAAAACACGTACAGCTGGTGTAGCAAGACTACGAATACATTTTCCTTTGGTCTCTAATTTTCAGAACTTATAAAAACATATTCTTGCCCCCTCCCACCCAAAAAAAAAAAAGTATAATAATCATATTTTTAGAAGATTTATAAAAATTATACATATAGTTAGGTTTCTACTAGAATTATATATATGACCCCCACATGCCATAAAAGTTTATTTTTTTAAAGTCTGAGTTAATTAAAAAGCTATATACACACATATATGCTAAAAGAAATTCCATCATTTCCTTTTTCTTTTTCTTTTTCTTTTTTTAACTTTACTTTGAGGCCCCTTCATTGATCTATGTTTAATGTTAGCTCTCTCATTGCAAGAATCAGTTTCTTTGATTATCTTTTGGCTTCCCATCATCATCACATTGCATGGTTTTAATTGTTTCAACTTGGTGTAATGTTTCTTCATTTCAGATTTTTGTCAATTTTGGGGAATGGAAAATCCGTTAGATTGTAATGCTAGCTCTCCTACCCCAACCCCAACACCTATCCCTATGGACCCTTGCCCTGCCCCCTTCCCCCCCACCCACAAAGCAAAAAACATGTTTCTATAGTTTGGACACACTTCACTAAATTAGAGGGTGGTAACCCCAATAACCTCCAAGCTAAGTGTAAGTATTGTGATAAAGTGTATAGATGTCACTATGAGAGATATGATATATCACAATTAAAAGTACACTTAGAAGAACAATACGAGAAAAGTTCATTATTAAAATCTTTACATGAGAATAGTCAATCTAGACTAGAAATTGAACTTAAAAAAATGGTAGATAGAAGTAGAGGAGGTGCAACGTTGAAGGGACATACTAAGTATGATCCCGAGGAGTGTAGGAGATACCTAGCTTGTATGGTCATCATGGACGAACAGCCTTTTTCAGTTTGTGAAGGAGAAAGGGTTCCAAGCATATTCTAAGTACTTGGAACCTAGGTTTAATTTTCCTTCTCGTCACACGGTGGCAAAGGATATAAAGAAACAGTATATGTCAAAGAAAGAGTTGCTAGGGGCCAATTGGCGAGTCAAATAGTTTGCCTTACCACCGATACTTGAACATCGATCCAAAATTTTAGTTATATGTCTTTGATTGCGCATTTTGTTGATTGTGATTGGACATTACATAAAAAAAATTAAGTTTTGTCAAATTTTTTATCACAAGAGTGAGAATGATTGGAAGGCTCTTGGAGGCCACAATAAAGGAGCAGGTGTTGGCAAAAGTGGTGACCATTACAGTTGATAATGTCTAGTATAACGATGTCCCAATGTCTAGTCTAACGATGTCACATTGGGACATCTTAAGACTTATCTTAGAGAGACAAATAAGATAATCATGGGTGGTGAGTGTTTGCATGTCAGATGTTCTGCACATATTCTGAATCTAATTATGATTGATGGTTTGAAAGATCTTGATGATTCGATTGCTTGAGTCATAGCTGCTGTGAGATTTGTGAGATCTTCTCCTGCTAGATTGAATAAATTCAAGATTGTTGTAAGGTCTGGGGGCATAATATCGAAGAAGGGCCTCTGTACTGATGTTCCTACAAGATGAAACTCAACCTTTTTTATGTTGGAGGTGGCCCAAGAATATCAATCGACCTTTTACATTATTAGGTGATGAAGACATTCAATATGTCAGATATTTTGATAAGCACAGGGGATTGAAGAAGCCTATTGATGATGATTAGGAGGTGGTTGCTAATTTTGTAGATTTTTTTAGGCTTTTCTATGAGGTCACAACAAAACTATCTAGTTCTTTGTACCCTACATCCCCTCATTTCTGTTAGCAAATATGTAAGGTAAGAGAAAAATTAGATGACATGTGCGCGAGTGACCATATTAGGATACAGGAGATGGCATTGATGAGTGTGAAGCATGACAAGTACTGAGGAGATTTTAGTAGGTGTAATATTTTCTTATATGTGGCTATTGTTCTTAACCCCCAATTTAAGATTGATAGCATACAAATTGGGAATTGCGCATAGGAATGCATGGGCGGAGTTTATTGCGGCAAGGGTTAAAGAAACTCTTGTTAAATTATTTGATGAGTTTACCGTCTTCAGGAGTGATAATATTCTCACATGTACACCTACCCCCCACCCCCACCTCCTCCAGAAGCCAGGGTTGAGAAAAAACATATCTTGGACTGGAGTGAGAGGTTGGAGCACAACCCCGTAGTCCGTCATTCTACAGAGGCTCAATCAGAGGTAGACAGATACTTAGCAGTGGACCTCCAACCATTTGCATGAGACTTTGATATATTAGCTTGGTGGAAGTGTCATGCTGTGAAGTATCCCATCCTTGGAGAGATAATCCACAGTATTTTGGTCATCCCTATTAGCATCGTAGCCTCAAAGTCGACCTTCAGCACTGGAGGTCAGATATTGGATCCATTATGGAGTTCATTATTTGCTACCACTGTGGAGACATTAATTTGCATGCAGAATTCGATAAGGGACCCAAATTCATATTCTGGATGTTCTCGACTTTCAGGAAGCCGATGATGAGGAGAGTGGTAATCAGCCTTGATATGGACCATCTGATAATCGTGAATTTTATTTTATTATTTTAATTTATTTATATTCATTTAATAAGTATTAATTTCAAATTTAATTGTTATAGCGAGACATGAGACGGCGTTTACGAATAGCTTCGCTGCAGTATGACTTCGTGTGTATTAAGCCCATCATTGCCATCCGTCATTGGTTTGTACAATTTGTCCCTTAATTGTTTTTTGTATTTCTATTTTATGTAATTTTTTTTATCTAATTGTTTTTCTTGTATTCTTTTTAGCTTTTATAATCTCAATATCATATGCCGAATCCTAATCCTAACTTCCGAAGGACCCATTGATTACTCTCATCTTAATCTCAATCTCATCTTAGTTAGTACTTTTAATGTTTGTAGTTTTTTACATTTCTAATATATGTTTTTAATTTTAATTTTTGTTTCATGTTTATAAATCTAATTTGTTTTTCTTTTAAATTATTAATGTTTCAGGTTTTATGATCTCAATTCTCACAGTCTCACAGCAGTTAGCACAACTCAATTTTTTACTACCATGGCCACCCCAAATTCCATTAAAGAGTGAATGTTATTCTTTTGTTATTTTAGTTAATTGTAATATTGCTCTAATAGTAGAATTTGTAATATTTTTAAATGAATTTGTAATTTAAATTTGTAGTAGTTTTCTCTTAATTATCATTGTGATATACTAATAGCTTAGTTATTATTATTAGTTAATAGTTGCAACTTAGTAGTATATAATTAATAATTTTTCTTGTTTTAAATTATTTTTTGTTATTTTTATTAATAAATTTTGTAATTTTTAATTTTTTTTTTTACTTAAATTCTAGTTCCAAAATGGTCTAGAAACAATTTTGGGCCTAAAAATAGCCCAGAATCTTTATTTGACCCGTGGCCCATTCATGCGGGCAGGGGGCAGACAGTTGGGGTGTCCGCCCCCGCACCCTGGTACCGGACGAGGTACCCCGCCCCCACACACCGAGGGGTGGGTGTCAGGGTGGAAAACTCCACTCCCTGTACATGCAGGACAGGGGGCGGGGAGGGGGCTACCTCATCCCGTAGGGGGCAGGTAGCACCCCTAAGATGAATTATGGCGGCTAATTTCAACAGATGATCAATATAGAGAAGACTAGATATTCTCTCATAAATACTGAGAAAATGAATCTAATGTTCAATTGAAATTATCAAAGCTCAAGAATGTCAAAATCAACCTACAAATCAGGTTGTGATAGCTGTAATTCGAAAATATCATATTTTTACCCAAAATAACAAAATTTCAATAAACATGCCAAAAATAAATTCGTAAATAAAGAAGTAATCTTCAAAAAATTTGGCCAAAATCGAGTTCAAAATCAATTCCTACACGAGAAATGAAATATTACCATAAAAGGCAAAAAATATCTAAAAATGGAGATTTGAAGGGGAAAACGGTTGATTTTGGCTCGAAAATGATGCACATCAAGCACAGCTACTATTTCAAGGTAGTTCAACTCCATCAATGTGCGATTTGACAGCTTAGTTTCATTTGACTCAGATCCTCTTACATCACCAACCAACCCATTGTAGTTTTTTGTTTTCCTAATGATTACCCCACCAAAAACTTTGCCCCATCTCACTTATATCTGACAGTAATCCTTTGGGAAGCTGAAACACACTCGTTCTATATAAAGGAATAGCCTGAACCACAACCTTTATAAGCACCTCTTTACCAGTTTGTGAGAGAAACTTTATTTTCAAATTACTAATTTTGTCTCATTCTCTATCAAGAACATACATGAAAGCTTTAAATTTACCTTACCTACCATGGCAGGGAGTCCCAAGTATTTATCATATTTATCATAACACTTAATGGCCTAAACACTAGTTAGACATTGAAAATCTGCTAAACTTCTAATCTAGTGGTGTTACTAAAATAAAAGGAGGTCTTGTCTTTATTCAACATCTGTCCAGAAGTAGCCTCATAAGCAAATAAATGTTTTGTAAACACCACCATTCCTGCATTGATGCTTTACAACAGAGCAAACCATCAAAAGCTAATAGAAGATGACTAATGCTTAGACCCCCTCTTCCAATCTTGCCACCACTAATATGTCCATTCTGCTATGCTCTCAACAAAGCTGCACTCAACACCTAAGTATAAAGAATAAACAGATAAGGGGACAAAGGATCCCCTTGCCCAAGCCTCTAGTAAGAAAGAATCTATCACAAGGGTTCTCATTTATTAGAACTGAGTAAGAAACAGATTGGAGGCAGTACATAGCACAATTGATCCATTTCAAATTAAACCACATCTTGAGTGAGACAACTTGAATAAAAGGTCATTCCATTCGATGCTTTACTCATATAACGTTTTAAGGTCATATATCATTCCCTTTCATACAGTTTCGAGACCTTGTTTGTTTTCACAACTCCTCTCAACTCATCTCATCTCATTTAATCATTATAACTTCTCCAAATTTTCACACAAAATATAATAAATAATTCAACTTTTTTAAATTTCAAAACAAAAATAATATTAAAAACATATATTCTAACAATATTTTATTCAACTTTTAAGTTTAATCTCAACTTATCTCATCTTATCTGTAAAAACAAACGAGACTTAAATGTAAGGTTTCATAAGCAACTAAGATCTTATCTGAAATAAGGGTGTTGCTGCATCAAGGAGTGGTATGTCCATTAATCATCTTCTGTTTGCAGACGGCTATGTCATTTTTTGTAGAGCAAAACAATAAGAATGGGGCTATGTAGAACAGATTCTATGGTTGTATGAGTGTGCTTCAGGTCAGACTATGAATAAGCAAAAAACTTCTATACTTTTTAGTTCAAACACAGACCCTGCAACAAGAGAGTTGATCACTAAGACTACAAATGGGGTGTTATGTGGCAATTATAACAAGTATTTAGGCTTACCTACTATGGTAGGTAGGTCTAAGTACAACACCTTTAGATGTTTGAAAGAGAAGGTTTGGAGAAGCATTAATAGTTAGAAATCAGAAATGTTATCATTAGCAGGAAAGGAGATTCTCATTAAAAGTGTTTTGCAAGCCATTTCATCATACACTATGAGTGTTTTCAAATTGCCCTCTATTTTATTAAAAGAAATTGAAGCTTTGTTCTCTTGATTCTGGTGGAGTCATAAGAAAAAAGAAAAGGCTATATTCATTGGAAGAGTTGGGAAAGATTATGGGAAGTTAAAAATAAAGGATGCCTTGGATTCAGAAATTTAAATAGTTTCAATAGAGCTCTATTGACTAAACAAGTGTGGAGATTACTTCAAGAACCCAATTCTTTGGTGGCAAAGGTTTTTAAAGGGAAATATTTCTAAAACTGTGTTATTTTGGAGAACTCAATTCTCCTTCTCACATTTGGAGGAGCACTTGGCCTTTTATTAAACTGGTCAAAAAGAAGGTGCAGTTCGGAAGATAGGAAATGGGCATAACATTTGAGTATGGCATGATAGATGGCTTCCACATCTTACTACTTATAAAACTCAAACTCCTATCAATGGGTCGTCTGCAGACTCAACAGTTGTTGAGTTAATTGATGTTGCTAATTTCAAGTGGAAGTCTGACTTAATAAGGGAAGTATTTAACTTAGAAGAGGCACAACTTATCTGCAGTATCCCTATCAGCTTGAGGAATGACAGTGACAAACTGATTTGGGCCAAAAATGCAAAGGGTGTCTTCTCTGTAAAGAGTGCTTATTTCTTGGATTGCTTAATGACAAAATAGTTTATAGGTGAAGATTCGGGTGGAAAGGCAGCTGAGGAAGTATGGAGGAAACTATGGCAGTTACAAGTTCCAGGAAAGATTAAATAAATTTTATGGAAGGCACTTATTGATATTCTACCTACAAAACAATTGTTAAGGAAAAAACAAATTGTGGAGGATGGCTTGTGTCCTGTTTGTTAGAGAAGTGAGGAGACTATCATTAATGTCCTTTGGAATTGTCCTGCTTCTATGGATGTCTGGGGGGAGAGAGATAGTCCTCTCAATAAATGGAGTTCTAATTATCAGGACTTCAGATTGTTGTGGTTGGACTTGCTTAGCAGATTGGATGTTGTGCAGCTAGATCAAGTGACTGCTATTCTACATAAGATTTGGGCTAGAAGAAATTGTTTTGTTTTTAATAACAAATTTAATAGCCCACTTGCTTTAGTTAGATCAGCATTGAATGACATAGAGGTTTATCATGAATTACATCTGAGCTTATCAACTGATGCAGATAGACTACCTCGACATATTGCTGACATGGGATGGAGACCACCATCAGATCCTTACTACAAGTTAAACTTTGATGTTGTTTCTTATTCTGAAAAGAGGTTGATGGGTATTGGCATTGTGGTAAGGAACAGTAGGGGTGAGGTTTTGATTGTGGCTTCTGCTCCAAGAAGTCATATTTGTTCTGCATTTTCTAGAGAATGCTATGCTCTTTTAAGAAGCATTAAATTGTGCCAAGAGATGTGTTTACACCAAGCGGTCTTCGAGGGTGATGCTAAGGCATTACTTGAGAGTGTTAATGGTTATAATAATAACTATTCTTGGCAAGGGTAATTGATTGATGATATACAATACTTATTAAATGAACATGCTGATTAGAAGTTGAATTTTGACAAGAGAACCATCAATAAGGCTGCTCATATTGCAGCAACATTTTTTTTTTTTTTTTGATAAAAAAGTAAACATTTCATTAATAGAATAGAAATTACAGACATTTATCAAGCCAAATAGTTTGGGAAATAAAGTTTGGAAAACAATCAAACCACATTGTGATACTCTCAACATTCCAAGTGTAACAAGCAAGCGTGTGAGCTACCCCATTGCCTTCTCTATAAACATGTTGAACTTGGCATTCCGTATATGAAGCTTGGAGCTTCCTAATTTCAAAAACCAGATCCTCAAGCAAAGCTGCAGCCTCTATATCGGCATTCACCACTTGCACAGCCATTAAGCAATCTGATTCCACAATTAATCTAGAAATTCCCAGCCCGGCACAAAGTTGCAAAGCTCTAAAAATAGCTAAGAGTTCAACAGCTTCCGCATTAATCCCTTCATCTTCAACTTTAGTAGCTGCCCAGAGAACTTGACCCTTATCATTCCGCAACACCAACCCCACACCAACTTTGTGAACATCCCCAAACATAGCACCATCAACATTTACTTTTAACCACTCTATAGGAGGCGGCTTCCATTCATAGAAACTCCGGATCATAGACCGTGATATCAGCTGAACTTCCTTAAAAGAGGCAAGCACCGATAATGCATTATTAATAACTTGCTTCACCACAACAGAGTGCTGCTCATGCACCATCTGGTTCCTCCTCCACCAAAAACCCCACGCTAGACAAAACAGTAAAGCTAACTCCCCTGACTTACCCTGCTCCACCACCTTCATCACAACCTACATCACAATCATGTCTCTATCCAAGGTTCGCATTACAGGCATCAAGGCATGCCAACTAGGAAAAATAGACTGACAAAAGAAAAGTGCATGTGCAAGATTTTCGGTCTCTCCTTGACAGAAACAGCAAGAAGGTAAACCCTCTTTGCACGCCCGCCAAGCAAAAATCTTAATTTTGTGTGGGACTTTCATTTTCCACAAAGCCTTCCATAATTTCCTCTGCTAATTAGAATTTGAACATTCCCCTTGATTCCCAGTTTTCCTCTCCATAGCCAACCGATAACAGCTTTTTACACTAAACTTTCCATTCCTTTCTTGAGACCAAATCCACTGATCTGATTGTTCCCGAAAACTGAGTGGCACTTTCAAAATATCTGCTACTAAATTTGGATTGAAGAAAGCCCTTAAAAGTGTCACATTCCACCCTCCTGTCTGAGTATCTATCAAGCAAGCCACAGACTCTTCTTGGTAATCAACGCTGAGATCAATTTGTTCTTGAAACAAAGCCTTGTGACCAGGTATCCACGGATCTTTCCACAACTTAGCAATCCTCCCATCCCCAATCTTCCATACACAACCAAACTTCAATAACTTTTTTGCTTCCCAAATGCCTCACCATGCATAAGATGGATTTCTTCCTAAACCAGCTTCTAGTAAAGTGCCATGAGGACAATATCTAGCTTTGTAAATTTTATGCAATAGAGAATCAGTCTCTTTCAAAATGCGTCATCCTTGTTTGGCTAATAGAGCCAAATTAAAGCCATGTAGAGATTTAAAACCCAGCCCTCCTTGTCCTTTCGAATCACACAGTTTTTGCCAACTAAGTCAATGTATCTTCCTCTCATCATTTTTCTATCCCCACCAAAATTTAGCCATCATTGCCTCCAACTCAGCACAAAAACCAGCAGGTAACAAAAAGTAACTCATTGAGTAGGTCGGAATGGACATAGCAACTGCTTTAATAAGAATTTCTCGCCTAGCTTGTGACAATAATTGCTCTTTCCAGCACTGCAATTTCTTCCAAACGCTTAATATGAGAAAAAGCCTGAGATTTTGACCTTCCAACAGCACGAGGTAAGCCTAAATACTTGTCATATTGTTGTACCACTTGAACTCCCCAAAACTGCATTAACTCAGCCTTCCTAGTAAGAGAAACATTGCCTGAAAAAACCATCGTTGTTTTGTCCTTATTAATTTTCTGACCCGATGCAAGCTCGTATCTCTCCAATAAGGCTTCAAGTTTCCTATTTTCCTCCATATTTGCTGTACAGAAAATTAGGGAATGATCTGCGAACAGCAAGTGATTTATAAAAGGAGCACTCTGACAAATTTTGATCTCAGGAATATCATGGTCAAAAGCTGCATCTTTTAATAAAGAAATAAGCCATTCGGTACATAGCAAAAACAGATAAAGGGACAATGGGTCCCCTTGTCTTAGGCCTCTACTTGGAACAATATTTCCTTTTGGTTCCCCATTCACCAGAACTGAGAAAGTAGCAGTTTTAACACAACACATAATCAAATTGACCAAATTTATGTCAAAACCCAAAGTACCCATAACCTTCTCTAAAAAATCCTATTCAACCCTGTCATAGGCTTTACTCATATCAAGTTTAAGGGACATATAGCCTTTCTTACCGATCCTCTTCCTTTTCAGATAGTGGACTAGCTCATACGCCACAAGCACATTGTCAGTAATTAAAAGGCCAGGCACAAAAGCACATTGTGAATCTGAAATTATGCTAGGCAACACTCGCTTCATTCTATTAGCAATCACTTTCGAAATCAATTTATAGACCACATTACACAAGCTAATGGGTCTAAAATCTGCTACTTTCTCTGGGTTCTTCTTCTTTGGAATTAAAGTTATAAAAGTATGATTTAAAGAAGATGGAAAAGACCCAGAATTTAAAGCATCTAAAACAGCCTGAGTAACTGAATCACCAACAAGATGCCAATACTTTTGGAAAAACAAAGGAGCCATACCATCAGGTCCTGGAGCTTTGGCTGGATCCATCTACTTCAAAGCCTCCCGAACTTCATCTTTTGTATACCTCTTAGATAAATTCGCATTCATATCATTTGAAACCCTTCCTGCTAGTGCATCAAGGAAATTCATGGGACCTCTCTGTTCTGCAGTAGAAAACAGCTGCTGGAAATATTCAGTAATCAAACCATCCCTCCTCTCCCCTTCCTGCCATTCACCCTCATCATTTTGCAATTTTCCAACCAAATTCTTCTTCCGTCTGTGAGTAGCCTTTGTATGAAAAAACTTTGAATTCTGGTCCCCCTCCCTAAGCCACGGAGCCTTAGACCTCTGCCTCCACATGATTTCATCTCGCTCCAACCACTTGTGAACATCATCCCTAACAGCTTTTTGCTCCGCCATTCTGAAACTCATTGGGTCCTCTTCTTCAATTTCTTTAATCGAATTTTTGCTTCTATAAGCTTCTTCTGCACATGGCCAAAGCTAGAGCGATTCCACACTTGAAGCCTTTTCCCACAAGCTGAGATCTTATACATCAAATCATCCATAGAGTTACGACCCGTGCCCCTCTTCCAGGTATCTTCCACAATTGTATCACAGCCCTTTTCTCCCAACCACATAGCTTCAAACCGGAACAACTTCTCCCTTCCACGTGCCACAACAGGTGCTTCTGAGTACAAACTGATGGGTACATGATCCGAATAGGCAGTCCCTTTGTGTATTACTCGCGCTTGTGGAAAACGATTCCACCATTGTGGATTCCCAAAAAACCGATCCAGTCTGACACTAATACTCGAACCAAACCCCCTCCCATTACACCAAGTAAACTTGGGACCACTGAAACCAATATCCCTCAATAAGCAATCATTAACAACCTTTCAAAAATCAAGCATCTATCTTTCAGGCCTAGCCCGACCTCCCCCGGCCTCCCCATTTCTCATGCTGAAATAGGATTTCATTGAAATCCCCAAACACCAACCATGCCTCATCATCCCTTCGCCTCAAAGAACGAATTAAATCCCACGTCCTATGTCTAAGACTATGATTCGAATGCCTATAAATCCCCGTAAGAAAACACGTATCGATACGGATCCCATCTATCATCACACATGCGTCAATATGGGATTTCGAGTAATTCAGAATCTTTAAATGAACATCCCTTCCCCACATCATTGCGATACCCCCACTCCGACCCTCACTACTCACTGCCAGACAATTACTAAATCCAAGCTTAAACTTAACAGAATCAAAATCACGCACCTGTAATCTGGTTTCCTGAAGAAACACAACATCGGGAGCTTCCTTCTTGATTAAATCACAAAGGGTCCGAACACCGCGTGGGTTCCCAAGCCCACGGACATTCCAGCTGAGGAGTTTCATGGCTCTCGGCGGGGCTGCACATCAGCCACCACCGATATAGAAGTTTGGGTCTCCACCAAACCCTCTGCTGTAAGATTCCTACCATACCTTCGTTTATTAGTGCTGACAGTCTCTGGGTCACCAACATCCACTCTCGCCTTACGCTTACGAGAGGAAGAAGTCCTCTGTGATATTTCTGTGGATGGAGGGGAGATACTATTAAGAATGGACATCCGTTTCCACTTTGCCCCTTTTAACACATCAGGCCTTTTATGCCCCGTCTTAACCAGGCCTTCATAGTGATCGGACTTGGGCCCAATCTCATTAAGTGGTTCCTCTGTTACGGGCCATAGTAGCCTCTCCTAAAAGCCCATTAACTCATGGCCCTGATCCACTACACCTCCCACAGCTGGATTTCCTTCAACCTCCAAGTTATTCATTTCGTAGTTCCTGGGAATTAAATCTTCTCTGGGATTTGAAATTTCGCCACCTCTGTTCCAACGTCTGTTCCAGCCCCTCATCCCATGCGGGTACAGTTCTAACATTCAAATCTGTCCCATTCGCCACATCATTCAAGCCAGAAGTTACGGGATTTTGGGATGATAACGGTTGCGGAATATCAGAGACCCATCTATGTCAGTTTCCTTAATCTCCGCCCCATCACCGCAAATCTCTCCAGTTCCCTTAGCAGAACCTTCGGAACTCGACGCCGGAAAATTTCTGGGGACACGAGCCCCATTGTCACCAGACAGAGGCCGTTGAGACCACCGTCGAAAACCTGGACTTCCTGCACGTAGCCAATGTCCATAGGGGAATCCCTCTTTCTCAAACTTATTCTGGCACCCTTCCACAACATGCATTCCATATGATTATGGCCTAAGCAACCACAATAGTAACAAAAGTTAGGGAGCCTTTCATAAGAGAAACGAATCCAGACCGGATCACTAGAACCAATATTAAGCATCTTTCCACGTAGCAAAGGCTTCGTAATATCAATGTTGATCCGAACCCGCATGAATTCCCCCCATGCCATTTCTCCCTCATCTATATCAACTACCTCTACTGTACCTATAGCAGCTCCAATCAGATGACCAATATAGGTAGTTCTGGCAATTAAAGGGAGATCATGCAACCTCACCCAGAAAAGTGCTTCAGTAAGATGAATTTGATGGACCTGTTTGTGCCCTTCAACCTCTTTGACCAGAACTAATTGCTTATCAAACGACCACGGACCATCTCGTATCACATGATCCTTATCACGAGAATCATCAAACTCAACCAACATGATGACCGGATTCATCTCCCGAAACTGAATTTGCCGTACCGGCGTCCATGCTTTCTTCATTATCATCTTGAACGCTACCCGGTTATAATGACGATCAGTGAGCAATTTAACCAGCAAACAATTACCACCACTCAGTGCTGCCGTTTCCAACTTATGAGCCTCCACACAAATCTTCTCGCTTTCCTTCTCCGTCAGTGACATTCGTTTGTACAGATCCTCTAAACCCTCATCCATTATACCACCAGCCTCCAGGACACCACGTTAAAAAGAGATCATGTACGAAACGACAGGCGGAAGCCTCTACAGAGGAAAAAACCTTTGAGAGGAGATCAAGGTATATTGCAGCAAAGTTAGGCATGTATCTAGATAGTGAGTCTCTGTGGAAAAAAGAGGGTTCCCCTGAAGTTTTGACTGCTATTTTGCTTGAAATGCCATGTACCGATTGATTTGAATTAATGGAATTATATTTCCTTTAAGAAAAATCTTATCTGAAATAATTAAGTTTTACACTAACACTCAAGGATTCTATAGTTTTGTTTTTTACATGTATATATAGTTGCATTGAAGTATTTTTAGAATTGAATTATTTTTATAAAATATTTCAGAATATAGAAAATTAGAAAATTATCAACAGTACGTAAAATTGCACAGTATCATATATTATATTGCTTGTGAAGCCCTTCCCGTGTTCGTATTACCGCACTAAATAATTTTAGATAATATTTTATATTAATTAATTTGAACAGTGCATGAATGATAAGCAAAATATGCATTGTCCCGTACATTGACCGTGAATTCTTCATTGTCTTGGGGGTTGTTTGGAGATAGTGATATTTCATCTCATCTAATCTTAAAATTTATAATTTTCTTTTAAACATCACTTACATATAAATATTCTTTAAGTTTAAATCTTTAAATTTTTTATCTAATTATTATAATTTTTCTAAATATCTAAACAAAACACAACAAATAACTAATGTTTTCAAATTCTAAAATAAAAATAATATTATAAAAATATTTTTACTTTATGTTAAAGTCATGTTTCGCACGATTTTGGGTCAAGTTTCGACAACTCAGGTATTCAAGAACAGGCCTGCAAAAGATGGAGAGTAGTGAAACTTGGAGAGGGTGGCCTTAGAGCCGGGTAACCTCCAATACTGTTAAAGTTAATAAATATTTTTGAAAGTTTGTAAATAAGTTAAGGAGTTTAGGGATCATAGAGTTTTTTGTACCTGGAACTGACTATTTATACCGTAGTTAGGGGGTGTGAATCATCTTTGTCTTCATGAAGTTTGTGTCTTCCTTTCTGCTTCTATTGACAGACATTCTTTAATGCGGCATGACTCTATGATGGTTCCATAAATGTGGCGTGTAGCTTAACAGCGGTGTCATTAATGCGACGTGGTTCCCTGATTCCGCGTCTGGTCTATGAGCCGTAAATGATCTGATACCGATGGATCGATGGTCCTTCGTATTTTCCGCTGCACTCTATGCAAGTATCTAGATACTAAAAGAGGCCGCAAACTGTCAGACTAAGCTATCTTGTCGACTATTCGGCACCCCTCTCTAGTAGATGTTCCATCCCCTACACGGACTTGGGAGCCTTCAGACTGAGCATTGGGCCGAGGCGCTGTGGGCTTTAAGCAGTGGAGAAAATCTCCTTACACTTTATAAAATTTTATTTAACTTTGTCTCTTTTTTTTTTCTCAAAATTTAATAAAGAGAAAAGCTGGGGAGCGGTCCAGCTGCTCCCTCATTAAGCCAGCCCTTTAATGGTTGTCCACCACGTAAGCATTTTATAGTATTTAATCTGCACTTACATACACTTGATTATATACCCATACAACCCCCTCCCTCACTCCTTTGTCTTCCAGGAGATCCCAACCCAAACGAAACCCCATCTCTCTCTCTCTCTCTCTCTTCCATTTGGATATGTCCTCTCTCTCTTTCATCTTCTACTCCCCCCTCCCGAATGCCTCTTGCGTGCCCCTCTCTCTCGCAAATAATCTTCTCTCATTTTCTTAATTCTCTTTTATATACTCCATGGCTCAAGACCCATTTCTCCTCCATTAAAATCCTCCACCCAATATTATTGTAATGCACATGAACGGCCAAAAAAGCAAAAAGAAAAGGAAAAGATTAAAGGCAACAATGAAAGAAGAAAGTTAAGAAAGAGTACATTTATATACATTTATTGGAGCATTTAATGTAAAGAAAGGTGAAAGAAAATAGAATCGTGCGCACACATACATGTATAGTTGTAGTGAAGAGGCCACCATTCTCTTATAGCTGCAGTGATGCATTCTAGTGGAGACTGCAGTGATAAATCTTCAACTGATTTGGTTCAAGCGGAAAGCAAAGTTAGAAGATGAAGACACGAAAAACGAAAGAGATGAAGGAGCGTTAAACGGAGTGAGTCACTGGAGATGAAGAGAGATAGACGAAGTGTGTGGAGATGGAGTGTGAAGATAGCCGTGTGAGAGGGGAATTCCCTACCAAGAGTGGGTCGTGCGATTCCTGGAGAGGGGGGCTGGAGAGACGACATGAGGAAGAGCTTGGTCTTGCGTGTGGTGATTCTGTATAGTGAAGTCTAATTAGTCTATTGTCTTTTTTTCCTACATGTCACCGTCTCAATAGAGGATTATTCTTATACATTTAATAACCCGACCGTCCTGCAACATTTCTCTTTAATAAAACACGTTAACTCAAATTATTTCACAAATCATTATACTATTATTTACAAATTATATATCTCATTTGATTTCTCAAACATCCTTTAATATCATTACTCTAAATAAATTTAGATAATATATTTATATTAATTAATTTGAACAAGCATAATAGAAAGGGGGTAGCACTTCAGCTATCAAATATACCGAAAATTCCTCCCGATACTTGCATTCCTTTTTCTTTTTATATACATTTTTTTAATCTCTTTAAATATTTTTTAAAAAATGTATAATATCATTAAAAAAAATACTTTTATTTATCATTAAATAAATAAAAAATCTGTCGGCACCATTGTCTGGCCCGGACCCATTTTCCTAAGAAAAAAATGTCCTGTCACCGCATTGCTTGTGATTCTGTGAACCGTTTCGGTGTCAGTATCTCTATTTTAAATAATTTTTTATAATATTTTTATTTTGATTAATTGAAACAGTACATAAAAAATGCACGTTTCCGTGAAGTCGTCCACCCATGTTTTTTGTTTTTTTTGCCATAAGTCGTCACATGTTAGAATCATTATAAATAATTTTATATAATATTTTAAGAATAATGCTATATTTATAAATAAATTATATAAAATTAATTTTATTTATTAAACTTATTTTATAATAAAAATAAATTTATAATTTAACTAATTAAATCAGTCAATTTATAAAATTATTTTTATATAATTATTTTATGATTAGATTATCTTTCATATTTTAATATTGTTTAATAAATTAATCAGTTAATAAAATTATTTTTATAGAATTTTTTTTGGGTCAGAGTACTTTTCATATTTTAATACTGATTAATTTGTTTTCTACATTATTCTGTCTGGTATGCGAACAAATGAAAATATTCTCTCCAAACTTAATATTTATACAATTATATAAAACAGTCGAGCTAGATTCCACCGCAGCATTACCAGCAAAAGGAGTGCCGATCTTTATTTGTTCGCTCTTCACAGAGAGGGTGAGAGGGTTTGAGAATCTGAGATGGCGTCGTCTGCATCAGGGGAAGTGAAGGAGGAGGAAGAGAAGAAGCTGAAGCAGAAGCAGAAACAGAGGAGGACGAAGAAAGAGAGGCTGGGATGGATAGAATGGGTGAGAGGGTGGTTCAATGTTATATACGAAATGCTGTTCCAGAGAATTATCGCCAGCCACTTGCAGAACCCTTTGCCTTTACCTCCCCTCAGCGATCTCACCTGCATTGTCACCGGTTCCACAAGCGGTATCGGCCGCGAAATCGCCAGGTTCTTGGCTCCCTCACCGTGTCTGGATGAAGCTCATCTCCAAAGCAAAGAAATATTTGTTTGTTTTTACTCTTTTTTCTCGTTTGGAATAGGCAACTGGCGGAGGCAGGGGCGCACGTTGTGATGGCTGTGAGGAACCCCAAAGCGGCTAACGAATTGATCCAGAAGTGGCAGAACGAATGGTCCGGAATGGGCCTTCCTCTCAATATCGAGGTTATTGGCCCTCATAAACCTCTATTTTAGCATACTGTAAATTTTGTTAATCAAAATGGTATATCATAATAATATGCTTTTGTGGTGTACATACTCACCTCTATTGATTGTGATAATTGTATTTAAGGTGATGGAGCTTGATCTTCTCTCTTTGGATTCCGTTGCGAGATTTTCCGAAGCATGGAATGCACGTTTGGGACCTTTGCACGTTCTTATTAACAATGCGGGGATATTTTCCATCGGAGGTTAGTCTTTAAGATGTCCCTGCATTATTTGTTTTCTCGTCATGGTCTTGAATGACATATTAGCCACCCTGGGAATTTTAGACCACTAGTGTAACTTCTGGTTCATAACCGCATTATTTATCAATCTGTATGTATGTGCTATGTTTTTTTTGTTTGGGAAAGATGTTCATTGATCTGTAGTGGTTATACATGTGTGTGTGTGTGTGTGTGTGTGTGTGTGTGTGTGAGAGAGAGAGAGAGAGAGAGAGAGAGAGAGAGAGAGAGGGGGGGGGGGTAGGGAGGTTCAAACAATTCAACCTGATCTGAGGTCGCTGAACAATGCCAAATTAGGCTTGATATCGTTTTGCTACTCTATGCCCGTGCTCAAGTTAAGCTTAAAAGCTCCCCCTCCAGCTAAAGGAACTGAGTCAAATTGCATTGTTCTTAGTGGGCAATTAAATCAGTCAGCTTAATTCTCCAGTATCTCTCTCAAATATGTCGTGATCTATTCCAAAATAATGTCCTTTAAATCTGGAGCAACATCTATTACATTGAGACGTGGTAACTAAGGTAGATTGCTCCTGTAAGGAAGAATGAAGCAGAGCACCTCGACGACTCCCCTCATCTTGAAGCAAACACCTATCAAAGAGATGGAAGGGGCTTGTTTCTTGAGGTCTGAACTTTAACCAAATTACATTCCAAATTAAATCTGGCAAGGAAACCATAAATGAGTCTCTCTTCCAGTATTTTCGAGAGTTTAATTGTGTTCACTGCATACTCAGTTTGTGGAATTTTCAGTAGAGATTTGATTCCTGCACAAAGCACGAAGCCTGTAAAAAGAAGTTGCTCCTGACCACCCAACTTAGGTTGTCCCATGAATTTGACGTTTCAGTTCATAGATTTGTGTTGCATTCCCTGGTCGTATAAGTTTGAGAGGTTGCATCCCAAATATCTTTTTCCAGTGTTGAGAAACATTCCATTGTCTAATCTCTGGTTGCTTTGAGAAACAAAGTCCATTGACTAATACAAAAAACCTTTTCATATGTGGGAGCATCTAATTTTGGTTCTTGAGTCTTAATATACTAGTTGTGTTTGAGCTCTTGGCCAGTTGGACAAATCTAGGCGGTATTCCACAAATCACAGCTGTGTAGAAGATGGTTCCTATTTGTATTCTGTGGTGTTTATGGTAGGAACGTAATGACCGGACATTTGAAGACAAGGAGTGTTCATTAGAGGAGCTTTGATTACTTTTTGCTAGAATTTATTTCTATGGGCCAAAGCTGTTGATTTCAATGGCCTTGATCTTCTGATTTTCTTGTTTCCATTTCTACTTCCTAAATACATGGTACCTCTTGTATACCCTTTTGTGTACTTGGGCTCTGCCTATTATTATTAATACAATCAATTTTTACTTATAAAAAAAAATATACTTGTTGTGTTTTGCAGAGTTAAATTTTCATTCTGGGAGGCCATGTGACTCTCTGCCCTTATTCTGAGGCATGACTCCTCTTTGGCTTTTAAATCAGACATCCAAACAAATAGCTCTAATACACAATAGCACTTAATAAATATCATGTTCTAAAACTAGTCAATGCAAATCATACAACATAAACAAGACAAGTAGAGCAGTCATCTTACCTAATAATTAGTGCAAACATTAGGTCTAATGATGGGTTATTTTTTAAACTGAAAATATTACTCATTCAGATTTTTTGTCATTTCCCCTTGCACTGAATGACATGTCATTTTCCCTTGCAGCAAATAACTTGTTTTCCCTTGCATTGAATGGCATGTTGGTTCTTTCATGTTAGAGGATTATAATTCCTACATGTCACATGATATATCATTTACTCGTACAAAAGGACCGTTTCTTTCTCCTATTTTCTCCACTGTCCAAGCACTAGAACTACCATCACTACCACCAAGAACTACAACTTTTTCTTTTTAATGATTTTTTTATAAGTAAAATAGTTTTTTTATTAATATGAGAAATAGGCATAAACCAAGTATATAGAACGTATACAAGGGAATGCACCTAGTTAGGAGCCAGAGATCCAAGAAACATCCTATAAGATGCCAGTTACTCCAATCAAGCACACCTCTTGTGCATATTTTCTTTTTCAGATTTAACTTAAAAAAAGAAACAAGAAGAAAACTTGGAAGGATGATCTTCTATTTATCTCAAACAACATTGGTGGGTAAGCACACGAGATTTGATCAAAACCCTAGGCTACACTTCTGTCAGCGGCAGAATTTGTCTGGTTGACATTAGCAACTGCAGAAGACAACATTTGTTTTTTGAGGATTTGATTTCTCTGATTTCAATTTGAAGAATATAGAATATAGAAGAAAAAAGAAAGAGAGGAGAAATTACCTTTGTTTATTTGTCTTGATCATTAATCAAACTTATCTCATTGATTAAAAAAATATATATATTTTCTACTCCAAGCCCTAAAAATGATCATTGTGACCACTAGATCCTCCTTTTGGAAGAGTTAAAAAGGTAATTTATCCTCCATGTGGACACACTATTCATGTATATTTGAAAGTTTATGTATAGAGTATATTTGAAAGTTTATGTATAGATGTATGCTATATTGTTTCTTGAATCAGTCAAATTATGTCTTTCTCATTTGCTTCCTCAACAACAGCAGGTTTAAGCTCTATGCATTCCTAGAACTTCTTTTTAATCCTTGCACTTATCATTCTTATTTGACAATTTCCACTGTTGTTGAAGTAGCTTTACCTTTTTCCCCAGACGGACATGATTGGGATTTCATGTCTTGTATCCTTCTTTCATATGGTACTCTTTCCAATTTAAATTTTATAGCTGTTTTCAACAATTTGGGTGCTTTCCTATCTTGTTGTCTGTAAAGAATTTGAAGATAGACTATTGATGTTTAATATAATAGTTGTTATGGTTTTGTCAATTTTTTTTTATATAAGTTGTTATGGTTTTGTCTATTAAATTATATGAATGGATTTGTTGTATCCAGAGCCACAAAAATTCTCAAAAGATGGGTATGAAGAACACATCCAAGTGAATCACCTTGCTCCAGCATTGCTTTCAGTATTGCTGCTGCCATCTCTTATCAGAGGTTCTCCGAGTCGAATCGTTAATGTTAATTCCATTGTAAGTTCCGCCATGATCATTCATACCTGTGATCTTCATTGTCATTGGCTGCTATGACAACTATTTTTTGCAAAGCATAGAGTTTTCCAGCACTGTTGGCTGGTGTATGGAATAGATTCATAGAAAGTATCCTTAGAAAGGGATGAGAAAAGGAAAAGAAAAACGAATCTATATTTTTGTCTAAAGTACATTCAATAATTTATGATTTAATTTTATTGCTTCTCTCCTACAAGTTTGGTTTTTTCTTATTGTACTACTCGTTATTATGGTTAGCAAGCTGTTAGAAAGGGGGATTACCGACTATCCTTTCTTGCACTTATTTCTCTGCTTCGGAAAAGAAATATGTGTTAACTAGATGTGTGTTTTATGCTTTCTTGTTTTGTTTTTCTTTTTAATTGCTGTGAAAGTTGATAAAGATGTGTAGGCAACAAAACTAGGCATGCATGGGAATTAAATGCTAGAATTCTCCAAAAAACTGAATAATTAAGGAGTATTGCTACATGTACTTACAATTTTACTTACAAGACTCATTTTATTAGTTTTTTTTTTAAATTCAAATTTCATAATTTTCAGCATATCAATAACTGACATGTGGAGAAATAAGTTTTTTGTAATTTTTTCTTAAGTACATTTAGCATTTTCCATTAAGGAGTTACAACTACTGAATTTCATTGCACAAGGCACTCTGCCATGATGTTCAATAATATTTGCAAACTTGCTATTGTTTCCCATTTGTCAGTAAAGACATAGCAAGTGAATTTCAAATATGGCTATTTTTGCTAGATTTCCAAATTAAACACAAATGCATGTCTATGTTTCAGTTATAAGATGCTTAAATGATTATTTCCAAGTATTAAAGTAATAAAGTAACACTTAATACATTGAACAACATGTGAAGCATTTGTTTTTGACTGGTCTTCACTTTTAAGCTTGAGTGGCCTGCCTTTTTTCCCCTTCAGATGCATTATGTTGGCTTTGTTGACGTAGAAGATATGAATTGTGTTTCTGGAAAAAGGAAATATACGAGCTTAGTGGGATACACGAGCAGCAAGCTAGCAGAGGTACACTTTGAATTCAATATTGAATCCTTCAAATATTTGTGGGCCTAGAAAATCTCTTGCATTCAATTATGGTTGTTTTCACACTTCATATTCGAAAGATAATTTTAAGAATCTTGTGCTATGTTTTGGGTTGTTTTAATTTATATCCCTTGCGTGTTTTATTATATTGGGTGTACTAAGCATGCTTGAACTCATACTATTGGGCACTGTGTTTTTTTCTATACCTCCCTTCTCCTATAGAAATACTATTTCTGTAATGATCCAAAGAAAGTGTTAACCACGTATGCACTTTAACTCTAAAAAGACTAGTCAATGTTATAATTTGAGTGCCTTGGAATTATTATAAAAAGATAAGATCTTTTCCATCCTAGACAATGTGAGATCTCATTCACCACCACGTACACCTTCTATACCCAAAATCCTAACATCTTCATCAGGCCATTCTATTGTAGGTGGCATGGCTCAAGTTCTACACTTTTGCTAGTGATCAACTCCAAGTACTAGACTAGTCAATGTTTTTTTATTGATAGGTCTAGACTAATCAATATTATAATTGGAGTTCCTTGGAATTATTATTAAGGGTAAAAACTTCTCCCTCCAAGGAAATGTGGGATCCTATTCACCTTATATGGAATCCAGGTTATTACCATTAAATCATATGGTAACCACAATTTTGTAGGATGCTGTTGAAACATATCTTGAGAAGTCTTTCCCATGTAGGACAGACTTAAGGAATCTGTCTATTTGTACTTTTGGGGTTTGTAGAATGTTTGGAAGTTGATTTGGTGTCAACTTTTTTTTTATTGGCTCCGGGTGTCCAAGAACAAAGTCCCAACTAATCTCGGGGGTGTACAGGCCCTCAACAAGGAGTTTCCCTCAAGTGCACCTCAGGTAATTCAAGATAAAGTTCTCACAATCCGATGCCCCTAAAAATTATTTGCATCCAAGATGTTTTGAACCTTAGACCTAGAGGAAGCATACTGTAACGCCCCAATGAAATATCCAAACCACATGGCCTATACTCCTAAAGGACTAGTCAATGATCAAATTGGAGCCCCATTGGAACCTTATAAAGACCAAGAACTTCTCATTCCTAAGCAATGTGGGGTCTCATACACCACCTACTCTTATCCTTATCAAATGGGGTATCCCACATACCACCAAAACCAAGGCCTTTACCACTTGAGCCACCCCTAGGGCTTTTGGTGTCAACTTTAAAGGCAAAAGATCTATTCTTGAAGAAATCGGGGGCAGTATTTTCTAAGTAGTAACGGTTTTAAGGTGTGTTTTTATTTGTTATTTGATACTGATTGGCTTCAGAAAGTATATGCTGTTTTTGGGTTTTTATAAATGTTTGAGAAGAGCTACAATTTAGGGTTGAACGACGAGAAAGGTGTAACTTATAGGCTGTTTGGGGGCTGTAAAAAGTAAAATGAACAGTGCCCAGTGCTCCAAGAAGAAGAGGAAGAGAGCTAGAGGAAACATGCACATACGAAACATACTTAGAAAATTACTTATAAAAATAACTACCGGGGGAGATTTATAAAACTTCAGATCTACCCTTGTGTATGTAGAATTATTGACAAATCTCAAACTAATATCTCAATGTAAGAACTTTTTTAACATTAGGCGCTTATGCTATCCACTTTGAGACTACATTGGTTTTGTTTAACTGGACATTGCAGGCCAGGTTTAGCACACTGAAAGCTAGAAGCCAACAAAATTGAAAATCATATTCAGGATAGCAACTTTGACATTTCTTCCATGGCAGTAATAGCAAAATTTCCAAAATCATTAGAAATCAAGTGGGTTCCACTAAAACATACAACGCGACATGCTTTACATTGAAAGCCCCAAATGGAAAAAATAATGACATTTCATTCAGAATATGATATTACTACTGGTGAGTAATGAATACATACCTAAAGTGTGTGGACTGACTTAACCTCTTGAGACTTACATTGTATCGCTCACGCTTCTTCACCAATTGCCATTTCAACTATCCTTTTTCCTTCTCTAATATTCTGAATCAAATTCATGTCCTATTCTAGATAAACGGTAGTATTAATAGGAATAGGCAAAGCCCAAGTACACAAGGAAGAATACAAGAGATAAACCTATCTAATTTGCTATAAAGAAACAAGAAAATCATGTACATTTAGGCCATTAAAATCTACAGCAATAGCCCAAAGAAATAAGGTGTGGAAAAATAAAGCTCTTAAGTTCCTCTATTGTCCGCTCCTTGTCTTCAAATGTCTGCTCGTTATGCTCTCGCCATAAACTCCACATGATGCAAATAGGAACCATTTTCCACACAATTTTGATTTGTGGCACACCACCCGGCATTACCTAACTAGCCAATAACTCTACCACTATAGCAGGCATCACCCAGTTTAACCCTATCCGACTGAACACTTCGCTCTATAAGTCTCTAGCTGTCTCACAATGTAACAAAAGATGATCCACTGTCTCGCCAGCTTTCTTGCACATGCAACACCATTCTGGAATAATTATCTGGCGCTTCCGCAGATTATCAGTAGTCAGAATCTTACCCAAAGCCGTTGTCCAAGTGAAAAAAGTGCTTTGGGAGGCGCCTTATTCTTCCACAATCTTTTCCAAGAGAAATGAGAGTTTGGTAGCAAAGTAACTGACTTATAGAAGGACGAAATGTGAAGGTTCCTCTACCTGCAGGCGTCCACCATAGCTTATCTTCACGCAAGCCATACAACTTCAAAGAATACACTCGGCTAAAAAAAGCCTCAAAACTATTTATTTCCCAATTTTGAGTTGCTCTACTAAAAGTGACATTCCAATGGACTTGGTCCCCTGAACGAGTCATGCTGCCACCGAGGCTTCTTGATCACATGCCACTCGGAAAACGGATGGGAAAGCGTCTGCTGGAGCCTCCTCCCCACACCAAATGTCCCCCCAACATTTTAATCGGGAACCTTCCCCCACCATAAATTTAGTATGACGAATAAACACCCCCCACCCACATCTTATGTGCTTCCAAACCCCCACCCTACAAGACCCATTCCCCTCTCTAGTACACCAACCCCCCTCCCCCCCCCCCCCCCCTCCCCCCCCCCCCCCCCCCCCCAAAAAAAAAAATAATCTACCATATTTGCAATCGACCACTAATTTCCATAGGGCTTTTGGTTCCAAATTGTGTCTTTCAGCCATTTCTCAAATAGTGCCCAATTAAAGGTTCTCAAATTCTTAATCCCCAACCCACCTGAAGGGATTGGTCTGCACACCTTATCTCAACTGATTAGGTGAAATTTGAATTCATCTCCCATCCCACTCCATAAGAAGTTATGATAAAGTTTTTCGATCTGCACCACCACGTTAGCTGGAATTGGAAATAAAGACAGAAAATAGGTAGGTAAGTTGGAGAGAGTACTCTTGATAAGAGTCACCCGGCCTCCTTTCGACAAGTACAATCTCTTCCATCCTGCCAATCTTCGTTCTATTTTCTCAATAATTGTATCCCAAATAGATAAAGCTTGTGAAGCAACCCTAGCGGTAGTCCCAAATAAGTCATAGGGAGAGAAGCGACCTTACACCCAAGTGTGCTAGCCAATTGCTGAGTAGTACTGACAGTCCCAACGGGCACTAACTCTGATTTATCGAAGTTCACTCAAGCTTGACACTGCGTCAAAGCATAGGAGAAGCGCCTTCAAAGCCCTAAGATGGTCTTGCTTTGCTTCACAGAAAATTAGTGTCATCTGCAAATAGTAGGTGGGAAACTGAGATAAGGCTCCTCTGCGGATCACCTACTGAGAAACCAGCCATCAAATCATGACTAACCACAGCCGACAACATCCTACTCAGGGCCTCCATGACGATAACAAAAAGTAAGGGGGATAGGGGGTCTCCCTGTCTTAGGCCTCGAGAGCTGTTGAAAAAACCCTCTGGATTGCCATTGATCAAAACTGAGAATCTTGCCGTTGAGATGCACCATCTGATCCACATACACCATTAGGGGTTTAATTCGGTCGGTCCGGACCGAACCGTCAAAACTGAGAATCTTGCCGTTGAGATGCACCATCTGATCCACATACACCATTAGGGGTTTAATTCGGTCGGTCCGGACTGGACCGGACCGAAAAAATGCATGGTCCGGTCCGGTCCAATAAATAGAGAAATTTCGGTCTCGGTCCTGTCCCGGGGTGGAGATTTCTCAGACTGGACCGGACTGACCGAATTAAAAAATATATATATTATATATATTATTTATATAATAATCGTACAATTAACAATATAAAATTTTAAATATGTTATTAACATTTGTTAATATTCTATGATTTAACTAATATATAATATCAATTAGTTAATTATATAGTAATTATATAAATTAATAATATAATTTTCATCTAATTTATTATCATTGACCATATAAAATATTTTTTTTATTGAGTTTGTTACATAATCCACATTAATAAATCACTTAATTTAATTTAGTATTTTTAATAAATTTGTTTTATTAATTGATTTAAAAAAAAATTAGGCCGGACCGATTGGACCAGACCGGACGGGTCCGAGGTCCGGTCCGGCAATGGACCGAAAATATTTGGTCCATTGCCGGACCGGACCGACCGGATTACACCCCTATACACCATTTCTCCCCAAAACCACATCTCTTTAGTAAATACGAGAGAAAATCCCAGTTCACATGATCATATGCTTTTTCCATATCCAGCTTACAAATAATCCTTGGAGTGCCAGACTTATGTCTACTATCCAGACACTCATTTGGCTATTGAGATTAGTGAACTTATGGCCACCCCTAACCTGTTTGCAAGCACTTTGGAAATGATTTTGTAAACCCCGTTTATGAGGATAATGAGATTTAGCCTAAAATCTTTCATTTCCAATGCTCCGGGTTTCTTCCGAATCAAGGTGATAAATGTAGTATTCAAGCTTTTCTTGAATTTCCCAGCCAAGAATAGCTCCTGGAACACATTCAAAATATCCTCTTTCACCACCTCCCAACAAGTTTGAAAATCGAGAAGCCGTCTGGGCCTGGTGCTTTATCCTTCCCCATCTTACAAACCACATCAAATACCTCTTCTTCCTCAAATGATCTTTCTAACCAAGACGCTATATGAGGCTCAAGAGAGTCAAAACCAAGTCCATCTAATTTCGGCCTCCAACTCTCTCCTTCTGTAAAAAGATGTTCATAAAAATTCACCACATGTTCTCGAATCTCAGGAGCCTCCGTGCAATCTCTACCATTGATTTTCAGCAACTCAATAGTATTATTTCTCTTATGAGAGTTTGCCACTTTATGGAAGAATTTTGTACTTCGATCCCCTTCTTTCAACCAAAGTGCTTTTGACTTTTGTTGCCAAGAAATCTCCTCTAACGATAGAACCCTTTCCAACTCTGAGTCTAGCTCTACCTTACGTGAGACTTCTTTTGTAGTGAGAGCTCTAGCTTCAATGATCCCCTCAATGTTTTGTAATTCCTCCATTAGAGATTTCTTTTGATCCCCTATGTTTCCAAAAGTTTGGAAATTCCAAAGCTTTAAATCTTCCTTTAATGCTTTCAATTTGCCTACAAGTATATAAAAGGGGTTACCATAGAACTAATAAGAATACCACCAAAGCCTTACCCTGTCCACAAAGTCTTCGCTTTTAAGCCACATGTTTTTGAACTTGAAATAACGATGACCTCCTTTAATACCGCCTCCATCCAACAATATGGGAAAGTGATCCGAACATAGACGCAACAATCTCTTTTGACATACCTCTAGATAATGACTTTTCCAATCCGATGATATTAAGAATAGAACAACCAAGACCACGTCTGACTATTAGACCAGGTGAAAGGGCCACCTTCTAATGGAAGATCCACTAGATTCAGGTCGAATATATAATCCGAAAATTCCACCATGGCCGGATTTAACCGACTATTTCCAGATCTTTCAGTAGGGAACCTTACTGCATTAAAATCACCACCTATGCACCAAAGGAGGTCCTAACAGCTATAGATACCAGCAAGTTCTTCCCACAACCGCTTTCTAATGTTGTCAACATTTGATCCGTAGACGCCTACAAAGGCCCACAAGAAATTATCCTCCACCATTTTAAAAGAACATGTCACTGTAAATTCCCCTACAAACTCCTCCATTTTCTCTACAACCATTTTATTCCACATCACCAAAATACCACCCGATACCCCATCTGGAGTCCAGAAGACCCAATCTGCGCACGGGCAACCCAACACACTTCTCACTAGTTTTTTAGATTCCAGTTTCAGCTTGGTTTCTTGTAAACAAACGATGTCCACCTTCCATTCCCATAGCAAATTTTTTATGCGCAAGCGCTTATTAACCTCGTTCAACCCCCAAACGTTCCAAGACACAATTTTAGGCTTCATAAAGAAACAATAGTCCTCTTCCTTTTGGATCTATCACGGCTTGAGCTACCATCATTCAAAGACCACTTAAGTCTATTAAGCTCCCTCTATTTCTTGGATTTAGATTTCTTGGACTAAGAATGACTCGCCTCTATGGCCGTGAGGAGGGCCATAAACTATTCTTCGTATCCCACACACTCCATACCCACAACATGTTGGATATCTTTCACCTTTTGAAACAGCCAATCAGTTAACTCAAATTCATTCTGTAACAAGCATTTCAGTGGAAAAGGCTCCCTTGCATCTGCCTCTTCCTCCCCGCCAATGCCCATCGGGATCACAGTTAAATCCTCATTACCCATCATAATGCCCACCGGGATCACAGCTAAGTCTTCATTAACCTCCATAAACCCCTGGGGTAACCCCACAACTTTGTCTTCCAAGAAATCCTCACTCCTCATGTCCCCATCCTCCAGTAAAGCCTTAAGATGCTCTTCATAGTCTATCGGCATTTCCTGTAGCTCGGGAGCTTGGAAAGCACTGAAAGGAGATGAGAAGTCCTTTGTCACCTCTATGCACGACAGTTGGATTTGATCTACCACCATTGGCGACGTTACCTAGGTGGAGAAAGTGCCGACAACCACCGTCAGAGTTGTCTATACAGGTCCCACTAATTCGAGAGGAGATGCTCCGTCATGATGGCTCTGTGAAGGATCACTAAGCACTGTAAATCGCCCCATCGGCATCGTGACTGCCGCCGATGACGTGACGGCCTGTGGCGAGGCTGCCTGAGACCTCATTGGCAACGATGGCCTGGGCACACTAGCCAAAGGGCCAGCTGCAGCCTGCTTCTTCATTCTTCAGACAAGGCCACTGTCTAGTGGGTTGCTTAGCCTCGTGGGCTAGAGCCAATCACATGGGCCCAAGGCCCTGCCCTTTCCTTTAGAGGACGTGAAGCCCGTCACACGAGAGCCCTGCTTGCTCCAGAAAAAAGAGTTTCGTTTCCTGCCCCAAGACGCACTATTTCAAGCACAACACTTTATAATTCAGTTCCTTCAACTGATTTTCGATACCGGACAAAACCTTAGCAACCATTTCCATTTTCGGGCCAACACCTCCCCGGACGTCTCCTTCCCCATGCTGGCCACTTTCCGAAGATGGAGCGCCTCCAGACTTGGGTAGACCTGCTAACTCTGTCCTCTTCACAACTCGAGGCCCCTCTTGCCGACCTAGAAGTGCCTCCCTATACGACGACGGAGCCGCACCAAACGACGGCTTCGTAGGCAATATCGACAAAGTAGAGACGCCATCCCTGACAGTTTCCTTCAACACCACCACTAGATTCCTCCGTCCCACACCATATCTCCCTTCCGGAATGAAGATGAAGCTCCGTTGCCCCCCTCCTCCATACTCCATCAGAGCCATGTATGTCCCTCTTGAGTTGGAACAACATTGCGCAGTGTACCCCTGTCCCCATCCCCATGGGCAGAGTAGAAACCTTTAGCCGCTGCCTTCAAACAACCTTCCAAAGCTCTACAAATCCATCTAGCTATCTCCAACCCCACCCTCATGTTCTTTACAAGTTTCCACCCTTTCTCACACAAGAAAACATATCTCCTGTCCCTTCTCACTTCAAAAAGCTTAGACTCAATCACCACACATTTCATGGACGGCATTTTCCAGTGAATAAACACCATCAAACACCCATTACCAACAACAGCAACGTAGAGGAGAAACAAGCGTACAGAGAGAAAAGTTGGAGAGAGAAACAGATTAAATAGAATAACATCCAAATTAAATATGAGAATAGAATGAAGTATAGTGGTTGCACAAACGATAAAGTATGTTGGTTTCCAGAAATGTCTTAAAAAAATAAGAACCGAGATTGGTTAATCAGTGTGTCATTTGAACAAGGCTTCAGATGCGATTAGGTAATTTTAATGTGGTTGACAGCTACTTGACACGACATTCAAACCTACCTACAAATGTCCTTCAAACGATATATTCCGTTGGCCTAGTGGCATCTTCCCTTGTCCTTAGGGACCATTGGGCTTTCAGTTGGGGGGTTCCAAATCCCCTCTCAACGAGGCTCCAATGCTCCCCTCAAAATTGCCTAGCCAAAAAAAAGTGTTTTGCGTGATGTTTCTCAGATTGAGGATTTTAATCAACATTCAAACTATATATCAAACGTGAAAGCCATTATTCAAATGACAACGAGCAGTTTGTAAATTTGTCATTTTAAAGCAAAAACAAACTGATCATTGTCTAACTTGCAACAATTTAACTATCATAGTTACTTGCATTTTTTAACTTCAGAGCAGTTGTAGTTTTTAGTTTATACTTACAACCTAAGGTGCAGCTTCGACACCTTGTGGTCAAAAAACAGGTTTGTTCCTCTTCCTGGATATGTGAGAATTCTTGGGAATTTTTTGGGATGTGTTTTCTATTGGGTTTTGTAAAAATAGATAGATAGAATGGAAAGTTTTTTCAATAAAATTTTTGGGATGTGTTTTGCATTGTTTTTGTGAAACTAGGTATGTAGAATGAAAATTTATTTATTTTTCAAAATGGGTTTTTTATTGGTTTTCTAAAAATTGGTTTTTGTGTTTTTGTCACAAAAACCAATTTAAATGATCAGATTAAAAGAAGTTTGAGAGATGATTTTTTTTGGAGTTCAATAAATGTTTGGATTGGAAGAGGAAAATATTGCTAAAATTTTTTGAAAAACTTGTGAAACTAAAGATACCCCGAGTCACATGCCATACTAAATGATTGAGATTGATTTTTAGCTGCATGATGGCATCTTTATGGGTGCATGCCAAACTTCAATTTTCATGCGACATGACTCATTAGATTTATGTTCTATTTTACAATTGCTGTGTCATCTGAATCTACCAAAACAACTTATGGAATACTAGTGGCGATGAAAGAGAAAACCCATCCTTAGTTGTAAAGGCTGGCCCATCTCCCTTCCAAACTATGACCAAGGAAAGATCTATCAAGATACTGTAATATCAATATATTATGTTCATTTAGCTGCTACTACAATTTATAATGCTACTAGTAGAAGTAATAATAATAACAATCCGACATTCAGTTTTTCTTTGTATTTTTAATTTTTTATCAAACTAATTAGAAATTTGCATGGACTAACACTTTAGCTTGCCATGGGTAAAATGTTGTGATGTCTTTTTTTGCCTTTGAACTAAAATGGTAAATTTAAAAGACATAGGAGTAGTCCCTTTTGGAAACAGGCCCTTTCTGCATTGTTGATAATATGGAGAGAAAAATAATTTCACTTCACTTGCATGAAGGCTACTACTGTTGAGCTTAAATTGTTATTCTTATATGCATTCAAGACCATTGCCTGCCTTTTGCCCTACATTCCGTTTGTGCACACTAGCTTTCTCCTCTTTTGCAGTAAAATATGTACTGATTATCAAAACTTTTTTTTTCATAAAGAACAAAAAACCAAAAGCTATGAGGGGAACTAGCAGAAAAAGTTCAATGTATTGAGGTATTTGGCTATTTCTCTGAATGACTTTAGCTTTGCTTTAGGATTATTGTTTGGATTCACGTTGTTAAAGGTATAATTGTACCAAGACTGGACAGATTTCTCATTTCTCCCTCGTGGGAGCTACAATATCCAGATGTAAGTCAAACAAGGCTCCCAAGTATATGCTCTAATCACTTTCCTATAATGTTAGATTGCGGTGGTATTCAAGGGGGTAGAAGGCCATTCAAATTTGAGAATATGTGGTTAAAAACAGATGGGTTTGTGGACTCGATTAGACAATGGTGGAATTCATACCTATTCGAGGGCAATCTGAGCTATGGATTGGCTGGAAAGTTGAAAGCTTTGAAGAAGGATTTGAATACATGAAATGAACAGGTATTTGGTGATGTAACCTTACAGAAGAAAAGTTTGTTTCAAGAGTTACAAAGCTTGGAGGGTGTAGGGGATGAGAACAACCGAAAAGATTAAGTAGTTTCTGAATTAGAAAGATTGATTCTAATGGAGGAGATTTCATGGAAGCAAAAGTCAAGAGCTTTGTGGCTTCAGGAGGGGGATAAATGCACAAAGTTTTTTCACCGAGTTGCCAATGTACATAGGAGGTTTAATTCCATTTGAGTCCATGAACATAGATGGAGATGCATCCTCAGATCAGGTTGTGATAAAGGAGCATGTGGCTGGCCATGTCGAACATTTGTTGTCGGAACCTCATGCATCGAGGCCTACCGTAGATGGACTAGCCGTTGAGGTCATTGGTCAAAATAGTATGGCTTGGGTGGAGAGACCATTTGAAGAGGAAGAGGTACAACAAGTAATCAGGACAGTGAATAAAGATTGGATGGTTTCACTATGGCTTTTTTTAAGACTTGTTGGGAGGTGGTGAGAGAGGATGTATTGCTGGTTTTTCAGGAATTCTTCACTTATGGCAAATTTGAGAAACGCTTAAATGTTACTTTTATTGCACTAGTCCCTAAAAAGGCTGGTGCAAGAGAGGTACAAGATTTCAGGCTGATTAGTCTTGTGGGAATCGTGCATAAGATACTTTCAAAAGTTCTTGCTAATAGGATGAGCACGAGAAGATCATCTCTAAGTCCCAAAATGCATTTGTGAGAGGGAGGCAAATTTTGGACTCGGTTCTTGTAGCTAATGAATGCTTGGATAGCAGGATCAAGTCGGGAGTTCCAGGTATTTTATGCAAACTCAATATGGAGAAGGCATATGCTCACGTTAACTGGGATTTTCTGATATATATATATATATATATATGCTGAGTAGATGTGGGTTTGGAAAAAATGGAGGAAGTGGATGAGGCATTGTGTGTCAACGGCTCGCTTCTCGGTTTTGGTAAATGGTGATTCTGTGGGTTTCTTTAATAGTTCGCAGGGACTACGACAAGGTGATCCATTATCACTTTGCATATCCAATCTTTGAATGCCATCTTACTTTGTTTTGAAGCGGTATCCAGGTTGAAGATTAATCTTGCTAAGATGGAGATGGTTGCGGTTGGTGATGTAAGCAATATTAAAGGGTTGGCGAACATTTTGGGTTGTGTGGTTTCTTCATTGCCATTGAAGTACTTTGGTCTTCCGTTGGGGGCTTCTTTCAAAGTTAAGACAATTTGGGAGGTGGTGCTGAAAAAATTTGAGCGTAGGTTGGCCGGGCGAAAAAGGTTCTATTTATCTAAAGAGGGCGGATCACACTTATCAAGAGTACTTTATCCAACCTTCCCACACTTGATAAGGTAGGGCCTAGAGAGGTCGGTGAAACCAATGGTGGTGGTGGTTTGCCGTAGGTGGCGGCGCAAATGGTGGTTTTAAGGCCAAAAAGTCTGAAACGGAGATGGAGTTAAATGTGCTTCACCGGTGGCGAATCGGAGCTGGGGCTGGGTCCATTGGGTTGCTCAGAGGTCGAGGATGAAATGGTGAAGAGATGGTGGCCGGAGGTGGCGCGACGGCGGCGCTGGAGCTCAAAATGCGCTGCGGCTTGGAGGGGCTCGTGGGGGCAAACGGCGGCACGATAGGAGCTGAGATTTACGGGGAAGGGTCGCCAGCCGGTGGGGGAGCGAATGGGATGGGCGGTGTCGCGTACGGCGGCGCGACGGCGGTGGGTTGGGTGGAAGGAGAAAACGGACGGGGAGGGAGTGCAGGGGCTTCACGCGCGGGGAGAGAAAAGGAAGAGGAAGAAAAATGGGGAAAAAGAAAACAAAAAGAAAAGAAAAAGGAGAAAAAGAAAAGTGGGGAAAAGAAATGAGGTACAATCTTCACCTCTTGGGTCACAAAAAATGATCCAACGAAGATGATTTTAAAACAGCAAATCAATTAAAATAAATTAAACGTAATGATACAATGAAAATAAAATAATTAAATCCCACAATCAATTAATTTAAAAGAAGAAAAATTTAAATGTACAACAATAAATAAATATTAAGAAAACATAACAATTTAATTTTCACAATTCAAAGATCATAAAATAACCCATTTAAAATATCCGATAATTATAAAATAAGAGAATAAATTTTTGAATTATTAAAAATAATCCTTCAGTGAAAATACACTAAAATATAGGGTGTTACATCCTCCCCCCTTAAAAAAAATTTCGTCCTCGAAATTAGTAAGGTCAAACATTAAGGCTAAGACAGGAATAAGATTCAACTAGGAGCAAACTTAAGAACATACCGTCGAATCAATCGAACAGATACGGGTATTGCTCTCTCATGTTAGTTTCTCTCTCTCAAGAGAAATCCTGAGCCATCGGATCGCCCCATGACACCTTCACCAAAGGTATTGTCTTAGACCTTAACCTTTGCTCTTTCCAATCCACAATCTGAGTCGGGACAACTTCATAAGAAAGATTAGGCCGAAGTTCAATGCGTTCAGGGTCGACAAAACGCGGCTCTAGCTGTCCAAAACTCTTCTTCAAAGACGACACATGGAACACATCATGGACATCCCCAAAATAATCTGGCAAGGCAACTCTATAAGCAACTAGCCCAACTTTCTCTATAATCTGGAAAGGGCCAACATACCTCGGACTAAGCTTTCCCTTCTTGCCAAAGCGCTTAACCCCCTTCATCGGAGAGACTTTAAGGTAAACCCAATCGCCTATCTCAAATGATAAGTCTCTTCTCCTTGTATCTGCATAACTCTTTTGGCGACTTTGGGCTTCCGCCATTTTAGTCCTTATAAACTGAACTTGGTCCTTCATTTCTTGAATTATCTCAGGCCCAATCAATTTATTTTCGCCAACTTCATCCCAACACAACGGTGATCTACACTTCCTCCCATATAAAGTTTCATACGGGGCCATCTGAATGGAGGAATGAAAAATGTTATTGTAAGCAAACTCAATTAGCGGCAGATGATTCTCCCAACTCCCCTGAAATTCCATGACACAAGCACGCAACATATCCTCAAGAGTCTGGATAGTACGCTCTGATTGACCGTCTATCTGTGGGTGATGTGCAGTACTAAACTTCAACTTAGTGCCTAAAGCTGCCTGCAAACTCTTCCAAAAATGGGACGTGAACCGCAGGTCCCGATCTGACACGATGCTCTTGGGCACTCCGTGCAAACGCACTATCTCCTTATCATACAATCGAGTCAACTTACCCAAAGAGTCAGTGTTATTGATAGGCAAGAAATGGGCACTCTTGGTCAGCCTGTCAACAATCACCCAAACTGAGTTCTTTTCACTAAGAGTCATCGGCAAACCCACAACAAAATCCATAGAAATATCATCTCACTTCCACTCAGGAATAGGGAGAGGTTGAAGCCTACCAGCAGGTCTTTGATGTTCAGCTTTAACTTGACGGCACGTGTCGCATTTCTCGATAAACATGGCAATATCCACCTTCATTCCTTCCCACCAGTAATTTCTCTTTAAATCTCGATACATTTTCGTGCTTCCTGGATGAACTGAATAAGGAGCCGCATGAGCCTCTGCCAAAATTCGCTCTTTAAATTCTGAATCTCGGGGAATCACCCTACAATCCCGAAACCGAAGGATACCATCCTTATCCAAACTATAGTGCAAGGGTCCTTTAGACTTTCTGACTCTCTTTCTGATGGTCAACAACTTTGGATCCCTTCTTCGAATAGTCTTCAATTCTTCAAAATCCACAACCCGGACATCCAAAACCGAAGATAATAACTCTTCCTGCTGCGAACTTTCAATATGGAGTCTCCTCATCCCGCAAAGGAGAGAATCCACATCTGACGACTCTGCTTCTTCCACTTGTTGAGACTTCCTACTTAAAGCGTCTACGACTAGATTCGCCTTTCCAGGATGATACTTGATCTCACATTGGTAGTCGCTAATCAATTCTAACCACCGCCTCTGCCTCATATTGAGATTCTTCTGAGTAAACAGATATTTCAAACTCTTGTGGTCGGTATAGACTTCGCCATACAAATAATGCCGCCAAATCTTAAGAGCAAAAACTATAGCCGCCAATTTCAAATCATGGGTGGGATAATTCCTCTCATGAATTTTCAATTGGCGAGATGCATTAGCTACAACTCGATCTTCTTGCATAAGAACACATCCTAACCCGAATTTAGATGCATCACTAAAAATCACAAATGGCTTGTGTGGCTCCGGAAGTGCCAAAACAGGTGCCATTGTCAATCTTCTCTTCAACTCTAGGAAACTTCTTTCACATCTGTCAGACCATACAAACTCAGCATTCTTTCTAGTCAAAGCAGTGAGAGGTCCAGATAGTCGAGAAAATCCCTCCACAAATCTTCGATAATAACCGGCAAGTCCCAAGAAACTCCGTATCTCACGAATTGTTGAAGGGCGAGGCCATGACAAAACAGCTTCCACTTTACTAGGATCTACGGCCACTCCCTCTTGGGAAATCACATGTCCAAGAAATTTAACTTCTTCCAACCAGAATTCACACTTACTTAACTTAGCATATAACTGATGCTCCCTTAACTTTCCAAGTGCCAAACGAAGATGACAAGCATGTTCTTCCACATCTCTCGAATAAATCAGAATATCGTCAAGAAACACCACTACAGAAGAATGCAAAAAAGGCTGAAACACCCTATTCATCAAATCCATAAAAGCGGCAGGGGCATTAGCTAACCCAAAAGACATCACCTTAAATTCATAATGCCCATACCTCGTCCTGAAAGCAGTCTTGGGCACGTCCTTATCTCTTATTCTCAACTGATAGTACCCTGATCTCAAATCAATCTTCGAAAAGACAGCTGCTCCCTGAAGCTGGTCAAACAAATCATCAATTCTAGGATGAGGGTACTTATTCTTGATAGTCACCTTGTTAAGTTTCCGATAGTCGATGCACATTCTGAGTGTACCATCCTTCTTCTTGACAAACAAAACAGGCGCTCCCCATAGTGAAGTACTAGGCTGAATAAATCCTTTATCAACAAGTTCCTGCAATTGAGTTTTCAACTCTTTTAACTCAGACGGTGCCATACGGTAAGGAGCCTTATGCACAGGAGCCGCTCCAGGTTCCAAATCAATAACAAATTTCAAATTACAAACAGGTGGTATCAGATCAGTTCGGCTCTGGGTAAACCCACATGTCCCTTAGGTGAAGTACCAGAAATATTATTTTAAAAATATAAGTTAAATTATTTATTTTAAGGTATCATTTAATATGGATTTGTTATTTATTTTGTTTATGTTATATTATTTTATTTTACTTTATCTTAGTTATTTCAGTTACTTTTGTTTTGTGTTTGATTTTGTTCGGGTGTTTAAACGGAGTTAAAGATTGCTATGACAGGAAGATGGTGAGACCAAGAAGGCAAGCTAATGAGCCCGAAGATGAATTACCAAGAGGTGATGGAAATTATGCCATGGCGAGGGCGTTGAATAGGATGATAGAGTTCCTCCAACAGAATTTCCGACCGCCGCAAGGAGATTTAAATAGAGCTGTCCAAGTTGGGTGCACCTATGAGCGCTTCCTAGCGCATAGGACTCCTGCCTTTACTGGGGAGGAGGATCCACTGCGAGCTAAGAGGTGGATAGAAGATCTTGAGAGAACATTTGAGGTTTGTGGGTGCACGGAGGCCCAAATGGTATTGTATGGAAGCTATATGCTGCAAGGTGAAGCGGCAAACTGGTGGCAGACCAAGCGGCAACTCCTAGAAATGGAGTTGGGATCTTTTGCTGCTGTGTCCTGGCAGCGATTCAAGGAGTTTGACGACCGTTTCTTTCCTATTGCGGTGAGACGGCAAAAGGCTCGAGAATTCACTAATTTGGTACAAGGAGACATGACGGTCTAATATGCTAGGAAATTCATGGAGCTTGGGCGATTCGCTACTCACCTCATTGCCACTGAGGAGTTGCGAGTTGAGCGTTTCCAGGAGGGTCTGCGCCATGATATACGCAGACAAGTAGCCTGTCTTGAAATTGTGGATTTTCAGAAATTATTAGATTTGGCCACTATTGCAGAGCGGGAAAATACTTTTGTGGTAGGCTCCCCTCCAGGACAGAAGAGGCGGAGTTTTGCTGGTGAGGGCAGTAGTTCTGGGTCACCACATAAGTTTGTACAGAGGACTGGGGCCCGTTCGCAGGCAGCCTCTAGAGTTCGTGCAGGAGGTCGAGCTCCAGTTTGTAGCAGGTGTAATAGAGCCCATAAGGGTGACTGTGGCTAGAGAGGGATCCAGTACTTTAGATGTGGCCAGTCGGGTCACTTTGCTCGTGAGTGTCCCAGTCAAGCTCAAGAAAGTCAAGGAGGACGAGGAGGTCGACGAGGCGGGAGGAGCAGCCAGAGACAGTTAGTACAAGCCCGAGTATATGCTGTGACTCCTGGTGATGTGGATTATGGGGCTCCAGAGACCCACGATGCTGGGGTGATTACTGGTATGCTTTTAATTTAATTGTTGGACTTGATGTTTGGTGTGAGTTGGTTTTTGGATTTATCTAGTGTATGTGTTTGCTTCAGGTAGAGTTCGTCTATATGATTTTTACGCATGTACCTTATTTGATTCTGGAACGTCTCAATCTTTTGTGTCCGCTACTTTTGCACGGATGTGCAATCTAGTCACCGAGCCGTTACCACAATCCTTAGTAGTGACTCTTCCAGATGGTGAGCTGGTGTGGTGCTCCAAGGTTGCTTTAGGCTGTCCTTTGGATTTTGGTGGGAGAACATTGGATGCAGATTTGATTGTATTCAAGTTGCTTGGATTTGACATAATTTTAGGTATGGATTGGTTGCATCGTTATTCTACAAATATCAATTGTAGGAGTCGGATAATTGGCTTACAACTTTCGGATGGAGAGTATTTGGAATTCGTGGGAAGCAAATTGAAAGTAAGACCTGCAGTTATATCTGCAATTCAAGCTAAGAGAGATATAGCATGTGGAGCAGATGCTTTTTTGGTTCAAGTGGTGTCTACGCCATCCGAGAAGAAGTCTTTAGTGGATATTCCGGTTGTGGAAGAATTCCCTGATGTATTCGTGGACGAGTTGCTTGGATTACCTCCTGTTCGTGATTTGGAATTTGTTATTGATTTGGAACCTGGAGCGACTCCTGTGCATAAGGCTCCTTACCGTATGGCACCGTCTGAGTTAAAAGAGTTGAAAACTCAATTGCAGGAACTTGTTGATAAAGGATTTATTCAACCTAGTACTTCACCGTGGGGAGCGCCTGTTTTGTTTGTCAAGAAGAAGGATGGTACACTCAGAATGTGCATCGACTATCGGGAACTTAACAAGGTGACTATCAAGAATAAGTATCCTCTTCCTAGAATTGATGATTTGTTTGACCAGCTTCAGGGAGCAGCTGTCTTTTCGAAGATTGATTTGAGATCAGGGTACTATCAGTTGAGAATAAGAGATAAGGACGTGCCCAAGACTGCTTTCAGGACGAGGTATGGGCATTATGAATTTAAGGTGATGTCTTTTGGGTTAGCTAATGCCCCTGCCGCTTTTATGGATTTGATGAATAGGGTGTTTCAGCCTTTTTTGGATTCTTTTGTAGTGGTGTTTCTTGACGATATTCTGATTTATTCGCGAGATGTGGAAGAACATGCTTGTCATCTTCGTTTGGCACTTACAAAGTTAAGGGAGCATCAGTTATATGCTAAGCTAAGTAAGTGTGAATTCTGGTTGGAAGAAGTTAAATTTCTTGGACATGTGATTTTCCAGGAGGGAGTGGCCGTAGATCCTAATAAAGTGGAAGCTGTTTTGTCATGGCCTCGCCCTTCAACAGTTCGTGAGATGCGGAGTTTCTTGGGACTTGCCGGTTATTATCGAAGATTTGTGGAGGGGTTTTCTCGACTATCTGGACCTCTCACTGCTTTGACTAGAAAGAATGCTAAGTTTGTATGGTCTGACAGATGTGAGAGAAGTTTCCTAGAGTTGAAGAGAAGATTGACAACAGCACCTGTTTTGGCACTCCTGGAGCCACACAAGCCATTTGTGAGTTTTAGTGATGCATCTAAATTCGGGTTGGGATGTGTTCTTATGCAAGAAGATCGAGTTGTTGCTTATGCATCTCGCCAGTTGAAAATTCATGAGAGGAATTATCCCACCCATGAATTGGAATTGGCGGCTATAGTTTTTGCTCTTAAGATTTGGCGGCATTATCTGTATGGCGAAGTCTGTGAAGTCTATACCGACCACAAGAGTTTGAAGTATCTGTTTACTTAGAAGAATCTCAATATGAGGCAGAGGCGGTGGTTAGAATTGATTAGCGACTACCAATGTGAGATCAAGTATCATCCTGGAAAGGCGAATCTAGTCGCAGACGCTTTAAGTAGGAAGTCTCAACAAGTGGAAGAAGCAGAGTCGTCAGATGTGGATTCTCTCCTTTGCGGGATGAGGAGACTCCTTATTGAAAGTTCGCAGTAGGAAGAGTTATTATCTTCGGTTTTGGATGTCCGGGTTGTGGATTTTGAAGAATTGAAGACTATTCAAAGAAGGGATCCAAAGTTGTTGGCCATCAGAAAGAGAGTCAGAAAGTCTAAAGGACCCTTGCACTATAGTCTGGATAAGGATGGGGTATCCTTCGGTTTCGGGATCGTAGGGTGATTCCCCGAGATTCAGAATTTAAAGAGCGAATTTTGGCAGAGGCTCATGCGGCTCCTTATTCAGTTCATCCAGGAAGCACGAAAATGTATCGAGATTTAAAGAGAAATTACTGGTGGGAATGAATGAAGGTGGATATTGCCATGTTTATCGAGAAATGTGACACGTGCCGTCAAGTTAAAGTTGAACATCAAAGACCTGCTGGTAGGCTTCAACCTCTCCCTATTCCTGAGTGGAAGTGGGATGATATTTCTATGGATTTTTTTGTAGGTTTGCCGAGGACTCCTAGTGAAAAGAACTCAGTTTGGGTAATTGTTGACAGGCTGACCAAGAGTGCCCATTTCTTGCCTATCAATAACACTGACTCTTTGGGTAAGTTGACTCGGTTGTATGATAAGGAGATAGTGCGTTTGCACGGAGTGCCCAAGAGCATTGTGTCAGATCGGGACCCGCGGTTCACGTCCCATTTTTGGAAGAGTTTGCAAGCAGCTTTAGGCACTAAGTTGAAGTTTAGTACTGCATATCACCCACAGACAGACGGTCAATCAGAGCGTACTATCCAGACTCTTGAGGATATGTTGCGTGTTTGTGTCATGGAATTTCAGGAGAGTTGGGAGAATCATCTGCCGCTAATTGAGTTTGCTTACAATAACAGTTTTCATTCCTCCATTCAGATGGCCCCGTATGAAGCTTTGTATGGGAGGAAGTGTAGATCACCATTGTGTTGGGATGAAGTTGGCGAAAGTAAATTGATTGGGCCTGAGATAATTCAAGAAATGAAGGACTAAGTTCAGTTTATAAGGACTAAAATGGCGGAAGCCCAAAGTCGCCAAAAGAGTTATGCAGATACAAGGAGAAGAGACTTATCATTTGAGATAGGCGATTGGGTTTATCTTAAAGTCTCTCCGATGAAGGGGGTTAAGCGCTTTGGCAAGAAGGGAAAGCTTAGTCCGAGGTATGTTGGCCCTTTCCAGATTATAGAGAAAGTTGGGCTAGTTGGTTATAGAGTTGCCCTGCCGGATTATTTTGGGGATGTCCATGATGTGTTCCATGTGTCATCTTTAAAGAAGAGTTTTGGACAGCTAGAGTCACGTTTTGTCGACCCTGAACGCATTGAACTTCGGCCTAATCTTTCTTATGAAGTTGCCCCGACTCAGATTGTGGATTGGAAAGAGCAAAGGTTAAGGTCTAAGACAATACCTTTGGTGAAGGTGTCATGGGGCGATCCGATGGCTCGGGATTTTTCTTGGGAGAGAGAAGCTGACATTTGAGAGCAGTACCCGTATCTGTTCGATTGATTCTGGCAGTATGTTCTTATGTTTGCTCCTAGTTAAATCTTATTCCTGTCTTAGCCTTAATGTTTGACCTTGTTAATTTCGAGGACAAAATTTTTTTTAAGGGGGGAGGATGTAACACCCCGTATTTTAGTGTATTTTCACTGAAGGATTATTTTTAATAATTCAAAAATTTATTCTCTTATTTTATAATTATCGAATATTTTAAATGGGTTATTTTATGATCTTTAAATTGTGAAAATTAAATTGTTATGTTTTCTTAATATTTATTTATTGTTGTACATTTAAATTGTTCTTCTTTTAAATTAATTGATTGTGGGATTTAATTATTTTATTTTTATTGTATCATTACGTTTAATTTATTTTAATTGATTTGCTGTTTTAAAATCATCTTCGTTGGATCATTTTTTGTGACCCAAGAGGTGAGGATTGGACCTCATTTCTTTTCCCCACTTTTCTTTTTCTCCTTTTTCTTTTCTTTTTCCCCATTTCTTCCTCCTCCTTTTCTCTCCCCTCGTGCAAAGGCCCTGCGCTCCCTCCCCGTCCGTTTTCTCCTTCCACCCAACCCACCGCAGTCGCGCCACCGTACACGACGCCGCCCATCTCGTTCGCTCCCCCACCAGTCGGCGACCCTTCCCCGTAAATCTCAGCTCCTATCGCGCCGCCGTTTGCCCCCACAAGCCCCTTTAAGCCACGGCGCGTTTTGAGCTCCAGCGCCGCCGTCGCGCCGCCTCCGGCCACCATCTCTTCACCACTTGATCCTCGACCTCCGAGCAACCCAATGGACCCAACCCCAGCTCCGATCCGCTACCAGTGAAGCACATTCAACTCCATCTCCGTTTCAGACTTTTTGGCCTTAAAACCACCATTTGCGCCGCCACCCACGGCAAACCACCACCACCATTGGCTTCACCGACCTTTCTAGGCCCTACCCTATCAATTTCGGGTCTTAGTTTGTCTCCGTTGAAAAGTGAGCTTTTGAAACCCACGGCCACAGTGTATTTTACACTGTTACGTTGCTGTGTTGCCACTTCTTGCACCTCCGGGATCCTTCAAAAATCATATTATAGCGCTGTAAGTAGTTTTCCAAATAACTATCGTGATTTAAATGTAGTTTTGCACTAACCCATATTATTGTGATTGGTTGGACATGCCGGACTGAGTCCGAGGAGTTCAGAAGTCGGATTGATTGTGGATGGAGTTGTGTATTTGGTTGGTATTCTGAAATGTTGGTTGTTGGTATGGTGTTGTTCATGTACATGGCATATTGCACGCATGATCATGTTTGTAAAGGAAACTGGGTTTTCGTGTACATGCATTCATGTTCATGTGTTTCATGAAAACTGGGTTTTCATGTGTTAAAAGGATTTTTGGGTGCGTGTGTATCACGGCCCCAAGCCGAGATGGGGCATTATCTTGGTGGAGCTCCTCTGGTCACTCGGGAGCGGAATATACTGAGTGACGTCCCCTGGGTTGTCGCTGGGCGACAACGGGATTGGAAGAGATGGTCTCGTGCCGACTTCGTGGTCCCTCTGCTGGTGGGGGCTAGAGGATGCTTGGCCACGTACGGGCTTGGAGCGGAACTGAGCATCGCTCGTTGCGTAGTGGGTGCTTGGCCACGAACGCGCTGGGTGCGGAACTGAGCATCGCTACGAAGCCAGGACGTGCGGATGATCCCTAGGGGAGATCATGGTGCATTGGTTAATGGAATAATGAGTTGTTTTCTGGAAAAATAGCGTGTATTGATTAAAAGGTTTTTATGTAATTCATTTTCTGGGAAAATGAGATTTTATTGATTTGGGTCATTTTCTAGAAAAATGACGGAGTATTCTTTTTGGGCCAAAATAGGATTTTGGCGTGTGTTGAAATATCTATTTTCGGAGAAAATAGTATTTTTTGGATTTAATGCATATCTCATCATATGCATGCATGTTGGTAGCATTAATGTATTTTTATCTCGTGGTTATTTGGGTTATACTTACCTGCGGTACCATTCTATGGTAACGCAGATTTTGATATAGAGGAGGATGAGGGTGAGCCTGAGGAGTCGGCTCCGCCCGAGGAGTGATTGGATTACTCGCATTCTGGTTTGGGACTTGTAAAATATTTATTTCGGATGACTGTATAATATTTAAACCTTTTTACTGTTTGTTTAAATTGTATTAACAATTCTGGTACTTAGCTGTATTAATTATCCGTTGCATTGTTATTGTATACTGTTGCATGTACACACACTTGGCACTAACGTTGGGATGTGTGACCCTGTTGTCATCATCCCGGCGTCTCGATTCCCGTGTCTCCTTACGTGGGGGTCGTGGGCGCCACAGGAATTATCACTTTGCATATCCAATCTTTGAATGCCATCTTACTTTGTTTTGAAGCAGTATCCGGGTTGAAGATTAATCTTGCTAAGATGGAGATGGTTGCGGTTGGTGATGTAAGCAATATTAAAGGGTTGGCGAACATTTTGGGTTGTGTGGTTTCTTCGTTGCCATTGAAGTACCTTGGTCTTCCGTTGGGGGCTTCTTTCAAAGTTAAGACAATTTGGGAGGTGGTGCTGAAAAAATTTGAGCGTAGGTTGGCCAGGTGGAAAATGTTGTATTTATCTAAAGAGGGCGGATCACACTTATCAAGAGTACTTTATCCAACCTTCCCACATGTTACTTATCTTTATTTCCCCTCCTTGCTAGCATTGCATCTAGAATAGAGAAACTTCAACGTGATTTTTTGTGGAGTGTACTAGGAGATGAGTTTAAATTTCACTTAGTGGGGTGGGATAATGTATGTTCTCCATTGAGAGATGGTGGATTGGGGATCTGGAATGTGAGGACTTTCAATAAAGCATTATTAGGAAAATGGTTGTGGCGTTATAACCATGAGAGGAGAGCCTTATAGAAAGGGGTGATTGACATGAAGTATGGAACTGAAAGGAGGGGTTGGTGTTCTAAAGAGGGTAGGAGACATATGGAGTGGGGCTATGGAAGTATATACAGAAAGGTTGGTGCTCTTTTGCTAGTAATACTCGGCTGTGTTTGGGGGATGGTAATAGGATCAGCTTTTGGCAGGATGTGTGGGTGAGAGACACGGCCTTGAAGGATGCTTATACCACGATTTTCAGAATTGCACGGGAAAAAGAAGCTATGGTGGCTGACTTCCAGGTAATCAATCAAGGTTCACAGGAGTGGAACATCAGCTTTACTCGGGATGCACATGATTGGGAAGTGACTGTTCTGGTGGAATTTCTTAACTTTCTGTACAACACTTCTACTGCTGCCACAACAGAAGATATGATAGAATGGAGACCCTTTAGGAAAGGAAAATTCTTGGTATGTTCTTTTTATGACTCTTTTACCATGCAACAAAGGAACAATTTCCCTTGGAAGAACACATGGAGGACTAAAGCACCTACCAAGGCCGCATTCTTTGTCTAGACAGCAGCTCTAGGGAAGATTATGACCATCGATAATCTTAGAAGACGTGGCCTTATAATTATGGACCGGTGCTGTTTGTGCAAAAATAGTGGTGCAACAACGGACCTTTTACTCTATTTTGTGTTACTCAACATCCGATTAGTCAATTTGTCTCATATCATGCCTTATCTCCTTCATTCTCATGTTTTACCTCAACTTTCAAAACTCTCTGTTCCTAAGACAGTTTAGGATGCTTTATTTGATCCAGGATAGAGGATAGCTATGAAAGATGAAATGGATGCCCTTTACCATAATGAGACATGGGATCTTGTTCCACTACCACCTGGTAAGCAACCTGTTGGCTGTAAATGGGTATACAAAATCAAATTTCATCCTGATGGTTCTGTGGAACGTCTGAAAGCCCGCTTGGTTGCTAAGGGTTACACTCAAACATATGGCATTGATTACGAGGAGACTTTCTCCCCGGTTGCCAAAATCTCCTTTGTTCGAGTGTTGATCTCTCTTGTTGCTAATTTAGATTGGCCCTTATTTCAGCTGGATGTTAAGAATGCATTTCTGTATGGCGACTTGCATGAAGAAGTTTATATGGTGCAACCACCTGCGTTTGTTGCTCAGGGGGAGTATCAAGATGCTATGTGCAAGTTAAAAAAGGCATTATATGGTTTGAAACAATCTCCTCGAGCATGGTTTAGGAAGTTTTCTGATGTTGTATTGGCATTTGATCTCCATAGATGCCAAATAGATCATTTCGTATTTCACCTACATAGTGATGCAGGTCACATTTTGTTGGTTGTATATGTGGACGACATTGTGATTATTGGGAGTGACTCTGCTAGAATTGTTAGGCTAAAATAGTGTTTACATGATCAGTTTCAGACAAAAGACTTGGGCAAGCTTAGATATTTCCTTGGAATTGAAGTCAGTAGATCTAAAGAGGGTATCAACCTATCTCAGAGGAAATATGTACTTGATCTTCTAGAAAAAACCGGCATGCTGGGTGCACGACCTATTGACACCCCTATGGACCCAAATCGTAAATTCTTGAAAGATGAATGGTTGTTGTTTGGAGATCCAGGTAGGTATCAAAGACTTGTTGGGAAATTGAATTATCTCACTATCACTAGACCAGACATCTCTTATGCAATGAGTGTATTGAGTTAATTTTTACAAACGACTAGGGTCTCACATTGGGATGTTGTAATTCATATTTTTCATTATCTTAAGCGAGTACCTGGCCTTGGATTATTGTATCGACCAATTAGACATATTAGGGTTGAAGCCTTTTCAGATGCTGATTGGGTAGGATCCCCTTCAGATAGAAGATCTACTACTGGATATTGTACTTTTGTAGGAGGTAACTTGTTTACATGGAAGAGTAAGAAACAAGCAGTAGTAGCTCGGTCTAGTGCAAAAGCTGAATATAGGGCAATGGCTCACACTACTATTGAGCCGGCATGGTTGCAACACTTCTTTCAAGAGATTGGGTTTCCAGCTCCTACCCCTCTTCAGTTATTTTGTGATAATCAAGCCGCAGTGCATATTGCCTATAATCTTATGTTCCATGAGAGGACTAAACATATAGAGATTAATTGTCACTTCATTTGAGATAAGATACTAAGTGGTGACATTGCTACACCTTTTGTGAAGTTTGCCGATCAATTCGCAGATGTGTTTACTAAGTCTTTGTGTTGGAGTCGATTAAAACTTATTTGCTTCAAGCTTGGTTTATATGATATATATGCCCCAGCTTGAGTGGGAGTGTTAGAAGACATGTTTGTAATTAGTATAAGTGTGTGAGGGTATAAGTGTCAATTGTGTATTGTATATATATGTTTGTACATCAATGAAATGAGCATGAGCTTTCCAATATGTTTTCTACAAGGAGTTTTTTCTGGAAGACTTTGTTTTTGTGGGCCATTTCTCTTGATTTGAATGGTCTCAACTTTCATGATTTCCTTGTAACTATTTCTAGTTCTTAAATAGGTGTATTCACATGTATACTTCCAGGATACTTGGGCTATGCCTATCTTTATATCAATAAAATAACTTATAAAAAAAAATTGTACCAACTACCAAGTGTATCTCATGAGGGGATAATCGTCTAATGTAACCTAAAGCATATACGATGCAATGGCAATAGGGTAGAGAGTTATTAGCCCTACATTTTCACATTTTCACTTCCAAATCTTGTTCTCTCTAAAAACTTAAGATCTCCATCGTATCAAAGCAAGTTGTTAAACAATGTGTCACCCTTTCGTAGTTTCCCTTTTTCTGTCCTTTTCCTAAAAAATTGAATCTATTGGTGGCTGTGGTTGGTGTGTGTGGCTGTTGATGGCCGGTAATGCCACCATTGTCACTCGGTTAGTAGGGGTCAGTGCTAGTCTTCAATCCTTTGTGGTGGTTGATGGTGCACCAGTGCTCTCAGTGAGTATTAGTGGTGTCTTTAAGTGTTATGGTGCCTGTAAATATGGTTTCTAGCTCTCACCCCTGTATGTGGTGTAAGTAGGCTTCGTTGAGTAGATTAAAGATCTACCTATATTGAATCTTTTTGGGAGGTAATTTGGTTACATGGAAGAGTAGGAGACAAATACTAGTTGTTCGGTCTAGTGCAGAAGTTGAATTTAGAATAGTGGCTCACACTCCTAATGAGCTGGCATGGTTGCAACACTCTCTTTAAGAGATTGGTTTAGGAGATTGGTTTCCCATCTCCAACTCCTCTCCATTTATCCTGATGATAAAGTTGTATTGTACATTGTATTTAATTTTGTATCTCCTTTTGTCACTTCATTCAAGATAAGATACCGAGTGGAGATATTTCTACTCCTTTTGTGAAATCTGAGGAGCAACTTGCAAATATGTTTACCAAGTCTCTATGTCATAATTAGTTGAAGTTTATTTGTTCCAAGTTGAGCTTTTATATGTCCTCTAGCTTAACCCCTAGGGGTTCCCTCAAGTGGTAAAAGCCTTGGGCTCGGGGTATGTTCCCTCCAGGTCTAAGGTTCAAATCCCCTTGGGTGCAAACAATCTCTAGGGGCCCATCGGATTGGGGGATTTTTTCATTGAATTACTCTAGGTGCACTTATGGAAAACTCCTTGCCGAGGGCCTCTGCACCCTAGGGATTTGTCGGGGCGCTGTTCCCGAACATCCGGTGCCAATAAAAAACAAATATATGTCCTCCTGCTTGATGGGGGAGTGTTAGGAGATATAATTGTACCAAGTATGTAGTCATAAAGTATCTTTATCAAAAAAAGAAAACGGTCAAATCCACCCTAAAAAATATAATATGCAATTGCGAGGGTAGAGAGTACTTGGGCTTGGGCTAAATTATTATTAATACAATCGTTTACTTATCAAACAAAAAGCTAGAGGGTAGAGAGTGACTTTAGCTCTTCCCATGATTTTTCACTGAGTTCTTTTTTATCTCTGAAACCCTAAGATCTACAAATGTCAATAATAAACATTCAACAGTGTCATCAGTAATAGTAGTAGAACAAGTTAACTCATATATTCTATGAAAAGATCAAAAGAGGGCTTCATTAAGGCATGCTGGAAAAGTTTCTTCTGAGGTTACATTAGCAGATTTTAAATAACTAACATCCTTAATTACCTATATTTCCAAAGAAATAATTGGCCATGCTTATCTACATTGTATACATTGTTACTTTTCACAATCATAAACTTTTCATCTTTTATACTAATTGGTCTTTACCTTTAGGCAAGAGCTTCTCAAGGTGTTGTTCTGCCATTTGAGTGCATACCTACATTACCATAATTATTCTGCCTTTCATTGCCCTTGTGGTCAATCCTTTTTCCTTTTCAGTGTCTGCTACCATCATTGTTAGCTTCTTAAATTGGAATATTAACTCTCAAGCTGCAGGATCATACATAGTGAAAAATGGATTATCATTGTAAACAACAAATTGAAGGGGGAAGCTTATACATTGCAGGTTATGTTTAGCAGTGTCCTCCACAAGCGGCTGCCTGCTGAAGCTGGCATTAGTGTATTATGTGTATCTCCTGGAATTGTCCATACAAATGTTGTAAGTCTCTTGTCGTATTATGCTTACTTGCCCAGGAAATCTGCTCACATAAAGCCTTTACACTACTTTCTGTTACACGTAAATACTGAGATCCTCTCCACTACCGCGGGCTTGAATGTTTTGGCTTTGATGGTAACCCAGCTTGAGATTCCCATCGTTTATACCTTGTTTCAACATTATAGCTTGGCACTATATAACTGAAGTGTGCATATGGTTTTGTATAGTCAAAACACAAATTATCTTACTGAGCTAAAATGTTGGAGCCTGAAGAACCTCACCTGTTGATTATACATGGTTAATTTATATGCCTGAACTCTTAACAAGTGTATGGGCCTGGAAAATGAAATGTTGGGACCTATGTAGGGGCTCTAACCGTGCAATGTAGGTTCTGTTTATATAGTTAAGCCCATTTGATTTCGAGAATTGTTCTCAAGAAGTTCAAGGTTTTCTTGATAGTCTTTTCATTCACTAAATCTAACAAACAGCTCAACATATTTGCTTCATAATCTCAAAATGTTGCTGATTTATACATATATTCTTATTTTCATGGTTTTAACTATATTTAACTGCAGGCCAGGGATCTTCCCAAAATTGTTCAAGCGGCTTATCATCTGATACCCTATTTTATCTTTAATGCCCAAGAAGGTGAGTCTTCTAGGATCGTAGTGCATCCTTTTTACCTTCTCTATTATATAGGTTTACTGGGACTTCTATAAGCATGGTGTTGTTAATCTCATTGATGCATTAATATCTTCTGATTTCTCCGTCATCCAGAGTTGGGTAACAACGATATGCATGTGTACTCTTCCTGTTTATGTTCCTTCCTCTCATCTTTAAGTCCTAGGGTCTTTTCATTAACCAAATGAACATAAAGTTGAAGGGGATTTTGTTGTTGGACCTGATAATTCGTGAGAAGTGTAGATATCTTTCCAAAGGAGACGTCTCTTTCTTATGCAAGCTGATAACCAATTATTTAAAGGCCCCTATATCTTTGACCTGTTTTACTTCTTTTAGATGCGGCGCGGGTATGAGAAAAACATTATTACATTTTTCATCCTAATGTGGGAATTGAAGAGTTTCTTAAAAAAATGAAGTGTGACCATCACTATTTTTATGACGTGTACACTATATCCTCCCTTAGTGGCAACAATCGACAGTTTATAACTGTAATCATTCCAATAAAATCTCAAGGGCTTTTCAAGTAAGGAGCAGAAGAATATCTTCGTGTATAATGAAGACAATAAAGAAAGAATTAGTGTTAAACACACCTAGATTATTCTGCAACTAAAAATGCAAACCCACATCATAAGTCAATCACTGCCATTTCAGGTTCAAGGAGTGCTCTTTTTGCGGCCACAGATCCTCAAGTCCCAGAGTACTGTGAGTTGTTGAAGGCAGACGAGTGGCCCGTTTGTGCTTTCCTTTCTCAAGATTGTCGTCCTACAAACCCTTCAGAGGAAGCACATAACGTTGAGACATCATACCAAGTTTGGGAGAAGACATTAGAGATGATTGGCCTTCCTTCAGATGCTGTGGAGAGGCTTATAGAAGGGGAAGAAGTTATATGCCGATATGGGAGGTAATCTGTTTTAAGGGATGTTTCTTTAGTTGATTGCAAAGTGATGGCCATTCTCTCTATGAAATGGACGGGAAAAACTGAAACGACCATCATTCTGCAACACCTGCTGCTATCACCATTTTGTTTCCGTGGCAGCCCGAAATTGATAGGTGCATATTTAATCTTTGTTATCTGGTCAACTTGTCTCTGTTGCTGTACACTCATGTTGTTGTGAAGTTCCAGAAAAAGGGTCATTAGTTTGGACAATGCTAACACAAAAGTAACAAACAATTAGGAATCTACTATGTCTCTATGGTTATGAATTGATTTTACATATATATCTTGTCTGTATAAGCTGCAAAACTAGCCTCTTTTGAATAGATTTAGCAACTTCCAGTTACATATGAGCAGGCTTTGCCCATCAAAATGATATTATTGTCCTTTACATATCCTATATATTAAGAAGCATCTATCTCTCATGTGAAATCCTTTTCTGTCTCGTTGAAGCTTGGATTTCTCAAAAGTTTCACTTCATTATTTATATATATATATATATATATATGGGCTTTGCAACAAATCAGCAATTGTTCACATCACACACCCTACACATGACGTGTAAATTTTTTTTTTTTTTTTTTTTCATAAGGTGTGGGGGTGTTTTTCATAGGGTGTAGGGTATGAGATGGTAAATAGTAGTTGATGAGAATAATTTTTTTATATATATGTTGTCACGGCATTGGTTGCAATTTACTATTAAGACATTGAAGTTACAAATGGATTGGGCCCTGGGGTTAGCGCTTATTTTATTTTTTATGTTTTGGTGGTCTATATATATATATAGTCTATATTTTTTATTTTTTATTTTTTATTTTTCGGGATTTATTCAGCTAAGTTTAATCTTGATTCTTGACTCAGATTCATTTTGTTCGATGATTCACTTGTAAAAACAAAATTATAATCAATTATTAAATATTACTATTCAAACAAAACTCCGTTAGTATTTGTAAATAAACATTTTACTGTATAAAGTTATTTAGCGACCATCTGAATTAATAAGGTATATAATTTTTGACGCAAGAGCCTTGTTCCTGTTGAGTCACGTCATCTAGTTTTATGTCGAATGTAAATAATTTTGATAGTTCAAGTTTAAATTAATTTGAAAGGCTATGTTAATGAATATTATGTAATCTAGATTTCTTAAATTCGAGACACTTTTACTTCTTTCAAATATGACTTTCTTTCGTTTATATAAGGACTTGTTTGGAAAGTGGGATGATCTCTTTCTCATTTTATCTTATCTTAAAACTTCTAGTAATTTTTTTCTCAAATATCACTAAAAAATAAATTTTTTAATTTCAAATTTTTAACTTTTTCATCTAATCATTATTTAATTATTATAATTTTTTCAAGCTTTTAAAAAAAACAAAAGAAAAATACAACTTTATCAAATTTTAAAACTAAAATTATATTAAAAAAATTATATTTTAATAATATTTTAACTTTATAATATTTTTGTTCAATTTTTTCTCATTCATTTTTCAAAATCTAATAGAATATCTTAATTCAAATTATTTCATTATTAATCACAAATAATTTTATTATTATTCAGATAATTCTCATCTCATATTATTTTCCAAATAAGCACTTAATTTATTACAATTAATAATAAAAAAAGGTTGTGACAATCGGTTGGTGCACGATTATACATCAATATTTACAATTATACATATATATATATATATGTAATTAAGTTAAACTTGTAAATTTACAATAATACATTTAACTACTAATACTAAAGACGTAAATCTCAGGTAATAAATAGCTATTGATAATAGCTTAATAGTAATAATAGGCGGTATAACCGACCATATACATGATAGCAATTAATACGGGCAGTATAACTGACCATATGCATAAGAAAATAGATAAGATAGAAAAGATATACAAAATCAACTTTATTAAAAACATAATACTTACAAGGAGATTAATTCTTAGAAGAGTTGGAAGCAGAAGACATGAAAAAATAAAGGTTTACAAATGATAGATTTTAGAGATTGAGGAAGACTAGACTAGTGTGACTTGGATGAGAAAAGAAGAGGCTTCAGATAAGAGTTTCTAAATACTCTTCTTTCTTTACAGACTCCCTTATATAGACACTAGAACAGTATAGAATAGTAATTCTAATAATACATGAACAGTACCAACACGTGAATTAGAACAGTAATTCTAATAATATATGAATAGTATATGCCAAGTCATTTGTTATTTTCCTATATAATCATCTTGAGCAGCAACAATAATTTGACATGAATAGTGTAGACAAGTTTGTTTTTATTCTCCTGAAGAGATAATATTTTCGACAACTTTCATCTATCATGCTGACTAATTGAGAAAGTAGTAATTTTCTAGAATCACATAATCTAAGGGTTATAGTTTGCTAATTCCATATCAAACAAGTCTTGGGAATCTATCAGATGTACTGGATGGTAGGGTAAGTGATCTTGAGAATGAAAGGCGACCGAGTTGCCCTGAGAATGAGAGGCTTGTTGAGAAGGAGAGGCATGATGGGCCAGTGATAATGTAAGTTGCTGTAATGAGGATAATCTGACTAGATGTTGATCATCTTCTTCATCATCGCTATCTGAAACTTGTGACATTGTTTCGGCTAATTTTTTCAAATCTTTCTTGCTTGTAATTGATGCTAATTGTGCCTGAAATCTACTCCGTTGGACTAGAACTTCTAGAGCTTTGGTAATTCTTGAAAACATTTTTAAGACATGATCATAATTATATTTTTTCCACCATTTGACAGAAACTTGGTGAGCTAAAAACATAATGTTTTTTAGAGAGGGATGAGGTTTGATAACATATTCTCATTTTATAATCCAATTTAATTTTGTCTTGAGGAAGAAAAGAAGAAGTGGTGAACAATGGCTTAATACTGGTAATGCTAGTGGACTATCATCTTGTGAAGTAAAAATCCAAAGACTTTCCTGGGGGAGAGGAATGAGAAGATGCTCGGGCCCATAATGGTCCCACCATAGTAAGAACCATTTTGGAAGTGTCTTGATTTATTGTAATTTGTCAAAGTAAATGAACCACGAGTGGCGCAAATTTTTTTTTTTTTTTTGCTTTAAAAATATTTTTGTTCATGTCTGCTGATAATCATAATAATCATAATACGGCAGGTCATAAGGATGATAAAACTTTTTTGTTAAATAATGATTTTTTCCCCATTGTTCTAAAGTGAGAACCTATTTAATGGTAACTTTATGAAAAACAATAATTGAAAATGTAGGTGGAGAATATTGAGTTTGAAGAGAACAATGGATTTTAGATAGAATAATTGAATCGGTGTTATTGTTATTTTATTTGTTTATATTGTTATTGATATTTTATTTGCTATTCTATTTTGAATAATATAATTTATGATGAATTATTATTTTGCTCATAGTGTTGGTTAACAAGATTTATATGAAATAAGATATACGGAATACAATCTAAGACTTGAATTAGAAATATTGATAAATGATATAAATGATCTTAAGGAAAAACTTGAATTAATGAAACAAGATAAAGAGTTCATGATTACTAACTATCTTCTATATCAAAGAAGAAAAGAATTATCATAACACTAGGAAAATCATCGCAAATTCTTAATAAACGAAATTAAGAGTATAAGATATCATTTGAGTATCCTTACTTTATAAAAATAAAAAATAAAAAAGAGTCATTGACACAGATCTTTAACAAAGATAACCTATAGAAAAAGAAAAAGAAATATATTGGGAGGTTTGTATTGGTAAGCCATGAAAAAATCGTTGGTCAGCCCATTCATACTAGAAGGCTTTAAGGGTAGTCCCGGTGGTATTCTATCAAGTCCTTAATCTACTTATTTCTGTTTGGATACATGAAATCTTTGTTTCAAATCCAGTCTCAATGAATTCTCTATTTAAACCTAATGAATTTATTACTAGTATCTCTATAGAACTTGATAACATCAACCAAGAAGAATACGTATAATAAATATAGAAAGAAATTTACAAGATTGGACAATTCCTAATGTTCCAAAAAATAAATATACAAATATTTTACTTTTTCTTTTAAATTATCATTTCTTACAAATTATATTATTAAAACAATAGAAAAAACCAGTAGTTTAAATAATGATTATGAATCGTTATAACTATTAACAAATGAAGCTACTAAGCATCACAAAGAACAAAAATATTCTTTCGTACATATTGGATTAGTATAAGTAGCTATAAAACCACTCACCAGAAATGGATTAAACGCCTCAGTATCACTCTGTTTAAGAGATGAAAGACATTATAATTTTCAAGATTCATTATTTGGAATGGTAGAATCAAGCTTGTTTCAAGGTCCAGTTTATTTTAATTGTTATCCCAATTATTCTCTTTCATTATTCAATATTAATATCTTACATGCTTTAACATTAAATATAAAAACAAACGGTTATCATATGATGAAATAATCACATCTTTTAACAGTAGTATATAGGATCCATTATAAGCTGATGAAAATAACATTAGAACCACAAGCTCTTATTAGAAGTCCAAAAGGATATACATTACTATTACAATCTAGTATACAAAACTCTAGTATACAAATTCTCAAACAAATTAATTGGAATCAAATTACTCTTCCTAATGAATGACAATTAGAGAATATTACTTAATTACCTAAAATAGAAAATAATTCTAAAAATGATCTTGAATATATAGATAAAAAAACGGACGAAACAATCTAAATAGCATTTCAACCTTTTAGAAGATCTTTATCACATTATTCTTCTCCAGTATTTTCTAATTATCATACACCCATATCTGTTCTTACATCAATTTCTCGAAATAGATCTCAAATTTTTGACATCAGATCCCAGAGTCTAGACATCCAAATTATTTCTGAAAATATTATTTATACACCAGTATATACTGTTAATCATCCAAATTAGGCATCCACCTCTCATAATCCTGAAAAGAAACATTTTTCTCCAACATATTCACAAGTGATTGGAGATGATGCCCAAATATACATATTGAGTAAAGAAGAATTTAAAATTAACAAAGAAATCTCAAATAAGATTATATGAAAGAAAAAAAATAATCATAAAAGAGTAGCATTTTTCTCGACTTTTACAAAAATAAAAAGAGATTATATTCAAGAAAAATATTACGAGTATTTAGAAGAAATACAAATTAATATATCTTTCTTTACATGGTTTGACATTTATAAATTGAATCAATTATCAACCATAAATAGGACAACTAATCGATGAATTAAAGAAGAAAATAATCAAATTGTTTATGAAGAACACCCACTTTGAAACCATCAAGTTCAATCAAAGAAATATTCAAATATTGGCTTCACCAATAAAAAAAAAATAATGATACAATAGAAGGTAAAAACATTGATAAAACACTAATAATATAATCCAACAAAATAATTACACCAATTTATTTCTAACAACCATAAGTAAACAATTAGAAAGAATTGAAGCTAAAATATCTCATATTAATCCTACTATTAAATAAGCAAAAGAAACCCCATTATTTGTTCCCCATAAAATCACATCTCATCTAAAAACTATTTTCTCTAAAAACAAAAATGATTTATTAGAACAAATCTCTAATAAATTAGAAAAATTAACTATTAGCAATACCACATCTACCTCAAAACAACCCCATATTAATATATTAAGCAAGACAGACTCATATGTATTATCTGATTCTAAAATTAGTAATATTGAAAATCAATTTAAAAAATTAGATTTACAAATAAATAAGATTATAGGAGATCGTGTTAATAGTTTCTCAGCTAGAGATTCTAAACTTCATGTTTCTATTACTCGTAATTGGTATACAAGGCCTACTCCACTGGATATGCAATTCGAAAAAAGAGAACATATAGTAAGATCTGCTTTTGCACCAAATGTATTATATGAATGGAATATAAATAGAATATCTGAATTTGAAATATTAAATCATTTCCAAGAAATGATTATAGTTTCTAATGTCTATAAAAGTAATAGAAAAACTGATCACCAAGTAGCACATATTATTGTCACAAGCTTTACTGGCCAATTAAAAGGATGGTGAGATCACTATCTTTCATATGAATAAAGAATACAAATATTAACTGCATGTAAATATGATGAAAATATGCAAATAATTAAAACAGAAAACGGTCTACCATTAGAAGATGTTGTAAATACTTTAATATACAACCAAACACTTTGTTGGTGATCCTATTTAATTTAAAGAAATAACCAATGATTTACTAATTAATTTAAGATGTCCTCAATTGCCTAATTTTCATTGGTATAAAAATATATTTTTAACTAAAGTTATGATAAAAAATTACTGTCAACAACCATACTAGAAGAAAGAGTTCATAGCCAAACATCCATATTACTTCGTCCAAAATGTACGAGAATCATTAGTAAAAACAGATAGTACTATTGATTTTATTAATCTCATATATGGTGATATAATAACTACTATTAATAGAAAATGTTTAATTATGTGTAATGATTTAAGATTAAAAAAACAAATAGATAAAGAAAATAAATTTTCTAAAAAATAATTAGGTATCTTTTGTGAACAGTTTGGTTATACTCCATTAATAAGCCCTTCAAGAAGACACAAAAAGGATAAAAGAACTTATAAGAATTATTATAACAAAAAATGAAAATATAAAAAACCTTATAAAAAGACAAAAGATAAACAAATATATAATAAAACAATAAAAAATTCTCCTAAAAAGACTAATAAAAAGAAAAAGTAAATTGTTTGTTATAAATGTGGAAAAGTTAGACATTATAAATCGAATTGTAAAGTCTAACAATTGTGGCGCCCCGGATCCCATGTACGGAAACTCGAGAATCGAGACGTCCGGATGATGAAAATACAGTCACGCATCTCAACGATAGTGCCAAGTGTGTGTACATGCAACAGTGTACAATGAACAACGCAGCGAATAATTTAAGTAAGTCAACTAAATACCAGAATTTTTAATACAAATTTACATAAGTAAAATATTTAAGTAGAGTTATACAGTTATCCAAAATAAAATATAATACAAGATCCAAATACAAAAACGAGTGATCCCATATCACTCCTCGGGCGGAGCCAAATCCTCAGGCTCACCCTTAGCATCATCTGCATCGAAATCTGCATTACCATAAAACGGTACCGCAGGTAAGTATAATCCAAACAACCCTCGAGAATAAAAATGCATTAATGCAACCAACAATAATGCATGCATATGATGAAATATGCATTAGACCCAAAACATCATTTTCTCCGAAAATGAATATTTTCCAACGCACGCCGAAATTTCATTTGGCCCAAAATATTTCTTTAAAACATTTTTCCAGAAAATGGCCCAAACCAATAGTTCACCATTTCCCCAGAAAATGGTTCACATAAAATCATTTTATCCAACACACGCTATTTTCCCAGAAAATAGCCCAATAATCCATCTTAACCGTATGTACCATGATCTCCCATAGGGATCATCCGCACACCCTGGCTCCCTTTGTCACACCTAGGGTAACGACCATGCGAGTGACTTCGTAACAAGCAATGCTCAGTTCCTCGTCCAGCACGTTCGTAGCCAAGCATCCCCTAACCCCCGCCAGCAGAGGGGCCGCAGAGTCGACAAGATAGTGTTACCATCCCGTTCGATCCCATTGTCGCCCAACAACAACCCAGGAGACGTCACTCAGTTTATTTCGCTCCCGAGTGATTAGAGGAGCTCTACCGAGATAATGTCTCATCTCGGCTTGGGGTCGTGATACACACGCACCCAAAACCATTCTCACATGAAAATCCAATTTTCATAAAATGCACATGAACATGTTTGCAATCATGCGAAAACTCAGTTTTCATTTACAAACATAAACATGCGTGCAAATATGCCATGTACATGAAACGATACAATATCCAACAACCAACAGAACACAACATAGACTGGTCACACAAACAATTTCATTCTCCAATTCATCTGACCCCCTTACTCTTCGGACTTAGTTCGGCACAACCAACCAGATCACAATAAAAATGAGTTAGTGCAAAAATACATTTAAATCACGAAAGTTCTTTGAAAAAATACTTACAGTGCTATAATATAATTTTTGAAAGATCACGAATGTGCTAGAAGTGGCGGCACAGCAATGTAACAGTGCAAAATACATTATGGTCATGGGTCTCAAAAACCCACTTTTGAATAGGGACAAACTAAGACTCGAGATTACTAGGAAATGGCTTAAGGATGTCGATGAAGCTAATGGTGGTGGTGGTGGTTGGCCTGGGTGGCTGTGTGAGAGGTGTTTGGAGGCCAAAATGCTCAAATCGGAAAAGTAGATGGTGAAGTTTCACCGATGGCAAATCGGAGCTAGGGATGGGTGGTTTAGGTTGCTGGGAAGTCGAGGGTGATGTGGTGAAAAGATGGTGGCCGGTGGTGGTGCGACAGTGGCGCGAGAACACAAAGAAGGCCGCGACATAGAGTGGCGCGTGGGGACAAACGTCGGCAAGAGAGGAGATGAAATTGGAGTGGGGTGGTTATCGGCCGGAGGGGAAGAGAATGAGAGGGGCGGTGACGGCATTGGGTGGCACACGGCAGCTTTGAGGGAGAAAGAAGAAAACGCACGGGGGGAGGGAGAGAGGGGCTTATGCGCGAGGGAGGAAGCAGGGGAGAGAGGAGAAAAGAAAATGAGGGGAAAAAAAAAAAGAAAAAGAAAAAGTAAGGGAAATAAATGAGGTTCAATCCTCATATCTTAGGTCACAAAAATGATCCAACGAAAAAAATTTCAAAACAGCAAGTCAATTAAAATAATTTAAACGTAGTGATTAAATGAAAATAAAATAATTAAACCCAACAATAAACTAATTTAAAATAAAGAGCAATTTAAATGCAAAACAATATTTAATATTAAGAAAGCACACTAAAATAGATTTCACAACGTAAAAATCATGAAATAAACCAACGAGAAACCCAATAAATTTTAAAACAAGAGAACCAATATTTAAATTAATTAAAATAATCATTCAATTAAAAATACACTAAAATTCGGGGTGTTACATCCTCCCCCCTTAAATAAAATTTCATCCTCGAAATTGGCAAGGTCAAACATTAAAGCTAGGACAGGAATAAGATTCAACTAAGAGTAGACTTAAGAAACATACCTTCAGGGTTAATCAAACAAATACGGATATTGCTCCCTCATGTCGACTTCTCTCTCCTAAGAGAAATCTTGAGCCAACGGATCGCCTCATGACACTTTCACCAAAGGTATCGTCTTGGACCTTAATCTTTGCTCTTTCCAATCCACAATCTGCATCGTGGCAACTTCATAAATAAGGTTAGGCTGAAGTTGAATGCATTCAAGGTCAACAAAACGTGGTTCTTATTGTCCAAAACTCTTCTTCAATGACGACACATAGAACATATCATGAACTTCTCCAAAATAGTCTGGCAATGCAACTCTATAAGCAACAAGCCCAACCTTCTCCACAATCTGAAAAGGGCCCACAGACCTCGAACCAAGCTTTCCTTTCTTACCAAAACGCTTAATGCCTTTCATAAGAAAGATTTTAAGGTAAACCCAATCACCCATCTCAAAGGATAAGTCTTTTTTCCTCGTATCTACATAACTCTTCTGATGACTTTGTGCTTCCGCCATTTTAGTCCTTTTAAACCGAACTTGATCTTTCATTTCTTGAATTATCTCAGGCCCAATCAATTTACTCTCGCCAACTTCATCCCAACATATAGGTGATCTACACTTCCTTCTATACAAAGTTTCATACGGGGCCATCTGAATGGAGGCATGAAAACTATTATTATAAGTAAACTCTATTAGCGGCAGATAATTCTCCCAACTCCCCTGAAATTCCATGACACAAGCTCGCAACATATCCTCAAGAGTCTGAATAGAACGCTCTGATTGACCATCAGTTTGAGGGTGATATGCAGTACTAAACTTCGACTTAGTGCATAAAGCTGCCTGCAAACTTTTCCAAAAATGGGACGTGAACCGCGGGTCCCGATCTGACACAATACTCTTGGGTACTCCATGCAAACACACTATCTCTTTGACATACAATCGAGTCAGCTTACCCAAAGAGTCGGTATTATTAATAGGCAAGAAATGGGCACTCTTGGTCAACCGATCAACAATCACCCAAACTGAATTCTTTCCACTAGGGGTCATCGGCAAACCCACAACAAAATCCATAGAAATGTCATCCCACTTCCACTCAAGAATAAGGAGAGGTTGAAGTTTCCCAGCAGGTCTTTGATGCTTAGCCTTAACTTGACAGCATGTGTCACATTTCTCAATAAATATGGCGATATCCATCATACTCGCATTAGCCTCCCAGTGGCACATCACGCCCAGTATTCCTAGGGTGGCTATGTATTCAAAGTCTCATTTTCCACAAAAACTTTAATACAACATCCAGTAAATTTCAATGATTAACCATCAATAACATAATTGGTCCAACTGAGTAATTAATCTCCAACTATAAGTATCATCTCAAAAATTCAAGTCACCACTAATTTATCAAAATCAGCATAAAATTTGAACTCCTAATTACAACCAAAATATTACGCTCCTGCTGCGCACTCTGATAATTCACCACATGTATAAAAGTTGTCCTTATAAAAAAAAAAAGACATCATCGAGTACAAGGTGGTTCCATACCTACTAAACCAGAAAACTCTTACCACATTTTGGTAGAAAATATTCTCTTTTCCAAAACCATAAGTTATCACTCATATTCCTCAAGTAACTCCCGCTGCCTTGATCTAAATCAATATTCTACAAATGTGACGCCCCGACTCCCACGTACAAAAAACAAGGGAATCGTGACGTCAGGATGGTGACAACACGGTCACGCATCCCAACGAAATGTGCTCAAGTGTGTGTGCAACATGCAAAAGGTGCATAATAAAAGTCGCAGCGGATAATATAAATAAGTCAACTAAGTACCAGAAATTTAAATACAAATATTCAACACAATTTATCTTTAAAAAATATACAGTCATCCCAAATATAATACAAAAGGTAAATACATAAATTGATAAAAACATAACTCACTAAACAGGAGCAATCCCAGATCACTCCTCCAAAGGGAGCCAAGCTAAGGCTCGTCATCATCATCTGCATCAAAATCTGCGATACCATAAAATGGTACCACAGGTAAGTATAAACCAAACAACTCTCGGGATAAAAATATATTAATGCAACCAACAATATAGCAAAATACATTTAGCCATAAAATACCATTTTTTCCCAGAAAAATGATTATTTCCAACACACGCCAAAAATCCCATTTTGGCCTAAAATATCCGTAAAACATTTTCCCATAAAATGATTCACACAAACAACCCATTTATCGGACACTGTAGGCGGGAATCACAGGCGGGACTCTACCACCGTCCCTGCTTACCACCATCCCTACCGCGTGTACCGTAGGCGGGAATCACAGGCGGGACACAACCACCATCCCTGCTTACCACCATCCCTATCGCGTGCACCGTAGGCGGGAATCGCAGGCGAGACTCTACCACCATCCCTGCTTACCACCATCCCTACAGTTCCTTTACACACAATGAATACTTAACAGAGCACTGTAGGCGGGAATCACAGGTGAGACACAACCACCATCCCTGCTTACCACCATCCCTACAGTCTCTTTTCCTTTTACTCACATGAAAATCCAATTCCAATAAACACATGAACATGTATGCAATCATGCGAAAATCCAGTTTTCTTTACAAACATGATCATGCATGCAATATGCTATGTACATGAACAAGCCATAACCAACAACCAACAACCACAATTCACAATGCAAACAAACACACCACTTCGTCCACAATCCATCCGACCCCCGAAACTCATCGGACTCAGTCCGGCAAAACAAACCAATTCACAGATAATATGTGTTAGTGCAAAAATATATTTAAATCACGAAAGTTCTTTAAGGAAAATACTTACAGTGCAATATAACAATTTCCGAAGGATCACGAAGTTGCAAGTGATGATGTCTGAGCAACACCACAGTGTAAAATACACTGTGGCCGTGGGTCACAGATACCCACTTTTCAACGAGGACAAACGAAGACCCAAAAATGGTAGGGTAGGGCCTAGGGAGGTCGGTGAAACCAATGGTGCTGGTGGTTTGCCGTGGGTGGCAGCGAAATGGGCGGTAGAAGACCAAAATGCCCAAATCGAAAATGTAGATGGTGGAGCTTCACCGGTGACGGATCGGAGGTGGGGTTGGGTCCAATGGGTTGCCAAGAGGTCGGGGATGAAGTGGTAGGAAGATGGTGGCCAATGGCGATGCGACGGCGGCGCAACGGCGAAAAGAGTGCCGCGGCTTTGAAGGGCTACTGGTGGTTAACGGCGGCACGGATGGAGGTGAGGTTGGTGGGGTGAGGTCGCCGGCGGCTGGGGAAGCTAGCGGGCTGGGCGGTGAAGGCCACCGCCGGCTCACGGAGGCGCTGGCGTGAAGGTGGCCCGCGGCTTCGTGGGGTGCGTGTGGGCTACCGGCGGCGAGGTAGGGGCTGAGATTTGGGAGGTGAGGTCGCCGGAGGGAGGGGAGCTGGTCGGCCGGGCGGTGTCGCGCACGGCGGCGCGACGGCGGCGGGCTGGGGGAGAGGAAGAACGGACGGAGAGAGAGGGAGGGAGAGGGAGTTGCGCGGGGAGGAAAAAAATAAAGGAGAAAAAGAAAAGAAAGAAAAGAAAAAGGAAGGAAAGAAAAATGGAGGGAAAAGAAATGAGGTCCAATCCTCATAACTTGGGTCACAAAAATGATCCAACGGAACTGATTTTAAAACCACAAGTTAAATAAAATAATTTAAACGTAATGGTAAAGTCAAATTGAAATAATTAAATCCCACAGTAATTAATTTAAATATTAAAAGCAATTTAAATGCATAACAATAAATAAATATTTGGAAAGCACATAAAAATAATTTTCACCAAATTAAAATCATAGAAATAAACTTACTAAAAATCCAACCAATTTTAAAATAAGAGGATAAATTTTTGAACAATAAAAAATAATCCTTCAGTAAAAATACACTGAAATACGAGGTGTTACAACAAAATACATCCATTATCATAGATAGAAAACCAATATCAATCAACCTCAGCATCCCAAATTAAAAACAAGTAATATCATCCCAAAATATACCCGTCTCATTTAAGATAAGGATCATACCCTAAAATGCTCGATTCCAACCCGGCCAACCAATAAGTGCGCCTATAAACTTCTACCCGACAACCTAAACCCAAAAGCTCGTTTCCTTAATTCAGAATATCATCTAATCTAACAATGATTAAACTTACTACGAATCACCATTAACTTCACCAAAATATTATCAAAACCTTCTTGGTAACTCGCCCACCTACTTCTACTCCTATAAGCTAATATTAGCACGTCTAGTTTCTTCAATAGCACATCACTATTAAACCTCGGGGCAAGCCATACTGCTCAAATCTTCAATCCACCAAAAGCCATTGCAAAGCACCCATGGATCCTAATGCTTATTTAACTCACATACTTGATCATATTATCTACCGCTGATGCCTAAGCTTCAACTTCCAAGATTTTATCATATACCATACATGACAACCCATCAATCTCTCTTCAAGTTAAATAACAATGTCCTTAATTCAACCAACTGGACGCTCAATCTCCAAACGAAAGTGTAGTCTCAAAATTTAAATTCCTAGGTAACCTCAAGTCGCAATTAATTCATGTAGATAATCACAACAATTATTGCCAACCATCATTCCATTGAGTAACCCGTTTCGACTATACACTTCGATTAACTCATCAAAAACTCAAAGTCAAGGTCTCTTGAATTTAATACTATTGTATTTACTCCTCTTCAACACCTACCAAAGCCACTTCTTCCAAGCCAAAAAAATGAGACTAGGACCTGTACTCTCCGAAATGCATACACACTCACCACTACTATGCATCGATCTCATGCACCCTTAGCCCAATAATCCTCCAAACGTGCAAGTGATCCATCACTACCATTTCCATCATCTGGACCTATATCCTCGAAATCAACAAGAATCATTTCCTAAATCCGCACCATCTATTATCTTTAAAATTGATATGGATTAAATCCTTAACCTGTCACTGTAACCTCGAGCTAAAAATAATTATTTTCCAAACTATATCAATATCTTCAATACTCAGAAAATACACGAACTAGATCATCACCTTCCATCTCCAAAGAAATTCTCTCTTGAAAAATTCTCATATCAGTAACTCAACTCTGATTAATCCTATTTTAATGGTTACCGACTAATCAATCGCTAGAATAGATCAAGCTAGCGTACCAAGTCTACAAAACTAAGAACTCAAATCCTATTATAATTCAGCCCATCAACTCTACAATTCTAAAACCTTAAACCAGATAAGAATCATTTCCCGAAATCCTCAAGATCGATGACCTTAAATCTAAAACATTCACCTTATAAAACTTGTAAATTCTAAAGCCCCAAATGTTATCAAACTGCTTATCAAAGTCAACAAGATCGAAAACTTCTAATCTAAGTAATCCTTCAAATGGTTGTTGAACCTACCACCTTAAATCCAATAAACTTATTTCCTAAAAACTATAAGGCCTCAAACCTTAGATGAACTTCTCATAAATCTAATCTTGAACTTCGTTGAACTTACAACCTCCTACTCCATAGACTCATTACATAAATTCTACGGAACCTAGGACCTCAATTATCTTAAGCAATTTAAAGCTATTCCTCTCCTCCGTTGCGACTTGAGTTCCTACTCCATAGAGTTCACCCAGACCATGACGTTCCTTTCAATCCTCGATACTAAAACAAACCAATCGCCAAGAGTTCAGGCCTACTACACTAAATGTTTAAGTCTAACAATGGCATTCTCGGTCGTACCATCTTCTTACCATAGCGTAACCCTTAACGCTACTTTAAACTCAAAACAAACTAAAATATAATTATAGTAAAATAAATTAAAATACAACAATATAATATAAAATAAAATAGAATAAAACCAACAAAATAAAATATCATATGACAAAATGAATAAAACAAATGAAGAAGTACACAACAAAATAATTAAAACAAATAAAATAACCTACCATAAAATAAAATAACTAAATAAAATAAAATAACATACAATAAAATAAATAAACAAACAAAGTAATGTACAATAAAATAAATAAAATAATTAAAATAACATACTTCCAACAAAATAATTTCAAATCACAACTTTAAAATTTTCTGGTATCTCACCTAAGGAACATGTGGTTTTATCCAGAACCAAACTGCTCCGAAACCACCTGTGGCGCCCCAACCCATGTACGGAAACTCAGGAATCGAGACACTCAGATGATGACAATACGATTACGCATCCCAACGATAGTGCTAAGTGTGTGTAGATGCAACAGTATACAATGAACAACGTATCGGATAATTTAAGTAAGTCAACTAAATATCAAAATTTTTAATACAAATTTACATATGTAAAATGTTTAAATAGAGTTATACAGTTATCCAAAATAAAATATAATACAAGATCCAAATACAAAAACGAATGATTCCATATCACTCCTCTGGCGGAGCGGAATCTTCAGGCTCACCCTCAGCATCATCTGCATCGAAATCTGCATTACCATAAAATGGTACCGCAAGTAAGTATAATCCAAACAACACTCGAGAATAAAAATACATTAATGCAACCAACAATAATGCATGCATATGATGAAATATGCATTAGACCCAAAACATCATTTTTTCCGAAAATGAATATTTTTCAACGCACGCCAAAATCCCATTTGACCCAAAATATTTCCTTAAAACATTTTCCCACCATTTTCCTAGAAAATGGCCCAAATCAATAGTCCACCATTTTCCTAGAAAATGGTTCACATAAAATCATTTTATCCAACACACGCTATTTTTCCAGAAAATAGCCCAATAATCCATTTTAACCGTATGCACCATAATTTTCCCTAGGGATCATCCGCACACCATGGCTCCTTTCGTCACACCACGGGTAACGACTATGCGAGTGACTTCGTAACGAGTGATTCCCAGTATTCCCAGTTCTACGCCTAGCACTTTCGTGGCCAAGCATCCTCTAACCCCCGCCAGCAGAGGGGCCACAGAGTCGGCACAATAGCGTTACCATCCCGTCTGATCCAATTGTCACCAACGACAACCCAGGGGACGTCACTTCGTTTATTCCGCTCTCGAGTGACCAGAGGATCTCCACCGAGATAATGCCCCATCTCGGCTTGGGGTCGTGATACACACGCACCCAAAACCATTTCTCACATAAAAATCCAGTTTTCATAAAATACACATAAACATGTATGTAATCATGCGAAAACCCAGTTTTCATTTACAAATATGAACATGCGTTGCAAATATGCCATGTACATGAAACGACACAATATCCAACAACCAACATAACACAGCATTGATCAGTCACACAAATAACTCCATTCTCCAATCCATCCGACTCTCTTACTCATCGGACTCAGTCCTGCACAACCAACCAGATCATAATAAAAATGAGTTAGTGCAAAAATACATTTAAATCACAAAAGTTCTTTGGGGAAATACTTACAATACTATAAGATAATTTTTTAAAGATCACGAAGGTGCTAGAAGTGGTGGCACAGCAACGTAACAGTGCAAAATGCACTATGGCCGTGGGTTTCAAAAACCCACTTTTGAACAGAGACAAACTAAGACTCAAGATTACTAGGGAATAGCTTAGGGATGTTGGTAAAGATAATGATGGTGGTGGTTGGCAGTGGGTGGCGGCGTGGGAGGTGTTTGGAGGCCAAAATGCTCAAATTGAAAAAGTAGATGGTGGAGCTTCACCGGTGGCAAATCGGAGCTGGGAATGGTTGGTTTAGGTTGTTGGGAGATTGAGGGTGATGTGGTGAAAAGATGTTGGCCGGTGGTGGTGCAACAGCTGTGCAGGAACACAAAGAAGGCTGCGGCATAGAGTGGCGCGTGGGGACAAACGTCAGCAAGAGGGGAGATGAAATTGGAGTGGGCTAGTCATCGGCCGGAGGGGAAGAGAAGGAGAGGGGCGGTGATGGCATTGGGTGGCGCATGACAGTGCTGAGGGAGGAAGAAGAAAATGCACGGGGGGAGGGAGAGTGAGGCTCGTGCGTGAGGGAGGAAGCAGGGGAGAGAGGAGAAAAGAAAATGAGGGGAAAAAGAAAAGAAGAATAAAAGAAAAAGAGGAAAAGGAAAAAAGGAAAAAGAAAAAGTGAGGGAAAGAAATGAGATTCAATCCTCACATCTTGGATTACAAAAATGATCAAACGAAAAAGATTTCATAACAGCAAGTCAATTAAAATAATTTAAACATAGTGATTAAATGAAAATAAAATAACTAAACCTAACAATAAACTAATTTAAAATAAAGAGCAATTTAAATGCAAAACAATATTTAATATTAAGAAAGCACACCAAAATAGATTTCACAACTTAAAAATCATGAAATAAACCAACGAAAAACCCAATAAATTTTAAAACAAGAGAACCAATATTTAAATTAATTAAAATAATCATTCAATTAAAAATACACTAAAATACGGGGTGTTACAACAACAGATTAATGAATTAGATATATTTGAAACACTAAGAGAAAAATTATTAGACATTTTTATAATACATTCAAGTGAAGATGAAGAAAGCTCTTCAGAAGAAGAAGAAATATATCAATTAAAAGAATCAAGCTTTTCAGAGTAATCTTCTGATAGTGAATCTGAAGAAGATGAGGTACAGGTCTGCAATTGTTTAGATAAAAATAATTGTATTTGTAATAAAACTATTAATGTACTTTCAAAACAAGCAAATATAATATTAGAATTAATAGATAAAACTAAAAATCCACAAGAAAGAAAAGATTATTTAGAAAAACTAAAAGATACTTTTAATAATAAAACTACTTCAGTAATCTCTTCATCACCTTATAATTTTTCAGAGATAGTAGGAAGAGTTAAAACAAAAAAAAGAAATAAAAAATTACAATACAAGATCTACAACAAGAGGTTAAAGAAATAAAATAAGAAATTTGAAAATTGAAAATATCCAATCTTAAACTAGAAGTTTCAAATGAAGAATTACTATAAGAAATTATATTATTAAAAATAGATAAAAACGTAAATAATTATCATAATAAAGAATAAGGAAATTGATATGAACCCGCGGGAATGAATTCCCTTGAACCCACAATCAATTTGAAAACTTCCCAAGAAAGCCAAAAATCAAGTCAAGGATGGAGAATCTACACCCGATGAGAACCCGTTTCAAGAACCTAGATTATATTAAAATCTAGACCCGTTGAAGAACCCGTCTCAAGAACCCAGATTACAAAGGAGGAACGCCACAAAGGTTGTGATTTACCTTTGATAAGTTCAAGAGTTCAATCAAGAACAAGAGGAGAAAACTCAACTCACAAATAAAATTCAATATTGTCTAACCTTCAAATGAGGCTACAAGGTGTATTTAAACTAAATCTAATTAAAACCCTAGCCAAAATAAAGTCCCTTTTTACCCAAAATGCCCCTGATGAACAGTGTCGCGCTACAGTACCGCTGCTACAGTAACGCTACAGTACCTCTTAAAACCCTAATTCCTAAAAAGTAACTTTCCAAATAAGCCCTTGGCCAAAATACAAGGCCTTCTTGAAAACCCTAGTTCATTGAAAATAAGACGTGTGGGCCAGGCATCTTCAAGCCCACTTATTCTAAACTAATAAAATAAATCATTTAACCAAATTTGAAGTCTCCAATAACAATAGGCCCTATCTCTAAGTCATGTCTTCCACAGCTTGAATCAAGTGGATCAAAGCTGGTTCTCCTTCTTTCAAGCCCATCTTGAGTGTTGGGCTCTTGCTAGCTTCATCCCAAGTGGATTGCACCAATCCGTGCATTGCTTCCTTGATCTTCATGGCCCTTGATCTTGTAATTGGCCCATCTGGAATTTGCAAATGATCTTTAAGACTAGGCCCACCTTGGTTCCCATCATTCCCCCTCTCCTCAAAATGATTCGACCTCGAATCTCCACCTGGATCAAAAGGAAAAATGTTAGTAACGTTAAAAATAGCAAAAACTTGATACTTACTTGAAAGATCTACTTCACGTGTATTTTCATTAATTTTCTCGAGAAATTGAAAATGTTCATCCAAGCTACTCCTATCATCAACAAGCAAAGCCATCAGAGGTAAATGAGTAAGTAGATTAAAACCATAAACAACCTCAAATGGAGAATAAGAAATAGTAGTATGCAAGGTTTTATATGCACACTCTAATAAGGGCAAATGATACTCCCGCAAATGTTCATGTAGCAATTCAATGAATGGCAAAAGATACTCCCACAAACGTTCATGAAACACACCTGAAGTTTTTCTTACACCACTCCAATTATATGCAAACTCAATGAATGGCAAGTAATACTTCCACAAATGTTCATGCAACATTTTGAAAGTCTTCCTTACACCAAAGTTACCCAACAAACCACCATGTCTATCACACACAAGCAACTTAAGCATAAAACTAGTTGGCACACAAAATCTATTCTCTCTAAACAAGTACCAATCTAATTTATAGAACTTACCAAATGATGCTTTTTCACATGTTTCATAAACACTAGCAAAGTCATCATCATTAGCATGCAATTCCTTATTATATTCAAGTCTCAACAATTTTACATCTAAAATGAAGATAAGGACGTACCTTCTTGCTAAAGCATCAACCACAAAATTTTCCATACCTTGTGTGTATTTGAATACATGAGGAAAAGTCTCAACACAGTCCTCCCGCTTAGCATGCATTATAGTCAGCGACTTACCTTGTCCCTTCAAGTGTGAAAAAGACTCATGTTCTTCAAAGAAAGGTCGGTTAGGAATTGTCGCACCTGACACAAAATCAATGTAGTACTCTATCTCCCTAATAGGTGGCAATCCACTAAACACACCTCTAGGAAACATGACCTCATATCCCTGCAACAAAAAGACAATAACACTAGGCAAAGATACGTCAAGTTCGTTAGTATTAAGACTCGCCTTAGCATAAAAACTCACTTTTCTTTTTGCTTTTCTCTCACTTTCTTCACTCTCTCTTTTCTTTCCACAATTCTTTTCTTTTTCACTCTCTTTTTGCTTTTCACTCTCTTTTTTTCTGTCACTCTCTTTTCCTTCATCTTGTTTTGAACTCTCGACCTGACAACTGTTTTTCAACTCATTCTCTCTTTCTCTTGAGGTTTCAGCCTCACCCTCATCTTTTATCTCTCTCATTTTACTCTCTCTCTCATTTTCGTCCTCACTATTTTTTTTTCTCAATCTCACTTTCACTCTTGCTTTTTAGCTCAATCTCCTTTTCACTTTTTCTTTTTTGATCACACTCATTTTCACTCTTTCTTTTTTGAGTAACCTCACTTTTCAGTTTCAAATGGTCCCCATGGACTTGTGTTGGAGTTAAAGGAGCAAGTTTGATTGTTTTTCCATCCTTTTCAAAACTGTACATGTTCCTTAACCCATCATGGATCACCTTTCTATCATACTCCCATGGCTTCCCCAACAAAATATGACCAGCATGCATAGGCACTACATCACAAAGGACCATATCCTGGTATTTTCCAATTGAAAAAGTAACCAGCACTTGCTTATTGACCCTAACCTCCCCACAATCACTCGACCACTGCAACATGTATGGTCTAGGGTGTTTTAAGGTAGGCAAATTCAATTTCTCAACTAAAGTAGTGCTAGCCAAATTAATACAACTCTGTAAATCAATGATCATACTACATACCTTGTTGTTGATGTGGCATCTAGTATGAAAAATGTTCTCGCTCTGCTTCTCTGTATCATCCATCTTAATTTGTATATTGAGAGCATGCCTGGCAACAAGAGACTCACCATACTCTTCATTCTTGCAGTTATGTTCAATACAAGGTTCACTCCTCCTCCTATCTCTCCTGCCTTGTAAATTTCTAATTACCACTTCTTGATGATCCATCCTATCCCTCACTTCACCTAACACCAAGTTCAACCGCTCAAACTGTTGTTGCATAGATTGCAACACAAATGATGAGTTATCTACCATCCTCTTTGATGAAGAGCCACTCCGATGAGACATTGTAAAGTGCTGCACAAATGAATGTTAGTGGAAAAACTTCACACACTCCCTTACGTGTTTACGCTCGAATAATGGCATTCCACTCGTGTTTCACTCCTAATTGGCTTTTCCCCGATAATAGTCTCACACTCTCTTGCCTTTTTACCTCAATAGTTTTCCCGCTCAAGTTCTTTAAGAACTAGTTGAACTAAATCAAGACAATACAACCTTGTATTATTCCAACTAGTAATATAGATCCAAGAAACAAGAAACAAGGAAGGAATAAAACGACACGGGACTCAAGGAATTTATATGAGAGAAAGAGTAATTATAGAAGAAGATACCAACTACAAATATGTATTCAGCCCCTTTGAGCACAAAACTCAATCAACAAATATTTTTCTTTGTCTTTGTTGTAACTATGTAGCAACCTTTAAATATGCTACCTCTCCTTATCTTCTTCTCCTTCTTCTTCTTCTTTTTTTTTTTTTTTTTTTTTTTTTTCTTTTTTTTTTCGAATTTTCTTTTCCTTTCCTTTCCTTTTCTCTTCTTTTCTTTTCCTTTCCTTTCTTTTCCTTTCTTTTCTTTTTTTCTAATTCAATCACAAACAGAAATACTCAATTGTAAAAATCGAGCAATTGAATTGAAGCACACAAGAATTGACAACGAAATAGAAGAGAATCAATGGAACGACATTCCAAGCAATTGACAAACTCAGATATGCATTAAACCCTAGAATTTTGAAACCCTAGGTGATGCAAATTTCAGCCAAATCCAAAACCCTTAGAATTTTGGCAGCCTACTTTTCGTCTCTGCAATTTTTTTTTTTTTTTTTTTTGGCAACTCTAGAACAATGTAGCCCTAGAATTAAATTTAAGGATGCAAGATATTAAAAGATAGAATCAAACCTGATTGGAAACCTTGCTCTGAATACCAAATGATATGAACCCGTGGGAATGAATTCCCTTGAACCCACAATCAATTTGAAAACTCCCCAAGAAAGCCAAAAATCAAGTCAAGGATGGAGAATCTAGACCCGATGAGAACCCGTTTCAAGAACCTAGATTATATTAAAATCTAGACCCGTTGAAGAACCCGTCTCAAGAACCCAGATTACAAAGGAGGAACGCCACAAAGGTTGTGATTTACCTTTGATAAGTTCAAGAGTTCAATCAAGAACAAGAGGAGAAAACTCAACTCACAAATAAAATTCAATATTGTCTAACCTTCAAATGAGGCTACAAGGTGTATTTAAACTAAATCTAATTAAAACCCTAGCCAAAATAAAGCCCCTTTTTACCCAAAATGCCCCTGATGAACAGTGTCGCGCTACAGTACCGCTGCTACAGTAACGCTACAGTACCTCTTAAAACCCTAATTCCTAAAAAGTAACTTTCCAAATAAGCCCTTGGCCAAAATACAAGGCCTTCTTGAAAACCCTAGTTCATTGAAAATAAGACGTGTGGACCAGGCATCTTCAAGCCCACTTATTCTAAACTAATAAAATAAATCATTTAACCAAATTTGAAGTCTCCAATAACAATAGGCCCTATCTCTAAGTCATGTCTTCTACAGCTTGAATCAAGTGGATCAAAGCTGGTTCTCCTTCTTTCAAGCCCATCTTGAGTGTTGGGCTCTTGCTAGCTTCATCCCAAGTGGATTGCACCAATCCGTGCATTGCTTCCTTGATCTTCATGGCCCTTGATCTTGTAATTGGCCCATCTGGAATTTGCAAATGATCTTTAAGACTAGGCCCACCTTGGTTCCCATCAGAAATTGTTCAACAATAGTTATTAAAAATGAAACAGACAACTTCATTAATATCCTTGATAGGATAAATTTTCAAAAATGGTATACTGAATTAATAGTCTCTATTAATCAAGAACTTTCTTTTACTACAATTGCCTTAATAGATATATGAGCATATTTAAGTTATATATAAGAAAAATTAATACCTTTTAAATATTTTGAAAACATAAAAGAGATATTATCCCAAACTAATGGAACAAAATTAAACATAAATTATAAATTATCTAATGCACATATTTGTAATAATGGAATTTGTTTTAAAACAACATTTATTTTTGTAAAAAATATTAACACCAAAGTAATATTAGGAAATCTATTCCTTACCTTATTTTACCATTTCTCTGTAATAGGAGAATGAATCTCTACTAAAATATTTGGACAAGAGATTCAATTTAAATTTTTATTTCCCCTGTATCAAAAGAAATTAACTCCTTAAAAGAAGTTTTCTTAATCAAAAAAATTAATTTTTTAACAAAAAATAGAATTAAAAAAAAGGAAAAACTGGTAAACTTCTTAAAAAAAATTAAAATATAAAAGAATTCAAGAATAATTAAAAGATCCGTTACTAACCCAAAAAATTAATAATTTTAAAACTATAATTGAAAAAGAAGTATGCTCTAACCTGCCTAATACTTTTTGGAATAGGAAACAACATATAGTCGAATTACCTTATGAAAAAAGATTTTCTGAAAAGAATATTCCGGCTAAGACCAGACTAATCCAAATGAATAATGAATTACTGGAATTCTGCAAAAAAAAAAAAAAAAATTAATGATTTATTAACAAAATAATTGATTAAGAAAAGTTAATCACCATGGAGTTGTGCTGCCTTTTATGTTCAAAAACAGGCAGAATTAAAAAGAGGAGTCCATCGGCTAGCCATCAATTATAAACTTTTAAATAAAGTATTACAATGGATTAGATACTCAATTCCTAATAAAAAATATTTATTATCCCATCTTTATAATACTACAGTATTTTCAAAATTTGACATAAAAAGTGGATTTTGACAAATACAAATTGCTAAAAAAAGTCCTGTATAAAACAATATTTACAGTCTCATTCGAGCATCATGAATGAAATGTTATGTCATTTGAATTAAAAAATGCTCATTGTGAATTTCAAAATATTATAAATGAAATATTTATTCCTTTCACCTATTTTTCAATAGTTTAAATAGATGATGTATTAATATTTTCCTCTTCCATTGAACAACATTGGAAATATTTAAAAACTTTTGTTCAAATTATTAAACAAAATGGATTAGTTGTTTCATCACCAAAAATAAAATTATTTCAAAACAAAATTAGATTGCTTGGACATGGTATCTATCAATGAACTATTACACCATCTAGTAGCAGAGCAATAGATGGGAGTCCTTATCTTTTATAAAACTAATGGCTCACATTAAGAAATTATCATGTCTAGGACTCTCATCTCCTTATACTTTAAAATTGTTGATACAGATGCCTCTGATCTTGGTTATAGTGGAATTATGAAACAAAGATTATCAACGGATTTGGAACAGATTGTTCGATTCTATTCAGAATGTTGGAATCCTGCCCAAAAAAATTATAGTACTATTAAAAATGAAATTTTAACTATTGTATTATGTAGCTCTAAATTTCAGGATGATTTGTTGAATCAAAAGTTTTTACTTGGAATAGACTATAAATCAGCCAAGGAAGTTTTGATTAAAGATGTGAAAAACCTAGCTGCTAAACAATTATTTGCTAGATGACAAGCTATATTAAGTATTTTTTATTTTGATATTGAACATATTAAAGGAGAATCTAATTCTCTTCCTAATTTTCTATCCCGATAATTTTTACAGGGAAAATCATGTCATTCTTAAAGTCAAAAGTAAAGTCTAAATCTTCTTATGCACAACCAACATCTCCTCTCTATCTTTCACCTTGTCCTTCTGCAACTCTAAGACGAGATACGATATTGAGGTCATTACCACAAAATATTAGACCATCTTACAATACATTCTCACCATTAGCTTTTTCAAAATTACTAACATACTCCAAAATTGTTTCCCCTTCTTTCTTTTCTCATTCTCATATTATTAATCATCCATTATTATCTCAGTTTTCTACATCTCCTATTATCGTTAAATTTCACTAGTATCTAGTCTTCCCAATCGAGTCTCAATAATACATTTAACTACATCAATAGTTTTTATTTAAAGCTAAAATAATATATTTAATTAAGTTACTTTTATTTAAAATTAGCAATCGGGTCTTTTAAAAGGAAAAATGAATCTGAGAAACAGTGTATGAGAGTCAACTTCATTATCTTAAATTACTTTAAAAAGTAAGATTTAAAGAGATGGTTCCTATTTTTTTTTTTTTTTTTTTTTTTTTGAACTTTTTGCTGTAGAGGATATAAAATGAATCTAAAACATTTTATATATCTTTAAAATATTTATTTATATTTAAACTTAATTATTTGATAATATTGCAAAAACAATGGTTCACAAAGATGGGCTTTTCAACTGTTTTGTTTTGTTTTTGTTTTTGTTTTAAAATTCAGAAAACGGTATAAAATGAATCTGAAACAATTTTACATCTTTAAAACATTTTAAACATACTCAAAAGTATTTCAAAAAAACATATTTTTAAATCTTATATAGTATTTTAATAATCAAATTATTCTTACATATTGCACTGGTCTACAACCAGTGTATACATATAGAAAAGGAAAAATTATACTTATCATCTTCACACCAACCATCACACATAAAATTGTTATTTTTTTATTTTTTCTCTTACTAAATGTGTGATCTATAGATGATGAGTGGATGAAATCAATTAGTTTATGAAAAATATAACCAAAACAAAATTTAGAAAAATTTTTAAAAAGTAAAAATAAATAAAAATTAGTGTAATTTGTGATGTACGGAGATGATGTGTGTGGTGTGTGGTTTATTTCTTAGAAAAATTAGTTCCAAAGTTTTAATTTTAAACTTTTTACTCCTTATATTTTCAACTTTAATAAAATTAATCCTTCTGTCATTATTCCGTTAGTCAGCTATTAAAAGTGTCAAGTCAACACTAATAAATATTTGACACGTGTGGACCAAACTTTAAAAATTAAACAACCACAGAAGTAATAAGAAAACCATTTAAAACATGAAAAAAACTTCTCAACAAAATTTAATTTAGAATGAACAGATACGTTTTTCTTATAAATTGTATTTTTGTTCAGAGAAAGTTATTTTTTGACAACTAAGAGTTTTTTTAGAAGCTTTTAAGATTTTTAAATTAAAATTGAATCCTAATACATATATATAAGGTATTTTTAGAAGTTTTAATATTTGTAGCAGTTTAAACTATAACTAAATCCTAAAATGATATTTTGAAAAATAAATAAGAATTCATTTGAAAAATGAAAAAAACTTCTCAAAAAAATTTTAATTTAAAATGAATTGGTATATTTTTCTTATAAGTTGTATTTTTGTTTAAAGAAAGTCATTTTTTGACAACATCGAGTGGTTTTAGATATTTTTAAAAATTTTAAATTAAAATTAAATCCTAAAATATTAAAAAAAAGTATTTTTAGAAGTTTAAATATTTGTAGCAGTTTAAACTAAACCTAAATCCTAAAAATGATATTTATTTATTTTAAATTTAAATTTGTTCTTTTAGAATTTTTGAAAATTTTAAATGACTTTTAAGTTTTTATATGTTTCTGTATTTTTTAAAATTTGTAAAATATGATGGACACGTGTCAAATATTTGTTGGTGTTAACTTGACTCTTTTAACCATTGAGAACAGTGATGGAATGATTGATTTGATCAAAATTGAAATGAGGTGTTATATTATCAAGTGAGTGTGTAAAGTAGACTATCTACATCACTTAAATGGTAAAATTTAATTTGTATGATTTAAATTGTAAAATGAAAAAATCTTCTTGCAAGCGAGTTCGCGCACCAAATCGTACATCGATACTACATATAAGGCATCTGTTTAATGAAACGGTACGAATTGAGATGGAAATGATTTTCGTGAGACAGGGGACATTCTTCTTCTCTCAAGATTTTTCTTCTTTTGTTTTTCTTTTCAATAATTAAAAAATAATAATAATGTCAGCGTTGGTACTCAGTTTAGTGTGCCAGACCGCTTATACTTAGCAAGGCCTTTTTAAAATTTATTTTTCAAATCAAAGCATGTAAGCATTTTATTCGGTGTGCCCTATATACTTGCTTGAGAATATAATTTTTCAATTAAAAGTATAAAAAGTTCAAAATTGAAACTTAGAGACTAATCTATTTTAGAGGCAAACCACAAAGAATATTAGTAGTATTTAACCCTATATATAAAGCAGATGATATAGATATGTCAAATTTATATATATACAATTGGTATAAATATATTTTTATAAACTCATAATCGATTTGTCTAACTATGTAGATAATGTAATGAGGAATAAAATAAATAATCTATTATGGAATAAAAGGTTTTCTTTTAGATACAAAATTTATCGATTGAAATTTTATAATTTTTTATATTTATTAGTTCACCAAACTAACTTAAATGATATAATTTTAAAATAATTAAGTAACCAATTACAAAAAAAATAAACATATATGTGAAAACGTAAAAGATTTTTTTAAAATATAATATATTAAGGCCTGGTTTAGTTACACAAATGAAACTATCTCATTTCATCTCATCTCATCTCCTACAATCATTACAATTTTTTCAAACTCTCACACAAAATATAATAAACAATTCAACTTTTTCAAATCTCAAAATAAAAATAATATAAAAATTATATTCTAATAATATTTTATTTAACTTTCAATTTTTATCTCGTTTCATCTCATCTACGTAACCAAATGGGGCCTAAGTAAAACAACTCGTGAATAAGTTTGAACTTGTCAAAAAAATAAATGAGGCGATTATGAACATTTCCGTTTATTTGAAGTGAAAATCTCTATAAAGTATTAAAAAAAAAAAGGGAAAAATCTTATTGCAAGTAAGTTTGTGCACTAATATTGATATATAATATATATGTTTAATGAAATGATGTGAATTAAAAATGAAAATAATTTTCATGATATAGGAGATTTTCTTCTTCTCTCAAAAAACACTTTTTATTTTTTTTAAATTAAAAAAATCATCGGTACGCGATATGGTGCACGAACTCGCTTATACCTAGTAAAACTAAAAAAAAAATGGAGGTATTATGGTTAATATATTTTAACTAAGCCCAAAAAAAAAAAAAAAAAAAAAAAGCGCCATGGGACACTATTTGGACCCTTAGAAATAAAGTTATGAGTTCTTCTATACATCTTTCTCTTTTTCTCATACACCACTCGAAGCTTGACGCGATATTTCTTTTTTTTTTTTTAATTATCATTATTAAGTTAAACGTGCGTTTTAGTTAAACCTAAATAGTTTCCTTTCGAATTCCCCCCCCCTATTTCTTTCTTTGCCAGGCAGCATCTTCTTCCCGCCAGCAGGCTCTTCTTCCTCTGCCAGCGGCCTCTTAACGTTTGCCACCGCATGAGAACCTAGCCATAATCGACCCACCGCCACGTCAACTCACATCCATGAATCTTCACCTCCACGTTCAACCACACAGGTTTTTTACTCTTTTATTTTCTGTTTTATAAACTATTTCCATTTTTCTTACGTGTTACAATCTTGTTTTTATGTTTTTCTTTCAACTCACACAGACATTCAGCTCGTGTCCAGATCAGTGCTTGTTGTTCGATTCTACGTGGGGCTATCATTTGAGAGACTTATTGCTCTTTGTCAACTCTTGCAAAGAAAACCGAAGCACCGAAAGATTCACTGAAGTAGAACCTATTGAGGTTCATGAAATTTTACTTTCTCGAGTCTGTGTGGGTTTTATTTTTCTCTTGCTTAAATAAGACTTTTCCAAAAACGTTTTAAAACAAAAAAACAAATGTTGATTTGGAAACAAAAGAAAAAAGAAATGTAGCTAGGGATGGTGCTGCCATGCTTCTTCTATGAGTTTTCTACTATATTAGGGCATACTTTAATACTCCAATAAATACTACAGGCTAATGGCACTAAGTCAGGTGCCATACAGGGATGAATGATTGTAAGACTTTGTAATGCATCGGTGAATTGAATGTTGATGTTGTTGAGTCCACAATGAATTTTAAAACTGCCTATCATTGAATTTAAGTTTGGGTTTTTCTTTGCTTTTGTTTTGTTTTTCTTCTTTCCTTTTTTTTTTTTTTTTTTTTTGTCTACTAGAATTTGAATTTTATGAACTGTGACTTCTTTGAGTTAATACTCGATGCATATTTTTTTTAGTGTTTTTGTTTTCCCTCTCTTGTATAACCATCATGTAAAATGTAAGCATTGGAATTGGCTCTCGCAAGTTCATTTGATTAATTTTTACTCTTTTATTTATATATTTGATAGGTTTCATTTCTCAATCTGTTTGTGAACTTGGGACTTGGGATGTCAGTGCAGGGTAATTTTTTTTTATGTGCTATGTAAGAGTGTTGCATTAAAAGCCAATTAGGTTACACATATGAGTATCATTGCGAGCTGAAACAAACACCCCAAGTCCACTGTAATTCATAGATGAAACAAACACCTCAAGTCTACTGTAATTCATACCTATTAATTCATATGAGTGCCATTTCTACATGTATGAATAAACATGCAATGCAGGGATTCCTACCAATTAATGAAGACCACTGTAATTCATTTCAAAATTATGATTACTTTATACTTTTTTTTTAATGCGAAATTTACATGGTGATTGTCTATTGATTCACTGAAGTTATTGGGGTTCATAAAATTCTACTTACTAAGGAGTGGGAGAAGTGGGGAGAGAAATTTAGAGAATTGCATTGAATAGAAAGTAGCGATAAAGCCAGCCAAATATACAAATAGGGTTGAATACATAATTGAGCTATTGAATGCAAAATGCAGGATCTACCATTTGACAAATAAAAAAAAAATAGGCAAGAGAAAAATAGAGAAGTAGCGTACACAATTGTGGAATGATTTATGCTTTTAAAGTATTCAATGGTTAATTTCAACCACCATGCTTTTAAACTGAAGTATTTAAATTCTGGATTTAAGTTGAAGATTTATGTTTAACCACTATATTTGTTTCCTTTCTAATAGTTGTGTATTTTTTGGCATTTTAAAAATTAGACTTGCGGGAAAATATTTGATGACGAACAAGTCGGAGTTGGTAAGGTCCTGGCCTCCCAAGTTGGTGCTGACAATGAAGATGCTGTTGTTAGAACCCAATATAGTACTGTCACACAACAAATACCATCGGGCAATGATGAGAATTTGTGAAGTATTTTTTATGGGTTTCTTGAAGTATTTTGTGAAAATCTAGAGGTTTTGTTTTGGAGGTTGTATGTATAGATTTATAGGTGTTCAATATGTATGAAAATCATTATTCTATTTTTGATGCGTTATTTGAAGTATTTTGTGAAAATCTCGAGCCTTTTTGTTGGCAGTTATGGTTGTAAAGAATGTATAGATTTGTGGATACTCTACTTGTATAAAAATCATTATTCTATAAATCATAAAAGTCTTGAAGTATTTTGTGCAAATTTATTTTAGTTTCTGTTGGAGCTTGTGGTTGTATGTGACAATTGTTGGTGGAATGGAATGAGATTATTGGAGGCTGTGCTAACGTTGAGTTTTTTTGCATTTCTTAGGACTATTGTCTTGCTTTGTGACTTTCTTTGTGAGTTTTGTTTTGTTTTGCTGCACCAGGTTGAGTTTTGCTTTGTTTTACTGCATTTCCTTATTATAAATGCTCTAACTTGACTATATGTGAGTTTTGCTTTGTTTTGCTGCATTTCATTATTATAAATGAGAAAAAAAGAGCCACCACTATTTTTCCTAGGACTATTGTCTTGCTTTGTGACTTTCTCGTATCATGCTCTCCAATATTTTTCAATTTCGGTATGCCACCTTTTGGTATATAAAATAACTAGTTATTTTGTTTTAAAAAAAAAAAGGTTACTGCATGTATAGGTTGAAGTATCTTGAATGTACAAGTTGCTGCATGTATATATAGTCTCGAATTGCAGCATTTTCATGATTCTTCTTAATTAATTTGCTGTATATTCTTGCCTGCATGTATACAGCAAATGCCATGTCAAAACCTGTCCATAACATTCTAAAACATTGATAAATGCCAACTCATTACATCACATGTTCATTAAATTTATTAAACACGACTAATTACATCACATGTTCATTACAATCAGTTGTCCAAAGCTAAAACAACTTACATGAGTCGAAGCATTGCCCGACATACATAAATGTTTTTGGGATACATAAAAATTACAGCTAAAATCACAATAAAAAACAACCACGATGTCAACAATGCTTTTGAGGTTCCCTTATACTTCTTCTCCATTGCTTTATATTTGGCTTGTTTGATCGTTACATGTTCATGAAATAACTTCTCATTCATTCTGGGTCTGTCCAAACTTGCTTTGTCTTTTCCTCTTTAAGTCATCATATTTGAACCGGTATTGGTACTTGAACTTGTCATTTGCTGAAAAATAGATAAACATTGTCATTGGTAAATAGATAAATATAGTCCACAATAAAAAAATAATAAAAAAAAAAAACGAAGCAACAAGTTAGGTTGCTAAGTATTGCCATGACACTACTTGAAATATACTAAGTCACATTTCTCTGTTAGCATCGACAACAGATGGACAACCTTAAGATAAATTGAAATAAATTGAAATCATTTACTAATTTATGTGTAGTTGTTTTGGGGTTGGGTTGCTATAAAATGAAAAGAATAGCATCAACATCATCACAAAATTCAGTTTTCTCAAGTACTTAGACATCAAGGCCTTAGACATCATCCCAACTTTGCAGTTTTCTCAAGATGCTATTAATTATAGTCAGGTATATAAAAAATTCCATGTTTGAATATGGGTTTAATTCCTAGGTTAGCCTTTAGCCTTGCCGTGGATAAGAATGCGATTCTAGGTAAGGTAGCTTAGCTAAAAAGTGCATGCAATACATGATCGTGTATTGCTAACTAGCTAAATGTTTTTTTTTTGAAAAAAAGCTAGCTCAAAATGAAGCCTCAAATCCCTAATAATTAATTAGCTGATGAAGTTAGGTACAATTGCAATCAACCCTAATGCATGTTTGTTTACTGATAATCTAGTCTATTAGCTTATAATTAACAACACAATTGTATTGGGTTGATCAATGATGGACATGATCTATATATATGTGCCTAGCTAGCATGCAGCTTGTTTGCTCAATGGTTTGCATGGGAACAACAAACCCAATTAAAAAATGGTTGTTCCCTTTCGGCCCCACCCGCCTTTACTCTCTACAAGACTACAACAACATACCAGAATTCAGAACTTACAACAAGTTGTGTGGTCAAGCACGCATCAAGTTGTGTAACATTAAGCTTAGAACAACTTAGTAGACTTGAATTGAAGACATGCATCCAAGACAATTTATTAGGAAGAAAATGAATGTAAAAAAGAAAACAAGAAAGAAAATGAAATTGTATGAGTACTTTTTCTTATAAGTGAAATTATATGAGTACTTTAACAGACACTATGAATAATTCCAATTGTATTGAGATTCCACCTAAAGGATTTCCAAAGTTATTAGAACATTTTGCAACCTCTTAGAGTTGCACCAGATAAACCAGCATTTTGGACTACTGACCAAGTGCCTATAAATACCACCTAAGCAATACCAATACATTTTATTTTATTAAGTAAAAAAGAAACTTATTAATGAGAATAGGCAGAACCCAAGTACATGTGACATATACAAGCTACACAAATAAATGAACACTAGAATATCTAAACTAGAGACAAAAAAATCTACCTCTTGAATGACATTCAGTTTCTCCATCTGAACAAAGACTTTAGAATCTTACAAACTAAGCTTCTTAAAAGATGAAGGCTTCTTTCGGAAGATTTGCATGAAAAATATAGGACTTTTTCCACTTCTTGATGATACAACTTGATACACATAAAAGGCAAGGAAAATCACAACAAACCACTTAACCATGGATAGATATTCTTGCATTCAACCTCATAAGATAGCTTTACCTCCAACACTTGAAGTTCAACAGAAGCTGGTCTCAAAGGATCGAGTACAACCTCTGGATTCTCAAAAACTGGAGAGAAAAAAGATAAAAAAAAGGGGGGTAAACTTACTTATAAATCTTAAAAATATAATTTACTTGACTAAAACCAAAACTAGGTCAAATGGGCAACCATGCACATAATGTGACCACACTAATTTTATCTACAAAAGCACTATGCTATGTCCAATTTTATCTACAAAAGCAGAAGAATGTATTGCAGCATCCAATCATTAGACTCTAACAAAATAAACACACATTTGAAGAGAGTGATTCAAAGGCTGACAATGATCCATCACATAAGCATCCTTGTGCCAAAATAAAGTGGTCTATACACACGGAAGTAGCTCTAGAAAGTAGACCCCATGCAAAATTCATTAGGCAAACAACATTGCCAAAAAATACCTCTACATAAGATATATCAAGGGTACCAAATTGAGGGGCACCGAGAGTATTGGGGCAGAATGTTTTCTTTGAGACTTTTTTACAAACACTTGCTATTCATTTCTCAAAATGGCATTATCAATCCATATCCCTACATATTTCCATAGCTCAGATTACAATCACCATAACAATGAGATTACAATCACTCAAAAAATTACACAGCATTTGAAAAAATTACCCAAATCGCCTTTGTGAAGAACAACGGCAGGAAGCCTTTCTTAGGGTCAAGATATGTGATTTTTTCAAGGGGTCAAGCTCAATCCGTCTTCGCGGCTTTGGGAGTCCAGCTCTGTCGAGTTGCCTTCATGGTAGTGGTAGTCAAGGTCTTGAGAGAGGGATTTCTAAAGGAAGGTTGTGGTAGTGTCGAGATTCAGAGAGGGAGAGAATTGAGAGAGGAAGAAGTTGATTTAGGGAAGGAGAGGCGAGAAAGGGAGTGTCGGGAAGAGAGAGGCGAGAGATGGTGAGTTGATTCAGGGAGGGAGAGGCGAGATTGGGAGTGGGGCGAGAGAGGGAGTGTTGGGGAGGAAGGTGAGAGAGGGAGATGAGTGTCGAGGGAGATGGTGAGTTTGAATTTCGAATTGGACTAGAGGAAAAAGTGAATCGGTTTGCCAGGTGGGTTTTGATGTGGCGTGTGATCGATATAACCGGACTATGAATAGAGTTTTCCTAAAGTTATACATGTAGCAATTCACCAAAATTCCATATCACCAGCCGCTCAAGTCACAAAGCTTACACAAGAACACTCTAAGAATGGACCCACAACACTCAGCAAAAATTGCAGTATCTATGCCAACTTCCAAAAGCATTACTATTTCACGAATTCACAAACAGTTATTTATTATTATTATTATTTATAAATTATTTATTATTTATTATTATTTTTTAACTATTATTTTGTTAGAGTGCTGTTGAGTCTGGGTAGGATGTAAGTAAGGATGGTGAATAAATGGTTTGTAAACGCAATGGTGTATGGACGGATTGCATATGATCTGTTTGTAAAAATGAAGAAATGAAAATAACAAGATGAAGAAGATGAAAAAGTGGCCACGCCTTGGGGATTCGAGGTCCCAATTCCTCCAAATAAACAACTACAGTGTCTGCTCAATGTTTTTCAGTATTCCCACTACAGATTCTCTGCACCCCTTTATAGCCATCATCCTAACGGAATTTGACAGAAAAGATACACTTGACTCTTAACAAACTGCTTCTAGAACTTACCAAATAAAAGAGACGTGGACTATACTTTATTACAAAATGCATAGAAAAGGAACTTAAAACAAAACGCACAGCTTTATCCTTGTTAGAACGGCACCGTATGGCTGGCAGTAAAACGATACCGCATCAGTCTTAGCTTCATAACTCCAGAGACTTCTTTCGAACACTTCTCAGTTCTGCCTGACACACTCCTGCTGCTTCTTCCACCATAGCATACTCTGGCTCAGCACCTTCTAACCTCCATAGCTGAGCCATAACATATTTACAGATCATCTAAGATCATCTTAATATTTAAACAGGGATAATGATACTCTTGTACTTTTTTTTATTATTGATTTACTACTCAGCTATTTTTTTTTTTTTTGCTCATTGAATCTGGATTAAAATTGTTCATTAAATTTATTTTTAATTAAATTACATGATTATATTAGTTGATTGAAATTATTAATTTTTAGATTATACAATAATATTTTTAATCCAAATTCAAATGGTAAAATAAAAATAGTTGAATAGTAATAGTAATAATAGTAAAATAGATGTAAGATATCATTATCTGTGTTTATATCGGATCAACTTTCAGTTACGCGGCTAAAAGACCATTCCATCATCGTTGCCCGTGACTTTGAAGGAAAAGTACTCCATCCTTTGGACAAGAAAATGTTTGGCTACTGACCCCATCCCAGGATAAGCAGTTGCTGCCCTACTGGTAGCCTTTGGTACAGAGATACCCAGGGTTACTTGCCTTTAGAGGTTGAATTGAATTGAACTAAATTGAATTATTTATAAATAGTAATAAGTTAAATAATAGATAAAGTTATATAGAGTTTATTTAAATTGAATTTAAAATATATTTAAATGTTAAAATGAGTTTAGTACTTTTTATAAAAAATTAAAAAAAATTGTGGGTCCTACATATAAGAAAGTTTTGAGTTAGAATGAGTTTAGCAATTTGAAAGTTGAGTTTTTGAATGTTAGATTCAAATTAAAGTTAGATTGAATTCAGTTGAGTTCAACTGAGTTTGTAAATCAAACGCAGTTTAATGTTTGAAGAATGAGATGATACGTTAAATTTGTGAATAATAATAAAATAATTTATAAATAATAATAAAATGATTTAAATTAAAATACTTTATTAGATTTTGAAAAATGATAGAGAAAAAATTAAATAAAATTATTATAAAGTTAAAATATAATTTTTATTTTAAAATTTGAAAAAAACTATATTATTTTTGTGTTTTGTTTAAAAATTTAAGAAAATTATAATGATAATAATGATTAGATGAAAAAGTTAAACATTAGATGAAGTATTTTATAACTCAACATAATACTACCTGTATCAAATTCTAGGCATTATAAATTCTATATATAATATTACATATATCTTTTTTATCAAATGATCTAATTTGATAAATCAAAGGCAGGCGAATCCAATAATTATATCTTTGTTTTATAAGATCTGACGCAAGGTTCGAAAATTTGAAATCGGGTTAAAAAATGGATAAAGATCGAATGAATGAATCGAATGATTCATAATAAATTTGAATCGATTATCTCAATGTTGATAAAAAGTATTAAAAATCATATATAATGCAATTCAAATATATAATATTATATATAAAAGAGTGTAAAATATAAACTCATTGACTAGTTTCAATAAAAAATATGATATAAATCTAAATAGTTTCAATAAACACGAAAGAGCATTGACATTAGATTGACTATTTTATTATTTAAATTTTGATTAATATGTAACTTTTTCACTTTTAACTAATCATTCAAAACTTAAAGTCTACATTGGATTAGTCATCACACTCTCTATAATAATAAAATATTATTATTTTATATTATTATATTTTTATAATTAATTAATTCTATTTTCATAACCTCCTATAATCTCTAATAATCATATTCATTTTCATTTTCACAATCTAATAAATAAAATTTCATCACATGATATCAAGGAAAAGAGCCGCAGGAGAGAGAATGAGCCGAAATATAATAAACAATGGGTTTAGATTTGCTACAAGACTTTTCATCTTTAAAAAATAAAATAAAATTACTGTAGCTCATATTTGAGATGAAAAGTCTTTAGCTAATTCAATGTGGGCCAGTTATTATTAAAATTAGTCAAATATAAAGATGAAAAGACATTTGGCCAATCTAATACCAATGCCCTAACTGATATATTTAATCTCAATTGTTGACATTTTTTTTGCCTCACATACAAAAAAGGAAAAGACCATTAAATTATAAACACATGACAAATGTAGATTTTAACACAATCACAAATTTAATACAAAATATTCATTCATCTCCTAATTTTTTTTATTCAACTAAAGAAAATAAAGAATTACGTTTTATCTTTCAATTTTTCTGCAATTCTTATTGAATACAATAATGAAAAAAATTAATATATATATTTAGTTCTATCATATTTTTATACAATAAATTAAAAAAAGACTCGTTTGACAGATAACTTAAGAATAAATACAGTTTTGAATCGGTTAGAATCAGTTATAATCAATTTCAGTTAGGATGTTTTATTGGATTTAGAGAAAGAATATAAAAAAAAAATTGAATAAAATATTATAAAATTAAAAAATGGTTTGAAAATAATATTTTAATATTATTTTTATTTTAAAATTTGAAAAAATAGTATTACTTTTTATGTTTTGTTTGAAAATTTGAAAAAATTGTACTAATTAAGTAATTATTAGACGATAAAGTTAAAAATTTTAAATTGAAAAAATTTTATACTTGAGTAACGTTTGGAATAAAAAATCTAAAAAATCTAAAAATACTTGATAATAATTATTTTTCCAAACATACCCTTGAGCTAGCGATTCTCACATTTTGTGTTGCCAAGAAAAGAAAAAAAAAAAAAAAAACTAGAGCTCCTCAGCAAATTATACTTGCCTGCTAAGCAACAAGGCTAGGCAAATGATTAGGAAATGGACTGATTAATGACATGTTTGGGTAATGAAATTATAATTATGTGAATAATAGTAAAATAATTTGAGTTAAAATATTTTATTGAATTTTAAGAAATGAGTTAGAAAAAGTTGAATAAAAATATTATAAAGTTTCAAAATTGTTTGAATATAATTTTTTAATTTTAATATAATTTTGAAACATGAAAAAGATGTATTATTTTTTTTTTAAGTTTGAAAAAATTGTAAAGATTAAGAATACAGTTTTGGAATCAGTTATAACTTAAAATTGATTATAACTGACTCAATTTCAAGTTTTGGAATAGAATCAGTTATAATTGAAAATTTTGAAATTTGAGGGTTTGAAATTAAAAAAATGTTTTATATTTGAATAATATTTAAGAATGAAATATTTGAGAATATTTGAAAATAATTGTGTTACAAAATAGATCCTTAGTAATTAGTATTTAAAAAAGAGAAATAATATTTACAGTTAAAAAATACACAAATATTACACACTTATTTAAAAAGAAAATATAAAAATTATATAAAAAAATAATTTTTTAACAATATATATATATTTTTAAAAGTGAGCTAGTAATCTTAAAATAAACAAGTTTTAACTTATGGAATGGGACATGGATATCCACGGGAAGTGGTAGGAGGTATTTAGGTGTTTTTGTTTCAAAAATGAGTTGAAATGAATTGAAATATATTATGAATAATAATGAAATAAATTGTAAATAATAGTGAGATTTATAAATTAAAATTAATAAATAATAATAAATAATAATAAAATAAATTAAAATAAATTAAAATGAATTGCGAATACAAATCCGGCCACCTAAATTCAGAAGCATTAACAGCGGCAGATTTGAAAATTAAATACGAAATCAGAAGAAAACATACTGACACAATTAAAAAAGAAAAATAAAATAAAAGGGGTGTCGGTCTTCGAGTGGTCAAATCACAAAATAAATTGTGAGGCGGATTTTGAGCGATCTTCCTCCTGCTTTCATGATACGTATTGCACCCCTCTACAGATTACTGTATCTCTTTCCCCAGCACCTTCCTTTCTCTACGTTATTCTCGCAAGATTTTCTGCAGACGACTGACTTCCTTTCCAAATACGTTTCTCTCGTCACCTGCACCAGCCCTTCGAGTGCATACTATCTTCCCTCTCCTCTCCTCTCCTGTAAGTCCATCTCTCTCTCTCTCTCAACCTCAGCCCTTTACCCTTGTCTTCTCCGGTCGACGATATTCTGTGTCTGTGTAGGACTTCTTGGCAAGTTTTTGTTTGGAATATCTCTGTCTGGTTGCTTTTCGAAAAGATATCTTATATCTGCATGATTCTCTCTTCTGATACTTCTCGTCTTGATTTTCAAATGACACCTGTATGTGACTTGGTTTCATTTATTTCTCAAAAGTAACAAGTTTGAGGACACGCGAAAATCTCTCATTTTTCCCCTTCTCCCATGTTTTGTGATTTGCTTATGAAGCAGAAAAACATGAGAAAAACTGGTTTGAAGGCGATCCACACATGCGGGTAGTTTTGGGTCATTACTCAATAACTATTCCAACGCATTGAATTTTCACTTTACTACATGGGATTTGATTTTGCTTGTGGGCTCCTCGTTTATTTGGTTATTTATTGTTCCTCGAGATCCGCGCGTTTCATGCTCCCTGAATCCCTTTCTTCTCTTCTGACTTTTCTGTTTCCATTCCGAGACCACGAACTATATGTCGTACGGTCTCCCTGTTAAATGCAATGTCGGGCACTTTACTAGCAAGAAAATATGCGGAAAATTTAAGCAAGTTTGACAGTACCAAAGAAAGTAACAATCTTGCTTAAATACACTGCAGCAGCCCCATAAAATTCAATTGGTTTTGCATTATATGTATATATTTAAACCTTAGTATGTGCAGGTTGAGAGGTGGGTGAATTCAATAACAATGGGGTTGTGGGAGGGAGACATGACAACAGAGAAAACAGCTTCATCTTTTTCAACTTCTGATGATCAAAATGAGTCAAATCCTACACCAAGAGGAAGAAGCAGTTTCAAGGAAAGTGGCTCAAAGCCATCCTGGCTTCTGTCCACCCTCTCCGGTACACATCCTAACTCCACCCAACAAGTATGTCTTAAGTTGTTTGTGCCCTTGCTGATTCCCATGTCCCATTTTCTTATTTCTGAGTCTTCATTGACATGTAATACTAATATCTATTTCTTTCTAATAAACCTTAATGCTTGGGATGAAATGATGAAACGAGTTAATAAAATATTTTTAGAATATTATTTTTTAATATTTAAAAATTTTGAATTATTTATTATAACTTATGTGAGAATTTAAAAAAATTATATCGATGAGAAGAGATGAATAGAGTTTCTAATTAAACGGTGATAAATTTAACTGAATTGAAGTTGAATGTTGTATAAATATAATGTCTTGTGACAATAAGTCTATATACATATAAATATATAGCTTACATAAACTTTTGGTCTGAATAATGTTTAATATAATTTATGAAAATGTTTTTAAGAATTATTGTTGCTGTTTGTGTAGTTTGTCAGTTCTGGACAGCGAATGTCTGGATTATAAACCACAATAATTTTCTTATCGATTCAAATGGGGACTTTGGGAAACAAGTTTGAATTTGAAAAAGCCAAGTTAAAAAAAGTACTGTCATAGAATACAAACACATCATGAAGACTTTTAGCGTATGTGGCAGTTTATACTTCCTCTGTGTGTTTAAATTTCAAACTCAGCGTAAAGAAGGCAATCCCAAGCACAAACCCAAGAAGAAAAAAAAAAAAAAAATTATACAATGCACTGTACTATTGAATTTTTTTTTGTTGGTATTCGCAACGGCGACCTTTCTGTTCTTCCGTCGTTGTCAATGTTCAGTTCCTCGTGAGTCTCTCCCTACCACATCCTCGTTACTCGTGTCCTCGTCCTTCTATTTTTTGTGGTATTTCAAAATAGCAGTACTCAGTTAATATAAATAAATTATATAAAAATAATTTTATAAATTGATATAGGTTGATAATTATAATTAAAAATATTTTTATAATTTGACAGATTATATTATGTGACATCAATTTAAATAATTATTTTTGTATAATTTATTTGTAATTAGAATATTTTTTTTTAAAATGGTGATGATACGGTTATTAATATCTAATATTTTAAATTGACGATAATTTTATAAAATGATGTGAAAAATTAGCAATTTATTAAAAAATGTTCTTTGTTTGAAATAAGATTATGTGAAAAATTATAAAATTTCGAGATTTCCTACATTTTGTCATCATTTACTTCTTTAAGAATAAACTTAATATATTTTTTTTAATGGGATTGAAATTAGATTATAAAGTTGGCAGCACATGGGTCCATGATGTTGACGTTACCCTGTGAACAACTCTAGCGTAGCCGTAGATTGATGTCTCATTCCATGCTCAAATCGAAACAAACAATTAATTCAAATATTTTTTCGAACTTCGTGAACAGACCTCTCTCTGTTGTTTTTGCCATGTCGTAGACGAGATTTTGGTGTAAAATTCTCCTATCTAAGATACAGCTACGGCATCCTTCATTTTCTCACACATTTTTAATTTTGTCGGTGCTTTGCTGTCCATCGTTTCGCAAATGAGATTTGGAAGATGTCGGATATCAAAAAAATAAAAAAAGTAGGAGATAGTGCCTTTACTCTTTTAGGAGATGCAGATAAGAGCGTTTTCGCACATTAGGTCGGTTCCTTGCATTTTTTTGTTACAGTGGGATGAGTTAAATTTGGTTTTTTTTGGACAATTCCAATTATATATATATATATATATATATAGATTTGGTTTGAATAGTGAGATGAAATGAGATAGTTTTAAATGCGTTAAATAAAATATTATTTTTTAATATTATTATTATTTTGAAATTTTAAAAAATTAAATTGTTTATTATATTTTACGTAAAAATTTAAAAAAATTATAATGATAAAATGAGATGAGTTGAATTGTTTATTATATACAAAAATGGGATTATGTCAAAATTCAAGTACAAGGGGGTCCATGGCCTCTGGGGTCCCCTCTGTTCATGACCCAAGCTCAGATCTTCATTGCTGGTGGGAAGATGAAATGACTTTTTGAGAACCAATCAAGTGAGTCGTGTCCAGGGTGAGTTTGGATAGAGAGATGAAATGAGATGTTTTGTTGAAAGTTGAATAAAATATTGTTAGAATATAATTTTTTAGTATTATTTTTATTTTAAAATTTGAAAAAATTGAATTGTTTATTATATTTTTGTATGAGAATTTAGAAAAGTTGTAATGATGAAAAGATATGAGATGTGTATCCAAACCCACCCTGAGTCCACATCCAACATGTTCATTTGGTTTAATGCTTATAACCTTTTTTTTTTTTCTCCATTTTCGGATTTTATGCCTCAATATCATTTTTTTTTGTTGACTGCATTGTGTATGGTATGATAGATTTGGATGCGAGGATGATGACGTTGACAATGAAGACGCTTGTAGAAGATAACACTGGTGACACCTTTCGGGAGCGCGCTGAATCTTACTATCAGAAACGGCCTCAGCTAATTGCCCTACTCCAAGACCTCTACAATGGCTACATCACCTTATCTGATCGTTACATTCAAACATTGGCCAAATGTGATCCTCATCGAAGCAACTCGTCCCGAATCTCAGCTCTGGATCATGATAAGTCTGACCTCGAAGAAGAAGATGGCGTGACCAACGTGTTTGATTCGGATGCCGAGAGCTCCCTGTCTTACCAACAAACTCCTCAGATAATGCTTGCCGGATATGGCACATCGGTAGGTGACGCCATTGTTGCGGATCTTGTGATCAAGAACGTAGAGTATGACATATTACAGCATGAGATGGGCATTATAGAGCAGCGCTGTAGTGAGTCCTCAAGGAAGATAGATTTGCAGAAGAGCTTGCTTGAAGTGCTAGAGTCAGAGAGGCTAATTCTTCTGAATGAGAATGCAAGGTTAGGGTATAGAGTGAATGCATTGGTGGAAGAGAACAAAGGGTTGGCATCAGAATCTATGCTCATGAAGAGGAAGGCTAGCGAGTTGGCAAGATGTGTGCTGAAGATGAGGGAAGGTCATAGGGTTTTCATGCTCAATCGTAGAATAGAGGATCTTCAGGCACAGATTTATGGGCTGGAGAAGAGGAACAAGGAGTACTATGAACAGCTTGTGCAAAGAGACCAACGCGTTAAAGAATGCACAGGAAAGAAGAACGCTGTTGAGGATGATGTCTTGGATGATTGCTTTAAAAGGAAGACGCAGCCCAATCTGAGATTGAAGAAGAAGGGTAGTATCCGTGGGAAGAAAGGTCATGGATGGTGGAAAAGGTTCAAGAACATGGACTTGTTTTTTTGTGGGCTCGACTCAAGCTGTACTTGACAATGTGTATTTGGGTCAAACTATTACATGGTGTTATTATGATGGCATGCCGTGGGACGTAGTTTCTTTTTTATTAGGGTTTTTTTGGAACATTTGATAGTGTCAATCTAATCTCTCAATATTAATGATGTATTGATAAAATGTTGTATTTTCTTTTACCAGTAACGAAGGAATTATGAAGAAATAGGCAAAGAAAAATGTAATAAAAAGAAAACCAAAAGGAAATAAGGAAGAAACGACGAAACCTATGGAAGGAGAAGAGCTTCAATTTTTTGAAATGATTTTTTGATTTTAGGTGAGATTTCATTAGATTTTCTCTTCAAATCCTATGGAAATCTAATCTGAAATCTGTCACGGGTGCTTGGGTGTAGGATCGTGAAGAGAAGAGAAAGGGCTGAGGCTGTGATGAGGAGGGGTGATGCATTGCCTTGCGAGATCTTGTAGTAGAAGGTGATGAGAAGAAGATTGAAGAAGGATAAACGATTTTAACTGTCATTGTTGTTGAATTAGTGAAACATGGAGTTTTGGGTAGTATGCGACTTGTAGCAAGTGTCTTTTAATTAATAAGCTGCTGTTTTGTAAGTGTCGTTTAGTGTGTTTGAGTCCTGAGTGAGTTTAGTTAAACAGGGCGTTTTGGGTTGTTAGATGTTATAAGCTGCGTTTCATGTTTTTAGTCCTGCGTTTTGAGATTTCCTTCATGCTCTGCGATTCTAAAAGCAGTTGCACGGCCTGTGTAGAAGATCCGTCTTTGATCATTGAGCTTTGAGTCTTGGGAGGTTGAGAGTTCCTCGAAAATTACCTATAAAGGTTCATTAATGGAATCTTGCATTTGATCATTCTGTGTTTGTGTTCTTCGCATTCTTTCTTGACTGTTCTTGCTATTCTTGGGGTTTGGTGTTCATTCCAAGCTGGGCGGTAGTGTTCTTGTTATCAAGAACGTTACAAAATCATTTACTACAATTCTGTCCAGATTTTCTGCCAGCTCTAATTTGAGGAAGAGGATTTCTAGCTCTTGTTTATGCTGCCATGACTTGAAACATAAGTTGGTTCCAAGATTTGCACCAAGAATTCAATCAGAATCGAAATCCCAAGTGCTATTATGATTTGAATTATGTTTTCCATCCTTTAGACATCCAAAAGAACAAACACCAAGCCCTACCAGAATGGTTTAACAAATCGTTTAGTTATACATGTCCGAAATTCTGGAAGTCTATGGAACTCGATAAGTAACATTCCCAACTTTTATTGGGAAGATGTTACATAGCAAGAGAATATTCACAACTTCACCCAGAATGCAAATTCTCATCCTCCAAAATTTTCACAATAACAAATTACAAAAAATTGTCTTTGCATCAACATCTTACGATATGAAGTCAATAGTGAACATCATCTCTGCATCATAATGTACATCAAAACACCTCAAACTGAAGTCTACCAGATTACATAACTAAGCCTTTTACACAAGTTAATCTTATCATCCTCAGATCCTTGCACAGGACTCACAGTATCTCCAACATATTTAATTCGAAGTTGTATCTTCGCTGAGAAAGGCTAGAGAAAACTTAATGAGTTATCTCATTAAGTAGGGATGGTTAGGTAGTGTCTTGGATTGAGACAATTTCAGAACTTCCTGCTTTGCAGAGCATCAATCATTTCTAGCAAATTTGGAGCAATATTACATTAAAAAAAAATCTAGCATGCAACTTTATTGCAAAATTCATAGATTATGAAAACAATTTCGTACTTGCTTTTCAAGGATATCCAGAGTAGCATAAAATAAGTAGTATACATTCCAATAACCAATACCAACACTATATGCATGTAAATTTGAATTTTTGTATATGACTAATAACTCAAATTTTTTTTTTTTTTGGTTTTTAATACAAACGAAATCAACTCTCAAGGCCATACCATTCATTGTCAAATACTTTCCACAAACCCCTACACAAACTTGATGATTAGGACCTAAACATTTTAATGGTAGACAAAGAGTTAGTGTGGGGTTTAATTATGCAATTTTACACGACACTACGTGTAATGGTCTTTATCCTTGATGATGGGACTCGGATTGGGCTTATTACTTGGCCAAGGAAGCCAAGGTTCCTTAAGTGAACCTACATGGGTGAAAGTTGGAGTGTGGATCCCTTGTGGAGAAGAGACTGAAATCTAACGATAGTGTAAGAGACGTGAAAAAATGACTTTGAGGTAGCCTGTAGGTTAGCTGTTTTATAATCCCAGTGCAACATTTACTTCTGTTGTAATATTATTAACCACACTCTGATTGATGGAGGATTCAGAGGAGTCAGTCAGCTCCCAGGGCTCAGGTGGGTTCTAAGGCATGACACGTTCGTCTCTGTAAGATAGGGTTGTGAGGTCCACTTCTTGGGCTCGGGACCGCTTCTTGCGCTTAAAGAGGAAGCAAGCCCATCTTTCAAGCCTCCTGGTATGAGACCGGACTGACACTAACATGAACTTCGACTGAAATGGGCATAAAATCCCATGTCATTCCACCCTAATGATTCAACATAGTTGCACTGATCCTTGTAAAGCTGATCATGATATTCAGCCACGGTACTTTCCCTCTCACCCACCTTATTTCAAGGTGCTCGTAGATATGCATAATATAACAAAAAAAAAAAAAAAAAAAAAATTATATATTAGCAATTCTGCTTTAAAACTTAGTCCAGTTAAAAACTTGGTCACTTTTCAAGGTGCCTGCTAAAACATGTTGGCAAAGAAATGCAACCAAACAAAAACAGTGGAAGAACTTTTATGGGGTGTCTTGTTCCGTAATTTTTTTTATTGGTAAACAAGATTTTATTGATGATATTGATAGGCATAGCCCAAGTACATGGATACCTACACAGGAGTGACTAGTGAAACGGAGCCACAATACACTGCCATATGAAATCTCATAGTGCTTCTTAATTGTAAATAGGAATTTATAATTTCCTCTTATGCTCCAGATGCATAGAAACATATTTTGGCAAAATGTTTTAAAACATTATTAAAGCTAAAGTTCTAACCTGGAAAGCAGAACCTTAACTTCCGTGTGTTATTATTTTCATTGATTCAACAGTGACTTCAGTCACATTAAAGTTCTCAAGGCATATCAGTAGCAGCAAGTTTCTCCTCAAGCTTAGCAATCCGAGCCTGCAAGAACACCTCACAATATGATATTGATAACAAGAACTCCAGGGAAAAAAGATTAAGACATAGATAACCAATGCCCACACTTGTCAAATAAATCTTTGTATTCAGAGGTGATTATATAATCAACAAAATAGAAAGCCAAATGAATGAGTGTACTAATTGCAAGCCTGAAAACGTACCGTACTCACACAATATAAACAGCATGACCGACTGTGCACAAATATTAGTTTTTCATAATACATAACAAAGCACATACAGAGTTATTTGATAAGATCAACATTGGATATCCCTTCCAAAACTGCATCAATACCAAATTGCTGGGGTTGTATTGAACCAATGCTAAAATGAGTGAAGATCATATCTATTTTTGAACCCTTAAGCCCCCAATTTTGCCATAAACCGATCAGGCAAAACAAGGCATAAGTAAGTGTTCTAGACTAGATTGCTTTCAAAGCCAATTCAACGAGTCTTGCCAATTCAATAGCCCAACATGATGTTACTCCCAAGTGGGCACATCAACTAGTACATGCCAACAAAAAGTTTGGGCCTGGGAAGAATCTTAATAAACTTAAGAAGAGTGCTGCCAGTTGTCCCCATCAGCTTCACCAGGGTGACTTGCTGGAATGATAGATAGAGCAATCGCTTAAGTTTAACGCTCAAGGGAATATTGAGGTAGTGTCTACTAATTTTCTCGATTCATGACTAGTCCTGGTCAATAAGGATCGGGCCAACCCCGATTGCTACCCAGTTTGGGTACATTCAGATTAGGCCCCACATGATTCCCTCAACCCAGCTGGTTTTTCTTCGACTCCATTCCGTTTGGCCTGTTCAACTCCAACTTAGTCTGGTCCAAAGATATTTTTTAGCTGGTTTCAATCAGTTCATGGTTTTCTATATATTTTGGGCAATCCAAGTAATTTTTCTACCAAATTTCTTCATTCAGCAACATATTCTGCTTCCGCTTTGGTTGGAGATTTGGCTGTCTACAAAATGCTTGTTTATAGTTGAGTGGCTGGTTTTATTGAACTCGGTTGCTGTTTTTTCTCTTTATGAAGACAAAGTCCTGTACATTGGTTCCTCTTGATTGATCTGTAATTCAAATGGCTTAATGGAAGCAACCGCATTTAGTCTTTGGAGGTATTTCTGCAAGCCAAAGGATAAGGAAATCCATTTAACTGCTATCTGCCTTCCTCTGACCCGCCTTCCTCTGACCCAAAGGTTGTTAATGCTTGGGAGCAGGAAGATGCACAGATTATTATGACTTGGTCATGTCAATATGTTTCCATATTTATTTCGTTGATTTATCTTCTATACAGTTAGCATAATATTTGACAGATTGTATAGGGGATAGAATTAGCATATACTCATTTCTTTCCATGTATAGAACTCTTGTACAGTTTATATAATAAACTGAGATCACAAGGCCAAGATATTCGGCCATTCAAACAGAACTGACTTATTTTGACATGGTATCAAGAGCCGCTTGACTTTTTTTTTTTTTTTTCTCGGTTTGGTGTGTCGGCATCTTCTGGATTATTCTCGGTGACCCAACGTGATCTACTTGCTGTTTCATGTGAAAGCTCTCTTGTTTTTGGGTCTGTTGGTGTTGTTGGCGCCGTCTGTTCCAGGTTCGAGTTTTTTGGCAGTCTCTATTCAGGTCTCGACAGCAGCACTCTTCTAGTGGGCCTCTCGACACGTCTGTTCCTGGTTTGCATAGTTTTTCGGCAGCTTCTGTTCACATCTCGGCAGCCGCATCCTTCTGGTGGGCATCTCGGCACTTTATGCCTTCGTTTTATTGCAGACGCAGCTTGTCCCTTCTGGCCATTTTCTCTGTCTTGGTAATTTCGGCATTTTTTGTTTGCGGTAATTTTTTTGGCCATTTTATTTGTGGTAATTTCGAAAATTCTTTGTGGGTCTCTCGGTTTATCTTTCATTTGCTTTGTGTTGGAATTTATTTATTTGCGAGCGACTCGGCACCTGTGTGTGTCAAGTCAAACTACTCTACTTAGGCATTTCAATTTGAACTTTTCCTCAAGGGAAAAGATCTTTGGGGTCATATTGATGGAACGAATGTTGCCCAAACATCCGCTACTGACAAATCCAATGTTTTCGGAGCTTCTTCTTCACATATTGTCACCAACTTGCGGGCTCATCGTTCCGCTCAATTCATGTGGAATTGCTTGAAGAAGGTTTATCATCAAGCTAATGATGCTCGTCGCTTTCAATTAGAACATGCGATTGCAATGTTTCAACATGGTAGTCTTTCCATCCAAAACTACTACTCGGCATTTCTGACTCTTTGGCATGAATATATTGATTTGGTTACAACGGATGTTCCTATTGCCGCTCTTTCGACTATTCAGACTCTTCACGAGACTAGCCGGCGTGATCAGTTTCTTATGAAACTACACCCGGAATATGAATATGTTTGCTTCTCTCTACTGAACAAATCTCTTGTTCCTTCTCTTGATAGTTGTTTTGGTGAGTTACATCGCGAAGAACGACGTCTTAGTACTCAAGCTATTCTAGAGCAATCTCATGGTAGTTCCGGGACAGCAACTTTGGCTATGCTGCCCAAGGAAGAGGATCACCTATGAATTTTAAAAACTTGCAGTGTTTCTGCTGCAAGGAATATGGGCATATTGCTACCAATTGTCCTAAGAAATATTGTTCTTATTGCAAGAAGAAGGGTCACATTACCAAAGAATGTCGTATCCGCCCCTAGAATCATCAAGCCCAAGCATTTCAGGCTTCTGTTATTGTCCCTCCCACAGTGACTTCTGTAGCACATGGCTCTTCCTCAGGTGCTTCCTTTGATTCTGCACATCCTGCAGCAAATTACTGCACACCAGAAATGGTGCAACAGGTACTAATTTCGGCATTATCTACAATGGAGTTCCAAGGTAAAAATTCTACTAAACTTTGGTACGTAGACTCGGGGGTATCTAATCACATGACGAATACTCCCATCACTCTGTGTCATGTTCGGCGCTATGCTGGTCAATTTGCCATTCAGACTGCCAATGGCAGTTCTTTGCCAATAGCTACTGTCGGAGATGCCTCTTCAAAATTTACTGATGTGTTTCTTGCTCCTCAGCTTTCCACGAATCTTATTTTTGTTGGTCAATTAGTTGATAACAATTGTGCTGTTAATTTTTCTAGTGATGGTTGTGTTGTGTAGGACCAGGTAACGGGGGAGCCGATCGTGAAGGGACCTAAAGTGGGGCGCTTGTTTCCATCACCTTCTTCAGTTTCTTCTATTAAGTCTTTTGCTTGTAATAATGTTCCTGATCTGAGTATGGTGTGACATCGTCGTTTAGGCCATCCCAATACTCAGATCTTATCTCATGTATTGCATTTTGGTTTTCTTGGTAATAAAGAACGTTCTTTATCTCTTGAGTGTGATTCTTGCAAACTTGGTAAAAGCAAAACTCTTCTCTTTCCCTTGCATGCTAGTAGAGCTTCTCACTGCTTTGATCTTATCCATAGTGATGTTTGGGGACCTTCCCTGATTAGTTCACATGAAAAATTTAAATACTATGTGACTTTCATTGATGATCATAGTAGATTTACTTGGGTTTATTTTCTTTGCTCTAAATTTGAGATTTTTCGTACTTTCACCATGTGTTTAGCGTATGTTGACAATCAATTTTCTGCGACTATTAAGACATTACACACCGATTTTGGGGGTGAATATTTGTCTACTGAGTTTCAGGCATTCTTGACTTCTAAAGGTATTATTCATCAACGTTCATGTCCCGCTACTCCCCAACAGAATGGAGTAGCCGAATGCAAAAATCGTCATCTTCTTGATGTGGTACGTACTCTCTTGTTAGAATCCTCTGTTCCATCCATGTTCTGGGTCGAGGCTCTAAAAACTACTACTCAATTGATTAATCGTTTACCTTCCCAAGTCTTACACATGGAGTCTCCCTATTTCTGCTTGTTTGCTAAACAACCAGTTATGATAATCTTCGTATCTTTGGTTGTGTATGTTTTGTTTATTTACCTCCACATGAGCGACATAAATTATTTGCTCAATTTGTTAGATTTGCATTCTTGGGATATAATGTGTCAAAAGGGGTTTGTTTGCTATGATCCTACTTTACATCGTACACGCATTTCTAAGAATGTTATTTTCATTGAAAATCAACATTTCTTTCTTGTGTCCTCTGTGCCCTCTTCTTCTACTGTCGTCCTTTCCTCCTTTGAGCAATAGTTCTCAGATCTTCATCAAGTCAGCTCTCGCTTTAAACCAGGTATTGTTTATACGAGACGCTCCTGCCCACAGTCTCTTTCGGTGGCTCACTCGATATTTGATCCTCCCATACTCCAAACCCAGTTAGTTTGCAGCACCTCCAGAGCCTTTGGTACGTCGCTATCCTTGACTGTCTGTACCTTCAGATAGGTATGGGTTTTCTTCTGGCCACTCTATTTCAGCTCTTACTGCTGCATTGTCCAATTTGGTATTCCCACATGCTACTCACATGTTGTCAAGCATGATTGTTGGCGAGCTATGCTGGAAGAAATTGCCGCTCTAGAGGCCAATCACACCTGAGACATTGCGCCTTGCCCTTCCACCATAGTTTCCCTGGGTTGCAAATGGGTTTACTCAATCAAGGTTTGATCTGATGGAAGTTTGGATTATTATAAAGCTCGACTTGTTGCACTTGGGAATAATCAGGAATATGATGTCAATTATGAAGAGACCTTTGCTCCTATGGCTAAGATGATTATTATTGTTCGTACGATTCTAGCTCTTGCTGCTTCCAATGATTGACCGCTACATTAGATGGATGTCAATAATGCTTTTCTTCACGGGGATCTTAAAGAGTATATTTATATGAAGCCACCCCCGGGATTGTTTTCCTCTCCGACCTCACATGTGTAAACTTCGTCGCTCTCTTTATGGTCTCAAATAAGCTCCGAGGGTCTGCTTTGATAAATTCCGCACCACTTTACTACAATTTTCATTCAAGCAGAGCCAGTAAGACACTTCATTGTTTTTTCAGAAATCAGACATAGTTATTGTTGTTCTTTTGGTTTATGTTGATGATATTGTGATCACTGGTTCTGATTTTGCTTTATTTTTCCAGCTCAAGACTCATCTCTCAGAATCTTTTCAGATGAAAGATCTTGGGTCTCTCACATATTTTCTTGGTCTTGAGGTGCATCATAGTCCTTTTGATATTTCACTCAATCAACATAAGCATGCTAATGACTTGGTGGCCACCGCTAGACTACAGAAGGCTACTTCTGTCGATACTCCCATGGAATTAAACGTCAAGCTTCGCAAAGAGGAGGGTGACCTACTTGCTGATCCCAGTTTATATCGAAAATTGGTAGGTAGCCTTGTCTATCTCACCATTACTAGACCAGACATTTCTTTTGCTCTACAGCAAGTCAGGCAGTTTCTTCAGACTCCTCATCATCTTCATTTGGCTGTAGTCAATAGAATCATCCTGTATGTTCAGGGCACTTCTGCCCGTGGCTTATTCTTTCATGCAAGCAATTCTCCTCCTCTTGCTGCTTATAGTAATGCTGATTGGGCTGGTTGTGCTGATACATGTCACTCCATTACTGGTTGGTGCGTGTTCTTAGGTGATGCGTTGATCTCCTAGAAGAGTAAGAAGCAAGACAGAGTTTTTATGTCATCTACAGAATCTGAGTACCGGGCAATGTCTCTTGGTTGTTCCAAAATTATTTGGCTTCGAGGTTTGCTTGCTGAGTTAGACTTCTCTGAGACCGATCGTACACCTTTACACGCCGATAATATAAGTGCTATTCAGATTACGGTCAATCCTGTCTATCATGAGCGCACAAAGCATATTGAAGTTAACTGTCACCCTATCCATGAAGCCTGTAAAGCTCGTGTTATCACTCTTCCCCATATTTCCACTGAACTACAAATTGCTGATATCTTCACCAAGGCTCTCACTCGTCATCGACATTGCTTCCTAAGTAGCAAATTGATGCTTGTTGATCAACCCGCATCAATTTGAGGGGGGCTGTCAATGGACAACTTTGCCGTCCATATTTGTTTCCTTATTTACTTCCTTGAACTCTTCTGTACAATTAGCGTGATATTTGACAGATTGTATAGCATATACTTATTTCTTTCCATGTATAGAACTCTTGTACAGTTTATATAATAAACCGAGATCACAAGGCCAAGAGATTCGGCCATTCAAACAGAACTCTGACTTATTTTGACAGGTCATAGAGTGGTAAAAAAAAATAGCAGTTGATCTTATTTTGCTCGGACAGTTAATGAAGTTGGGGGTCATGCTGCTGACTTGTATATGGTGTCAATAATATAACCGGAGTTCATTAGAAATCTCATGAGTGCTTTTCATTCCAAGAAGATAATAAAAGACTTGGAGGGGTCATATATTTTTAATAGTTTGGACTTCTGAGGAGCTTGATCAGTACCGGCCAACTACTACTGACATCAAGCAGATGGGAAAACTGTGTGAAAACATGAATGTCATCCAATTTATTGCTGCTATTCATTCCAAGTACGAACCTGTCAAGTCACAAATTTTAGGAAGCAATTCCATTCTTATTTAAAGTTTTGCGGAAAGAACACTTACCGCCTCCCTCACAGACGCCGACCCCACCCCAAAAATAAAAGTACCACCAATTTTGCAATTTGACCCCAAAACTATGAAGTTGTCGCCAGGCACCTCAATTCAAAACATGTTTCAATATGCACCCTCATCAATATGGCCATTAAGATGGACAAAAGATAGGTGATATAACACAATCCTAACTTTCGGATCTTAAATGAAGAGCAAATTGCAGCTTAATTGTTAGCCAAGTGACAATTTTGTTAGCTTTGAGGTCATATTGAAAAAAGAATGTGAATATGACCCATCTGCATTGAGGTCATATTCAAATAAGTCTTCTCTCGAGCTGAAGGACTCCAAGTTCTTAGATCCCAATCACTCTACTGAACGATCTACTCTTGCTGTCACATTTGGATATGGTGATGGTCATGGTAATTAGGTTGGTTGTTGGGGTAGAGGGTTTGGCAGACTCAGGGGGAGGAGCAAGACATTTTTGTCATTCCAAACAGTGCAGTCATTGGGGTATTAATGGTCGTCCAATAGACTTGTGCTGGAATTTACAACTAGATGGTTAACTTAATGTGAAGAATGATATGTTTCATGGTCATACATTTCACTTGTCATTAAATAGAACTTGATGTGAAAACTCATTTTCTTCATGGGGATCTTTTCCAAGTATACATGAAGCAACCTCCTAGATTGCTGCTAAATGTGAATATGGAATGTGTGCATCTTAAAAACCGCATCTATGGTCTAAACAGGCACCTATGGCATGGTTTGGACAATCCAGTGAGGCAATACTTTAGTTTGGCACGTCAAAATGTAAAACTGGCCACTTGATCTTCTATATTCTGTGGTGATAAATATTTTTTATTGGCAGTATATGTTGACAATATTTCCTTTGTAGTGCAAGTGTGGTTAGCTAATTTCTTGAGAAACCAGGAAAACTGCATTGCTTGCAGTACAATGTATTCTTAGGTACTTTAAAAGGGTCATGAGGACTCATGCTATCATACAAGGATAATCATTACTTGGGTATTGAAGGTTACAGACGCAGACTATGCTGGTTCACCCTCATAGACTTTTGCTAGATAGTTCTATGCATTTCTAGATATAGTGCAGGACATTGATAACGAGATACATCCCATAGTTCTTGTGAATTTCAGCAGTTAAGGAATTTTCTTCAAACAGCAATCCATACAGCAACAAACCCAAAGTTTCACAAAACAATTAAAACATATAGAACTAGATCGTCATTTTGTTCACAACAAGTTGATTAATAAAGAAATGGTCACAACGTAAGTGAAATTAGAAGATCAATTGGCAGATTTGTTCACGTATGGCTGTATTTATTTGTTCCAAGTTAGGATAAGATATATGGTCATGTATAAATATATATATATATATATATATATATATATATGCATGGTGTGTGGAGTGAGGAGTGAGGATGATGAGCATGGTGTGTGGAGTGAGGAGTGAGGATGATGAGTAGAATTTTTCATATATATATATATATATATATATATATATATATATTCCTCAACTTGCGGGGAAGTGTTAAGAGTAGTTTTATCTTATCTAGAGCGGTGGTTATCTTTATCTTGCTAGTGGAAAAGATGTTAATCTTTGCATTACATTTCATCTATAAATATTAAACATGTGGGCTTTGTGAGTTTTAAGCCCACCATTTCATTTCAGCCTTTGTTACCTTATGGGACTCATGAAGACATTTTTTCCTCAAAACTCGAGAGGACATTTTTTTTATAAGTAACTCGAGAGGACAATTACATTAACAAACTTCAAGACATTCAAATATGGCATGGAGAACCATGGACAATCAAGTGATGGAATCCTCAACCACTTTATATATAAGATTCACTTGGACTGATCTAGGAATGGAGCCGTATTATTTTGTAATCCTTAGGTTCCACAGACTTGATGATATTTAATTGCTATTTTGTAAGTAATCATTCGACCTGTTTCAATTGCCATCGGTCATTTTCGTTGTAATATATATGCAATTATGTTATGAGAACTTGTATACTTTAGTCTAAACTATAACAGAACGTCCTCTTGGTTTTCATTCTAATTAATCAAAACGACCATAAAGTGCAAAATATACCAGACACACCCTGTATCACACAAGGATGCGATTGTAGGAGGTAAGTCAGGTAATGAATATCTGACTTTATCATGACCATAAGTGGTACTTCACTGATGCAAATCAAAGATATAAAATTGGTTCAAACTAAAGGCCATCAGTGTGGTGAACATAAAGGTTGGCCAGAACTTGCTAATCGACCATATTCAATATCAAGACTTGTTCGCAAAAGGGGAGAAAGTGATCAATCCTTCTATTTTTTACATCCACTGTTCAACTAAATTTTGGAAGGCAAGAAACCAAATATTGTGATAAATTAGAAACAAAATTAAAATGTAATTGCAATCTGTGGATAATCATAGAGGTAAATAGATACCTTAAATGATTTTGAACGGCAAAGTGAAGGATCTATCTGCAAAGACATTAAATATGACTTCTCAGCTGAATCAAATTGGTCCATAGCCAAGAAAGCATCACCTTGGCAGATATAAGCCTGCAAAAGATATATTAGGGATCAGAAATTAATTAAATCTTGATGCCTTGCTCACCGTGCTGCATGAGTAAATGAAAATTATAACTGAACGATTAACCTTTTTACTTAATAAGGCAAAATATGATAAATAGAAATCTATGGATCAAGAAGCATTTGTTGATAAATGTAGAAACAAGTACATTCTTTAACTCACCACATGGCAGAAGCCTTACAGCCGGCTCCCTCAAATTCGCATTTTAGATAAATATGACATACAATAAAATCAGAGCTAGATGACTGATCCAACACATTTCAGAAAGAATCCAATTTAAACGCTTATCACTTAGTTTGCAGAATAGTCGTGCACTAATCACGAATCAATACATGCATCTGAAGCCAGCTCACGGATGAGAGAGAGAAGCAACATGCAAATGTACAGAACACACACACACACAAAAACACAGCTCACTTAGGCTGTGTTCCAACCATTTTCCCATCCTCCTTGACTGTGGAGGTATTCATGAAGGTCCAAGGTATTTCAAGTTTGAAAATATGTGGTTGAAATAAGAGTGATTCATTGAGAGAGTCCGTTAGTGATGGTCTTCCTACCAATTTCATGGAAACCCAAGCTACATCTTGACATGTAAATTTAAGTCTTTGAAGAAAGGTTTGAAGGCTTGGAATAGGCAGATGTTTTGCAATGTGGCAGACCAAAATAATTCTCTGTTTGAAGAACTCAAGGGATTGGAGGGTGTGGAGGAGGTGGGGGAACCATTTGAAGTGGAGAGAGCTCATAAAATCCGAGTGTCCAAGGAACTTGAAAGAGTTTCTCTATTGGAGGATATATCTTGGAGACAAAAACCGAGAGCCTTATGGTTGAAGGGGGATAAATGCACCAAATTGCTCCACTTAATTCGCATAGGAGAAACAATGCCACATAGACATGGTTGGTGGATGAGGTGGCTACTTCAAACCAACCTTTGATCACAGATCACATTGTAAATTACTATGGGAATTTGCTTTGAAAACAATTCTCTTGGAAGCCAAACTTAGATGGACTTATTTTTCATGCTCTCGATTCACAAGAAGTAGGATGGCTTGAGCAAACCTTCAAAGAGATGGAGGTCCAAAAAGCAGTAAAAAGTATGGCGGGTGACAAAGCTCCCGTCCGGATTGCTTCTCTCTGACTTTTTTTTCAAACTTGTTAGGAAGTGATCAAAGATGACATTATGGGAATCTTTCATGACTTTCATGAAAATGGAAGGTTTGGTAAAAACCTCAATGGAACTCGTATTGCGCTAATTCCCAAAAAACCCGGTGTGGTAGAGGTACAAGATTATTGACCCATTAGCTTGGTGAGGGGGATGTACAAGACCCTTTCAAAGGTCACTTGGCAAGCAGATTGAGCTTGGTGGTAGATAAACTAATATCAAAGCCTCATAATACATTTGTTAGAGGTAGGTAAATTCTTGACTCAGTGCTTATTGCCAATGAATACTTGGATGGTAGACTCAAGTTGGGAGAGCCGGGATTTTTTTGCAAACTTGACGTGGAAAAAGCTTAATATCGTGTCAATTGGAGATTTTTGCTTGCTTGCTTAAGCGATGTGGCTTTGATACGAAATGGTGCTCAAGGATCAACAACTGCATCTCAACCACTTGCTTCTCTATCTTGGTGAATGGCACCCCCATGGATTTTTTAAAAGCTCGCGAGGCTTAGTCCCCGCCACTATTTGTTTTTGTTACGGAAGCCTTTAGCAAGATGATCTCAGAAGCTGTGAAGGGTAGATTCCTTCTCGAAATCTCATCGAGGGAGGCAAATATCGGTGTACTCAACATATCTCACCTATTATTTGTCGATGACACTCTAATCTTTTGTCTGGCCAGGCATGATCATATTCGAGCCTTGAGGGCCTTTCTTTGCTTCATAGCTGTTTCGGGGTTGAAGGTGAACTTGGCCAAATCAAAAGTAGTTCTGATGGGGATGTTCCTAAAGTGGAGAACATGGCTTCTAGCCTACCATTTTGGGATGCAAGATATATCATTTGCTGATAGAATGAGATATTGCGGCCCATAGAAATGCCATTCTATCGGCAAATGAGATATCATAGAATCAAAGTAAGGTTTAGCATATAGGAAGAAATTTCATAGAATAAAAGTGGCTTGCGGAGAAATGTTGAGTGGAGTCGAGGGTTGTGGGGGGGGGGGGGGGGGGTTGAGGAGAAATGTCATAGAATCAAAGTAAGGTTTAGCTAGGGTGGATGGTGTTTGAATGAAGTAAGCAAGCTATATGTGGTGGGGCTTTGTAAGCATATAAGAAGAATGTGGGATACATACTTGAGAAATACCCACTTGAGGTGGGTGATGGATCCAAAATCAATTTTTGGTATGAAAAATGGTGTGGTGATAGGGCACTCAAGGAAGCTTATCCAAAATTCTATGGTATAGCAAGAATGAAAGAAGCCTTGCACGCAGGCCTCTTGGTTCTATCTAATGGTGATCCTCAATGGAATGTCACATTCTTTAGAACTGCACAATATTGGGAAGTCGACGCATTTTTAGAGTTTTATAACCTAGTGACTCTACTCGCATAAGGGGGTAAGTTGACAGTAAGATTTTCTGGTGTCACTCCAAGAAAGGGAAGTTCACTATCCGCTCCTTCTACCAAGCCATGAACACGCATAATACAAATCCATTCCCATGGAAGAGTATTTGGAAAATAAAGGAACCTCTAAAGGTACTCTTCTCTATATGGACAACTTCCTTGCGAAAGATCCTCACACTTGACAATTTAAGAAAACGCTGACTCATTATAATGAATTGGTGTTGTATGTGCAAAAAGAGTGGGGAGTTCGTTGATCATTCATTGCGAGATTTCCACGACCTTATGGAATGATTTCTTCACTTGGGTGGGGCTAGTTTGGGTGATGCCAAGACGGGTGATCGATCTCCTAGCTTCTTGGAGAGGTCTTTAGGGTAACTCTCAGATTGCTGCAAGATGGAAGATCCCAATATGCCTATGGTGGTGCATTTGGAGGGAGAGGAACGAAAGAAGATTCAAAGATCGAAAGTGATCAATGGATGAGCTTAGATTTTTTTCAATACATTATTCCAATGGTCAATTGTAATTGATTTTAATTGAATGACCTTCCATGAATTTCTTGTATCACTAAACTAGCATGCACATGCGATGCTCTTGTATGTGTCCCATATACCTAGACTTTTGCTTATTCTTATGATCAATAAAATTTTGTTTACTGATAAAAAAATTGAAGCATTGAGTAAAATGATATTTTCTATAGTGCATGGTGATTTGTTATCACGTTTTTTTGTGGGACGAAAAAATGTATATGATTTGATTATTTCACTCCTTTTGTTTGCAAATGATACGTTAATCTTTTCTGACGCAAATCCCAATCACCTTTTATCATTGCAATGTTTGCTTTCATATTTTGAAGCAATGCCTAGTTTGAAGATCAAAACTTGGCTAAATATGAGTCGCTTCTTGCTGGCTCAAATAGAAAATGTTATCCTTGGGTAATAGATTTCTTCTCTGCCTATGACAGGTTTGGGTCTTCCTTTGGGACTAAGGAAAAATCTGTCTAGGATGGAATTATTGAGAAGATGGGCTGTTGTTTGGTCGGATGGAAGTAGATGTATTTGTCTAAAGGTGGAAGGGCCACTTTGAGCCAAAGCATGTTGTCAAATTTTCCTGCTTATTTCATGTCCCCTTCTAAGTAGGTGTTTTTTTTTCCCGGGGGGGGGGGGGGGGGGGGGGGGGGGGGGGGGGGGGGGGGGGGGGGGGGGGGGGGGGGGTGTGGGTAAGGTACCTAAGATCAGGCTCTAGTATGATGTGGTGTGGTGATAAGGCACTTCAGGTAGTTTATCCAGAAGTGTTTCTTGTAGGTTCTGGAACTTTTTCTTATTACTCATTGTAAGAAAGCTTCACTAGTGAACCATTACCATATGTCTGTAGGGATTTTATAGTAGGATGTTGAATTTATTCAAGAGGTTCATGATTGGAAGGTGAGATTATTACTTCCTTTTCTGATGTTCCTTGCTCCATGGATTTGATAAAGAGCAGTGAGGACAACAGGCTCTGTTGTGTTCCCTTAGAGTGATGGGAGTTTCAAGTCAGATCATTCTATCAAGTATTTTCTTATCAGGGTGGTACTCTTTTTCCCTTGGAAACAAATTTGGAGAGTTTTGCGAAAAGTGGTTCTTTATTTGGACAACGGCTTTCTTACGAAAATCTTAAAAATAGGAAAATGACAGCACCAAGGTGTGTGCTGTATCTGCAAAAGGAGTGGGGAATGATTGTTCACTTATTGCTTGACCGTGAGATAGTTAGTGCTCTATGGAACACTATTTTTAGCTTGTTTTGGCCTTATAGAGTGGTAGATTTATTGGAATATTGGAAAGAAAAGTTTGCTAGCCCAGAGAAGGAGACTCCATGGAAGTTGATCTGTCATGCTTAATGAGAGCAAGGAACGATCGAAACATGGAATTGTGAGAAGTCAGTGGCAGAAGTCAAGGATCTTTTCATCAAAACCCTATACCAATGTCTGGCTGCTCAATTTTGTTTTTCAGTTTTTACTTTTGCAGTTTTTCTACTAATTTTCTTAGTTACTGATTATGTGTCTATCGTGCATGTGCCCATGTACATGGACAACAACCTTTGATTGCTGGTAAAGTCTTGACGTCTTTATAAAAAGAGAAAGAGAAATAAAAAGAAAAAAAGAATGGATAGGCTCATCCTGTTACACTATTCAGCTTACATAAGAACATATCCGCTTTAGCTTTTGATTAAGATTTTTATGATTTATGTACAAACGATAATCAAAAGGCTTTGCCTCATTGTCATTAAACAAGCATATCCGTTTCTCAATGACGCTTTGGACCAGCTATTAAAAGCATATGGAATTAAGCCCAACATAGATAGTCTTAGAAGACCTTCAGAAGTCAAGGGTTTTGTAAACTGACTCTCACCTAACCAATTTCCTTATTTGTACATGCCCACATCCATTATATAAATGGTCCTCTGTAGCGTGTACACAGATTGTGCAATAAACTATACATTTTCTTTATGGTTTTACTATATTTTCTCTTGACAGATGGAACTTAGAACTGGAAATGCTATGATACAGCATTGGAATGCCACTCACACATACCAGACCAATTTGCAAATTTCCACCTAAACAATTTTCTACCAGAACCTCATACGATGACATATTCAGAAGGTTTGTCCCAAAAACACTGTTTTATGTAATCTTTAACAAACATTAGCCCATCCCTTTACAAGGAAAAATGACTCCTTGTTATATTATTTTAGATTTGGAGCTTTAGATATGCAAGCAAACAGAAGTACATGATTTCAAATTGTCTTAACTTCACAGCATTGACTACCTTATAGGAAGTAAATGAGTTCTACAAATGGAAGTCAGAACACTGTTTCGGGCTGAAGTATGGATAAGGTGCAGGAAATACAGCGCTGTGTGGGGATTGAGTGTGAAGGTTTTGAAGAACAATTTATCGCTTTGTTAATGGCCACTGAAATTGGAAATATTTAGATCAAGAAATCCGGCACAAAAAAACAGCGGGAGTTCAAGAGATTAACTTGGTCTATCAATTATGAGGGCAGCTCAAGTCGAGAGATATCAAAAGGGAGGGGGTCGACTTTATCTCCATGAAGCCTAAGATTATATCATGAAATGTCCGAGAGCTTAACGAGATAAATAAGCGCCTGCGGATAAAAAATTAGCTACGAAAATGGAAGGCAGATATTGTGTGCTTGCAGGAAACCAAGATGGAAAATATTTCAAGAAGTAATGTTAGAAGCATGTGGAGCTGTCTATAAGTTGATTGGGTTTTTCTAGCTTTGATTGGAGCATCAGGTGGAGTACTAGTTATGTGGGATAGAAGGGTGGTGAAAAAATAGAGGAGTATATTGGGGAATACACAATGGCTTGCTCATTTCAAAATGTGGAGAATAATTTTAGATGGGCATTTGTGGAATATATGGCCTGGCATTGGACATCAATAGAACCCTTTTATGGGAAGAGTTGGCTGGGTTATACAGCTGGTGGGGCCTACCATGTTGTATAGGTGGGGATTTTAATGTTGTCAGATTTCCATGTGAAAGATCGGGGGATAGTAGGTTGCAGCCAGCAATGTTGAATTTCTCGGGTGGTGCATTCACGTGGTCCAATAACCAGTCGTGGTCAATATTAGACAGATTTTTAATTTCCTCCGAGTGGGAAATTCATTACCCAGAGGAATGTCAAAAAAGATTGCCTCACCTATGTTTTGATCAATTTCCCTATTTTGTTGGATTGTGGGGGAATTCAAGGAGGAAGAAAATACTTTAAATTTGAGAATATGTAGTTAAAGATGGAAGGCTTTGTGGAACAGGTTACGCAATGGTGGTCCTCTTACCAGATCCAAGGTACCCCTAGTTTCATTCTTGTAAGAAAATTGAAAGTTTTGAAAAAAGATTTAAAACTTTGGAATGCGCAGTCATTTGGTGATATATAGGCAACCACAAGAAGTCACTACTGGAGGAGCTTGATGAGCTAGAAAGGGCACTGGAGGGATGAGCCATTTCATTGGAGGAACTTGCTCGGAGGATAGAATTAGTCTCAGATCTAGAGAAGGTCTGTGATACCCCATATGATATGGATAATGGTAGGTGGTGTATGGGATCCCACATTGCTTGAGAAGGAAAAGTTCTCGCTTTTCATAAGGTTCCAATGGGACTCCAATTGTATCATTGACTCGTCCTTTTGGAGTATAGACCATGTGGTTTGGGCCTTCCATTGGGGCGTTACAGGGTCACCATATTGGAGGAGATTTCTTGGCGGCAGAAATCACCGGCCTTGTGGCTGAAAGAGGGTGATCGTAGCATGAAGTTCTTTTATAGAGTGGCAAACTCCCATAGGTGAACTAATGCCATTGAGATGCCAAATATTGATGGAGCTGTTTGTTCGGAGATCTCGGCGATCCGGGTCCATGTGGCTGGTTATTTTGAGCAGTTACTTACCGAACTTGAGGACTGGAGGCCGGAGATCGATGGGCTAGCTTTTGAGTCCATTGAATAGCAAAGTGTCACTTGGTTGGAGAGGCCGTTTGAGAAGGCCGAGGTTCATGAAGTGATAAGAAAGATGGTAAAAGATAAAGCACCAGAGCTTTATGGATTTTCTATGGGTTTCTTCCAAACCTACTGAGAAGTGGTGAAGCAGGACTTAATGAAGGTATTTCATGAATTCTTCTCGGTGGGAAAATTTGAGAAAAGCCTCAATGCCATTTTTATTACACTTATTCCCAAGAAGATTGGGGCATCAGAGGTTAAGGATTGTAGGCTCATTAGCCTTGTGAATGGGGTGTATAAGATCATTTCCAAGATACTCGCAAATCGACTAGGAGGAGTGTTAGGGCGGAAAATTACGAAACCTCAAAATGCATTTGTACATGGAAGAAAGATCCTGGATTCAGTTCTCATTGCCAACAAATGCCTTGATAGTAGAATAAAAGCGGGTAAGCTGGGTCTCTTGTGCAAGTTAGATATGGAGAAGGCTTATGATCATGCCAACTAAGATTTTTCGTTGCATTTGCTGGGGAGATGTGGTTTTGGAGAGAGATGGTGCACATGGATTAGATGGTGCATATCTACGGCGCGATTCTCAGTTTTGGTGAATGGCTGCCCAGTTGGCTTTTTTAACAGTTCCCGAGGCTTAAGGCAAGGGGATACCTTGTCCCTACTTCTCTTTGTCATAGTCATGGAGGCACTTAGCAAAATGATCTCAGCGATGGCTAACAGTGGGCTTTTGGCTGGTTTTTTGGTTGGTGACACACATCGAGGTACAATCCACATTTCCCACTTGTTATTTGCAGATGATACACTTATTTTTTGCGAGGTAGATCTAAACCAGATTCAGGCACTAAGGCACTCCTACTTTGCTTTGAGACGGTCTCTAGTTTGAAAGTTAATTTATCCAAGTTAGAACTGGTTCAAGTTGGCAACGTTCGTAATATCCAGTTATTGGCCAACACCCTAGGTTGTAAGATCTCTTCTTTCCTTTGAATTACCTTCGGCTTCCTCCGGGGGCCAACTCCAGGGCTAAATCTATTTGAGATACAATAATTGAGAAGATTGAATGAAAATTGGTAGGTTGGAAGAGATTGTAGTTGTAGAAACGTGGTAGGATTACTCTAATTAAAAGCACTCTTTCCAATCTACCTACCTATTGTTCCCAATTCCTGCAAGTGTGGCGGCACATATTGAGAAACTGCATCGTGGCTTCCTTTGGAGTGGACTCAATCTCTTCTGGTGGTTTGGGAGTTAGAAACCTGAGGGTGTTCAACCAGGCTTTATTTGGGAAATGGCTCTGACCTATAATATAGAACTCGAAGCTTTATGGAAGTTGGTGTTAATTATAGATATGGAGGACTTATCAAAAAAATTATAGATATGGAGGATTGAGGGGGGATGGTGCTCTAAGAAGGTAAGCGAGGTTTATGGTGTGAGTTTATGGAAGCACATTAGGTGAGGGTGGGGAGTCTTTCCTCGTCAAGCTAGAATCGCGGTGGGAGATGGCTCAAGAACTAAATTTTGGCATGACATATGGTGTGGAGATAGAGCTCTTAGGGACTTATTTCTTGCAGTGTTCATACTTGCACCTGAAAAAGAATCTTTAGTGGCAGAGCTCATGGAGAGGGTTGGGGATTTATTCCAGTGGAATGTGAACTTCACCAGGGTGGCCCAAGATTGGGAAGTCAGCAATTTTGAGAATTTTTTTCAGCTTTTGTACTCTATGGGATTGCGCACTCAAGGAGCTAATAGTTTGTGGTGGACACCTACCAAGAAAGGTACATTTTCAGTTCTTTCTTTCTATAAGGTTCTGACACAACCACAGAATAATGACTTTCCATGGAGAAGAATTTGGAGAAACAAGGCCCCCCCTAGGGCAGCATTTTTTGTCTGGACAGTGTCTCTGCGGAAAATTCTGACAACGAATAACTTACGGAAATGGGGGGTGATAGTGGTGGAATGGTGTTATATGTGTAAACAAAGTGGGGGGTCCATAGATTGTGGACCATCTTATACTCCATTGCGAGATCGCTAGAGCATTATGGGGCAATGTATTCAAAAGGGTAGAACTAGCCTGGGTTATGCCTGCTTCAGTGGTCGAGCTTTTGGCATGTTGGGCGAACCTCAGCGGCATCCCACAAATTTCAGCCGTGTGGAAGGTGCTTCCTATATGTTTTCTATGGTGCATTTGGCAGGAACACAATGACAAGAACTTTGAAGACAGGGAGCGTTCATTGGAGGAGATTAGATTATTATTTGTTAGAACTCTTTTTCTTTGGGCCAAAGCTGTAGATTTCAATGGCCATGATTTTTACGATTTTTTTGTTTCTATTTCTTCCTCTTAAATAGGTGTTATGTCTTGTGTATATAGCCCCTGTGTACTTGGACTATGCCTATTTGTATTAATATAATTTAACCGTTTACTTATAAAAAAAACAAAAACAAATGGAAGTTAGGGCTTCTAATTACTCCATACTTGATAGAATAAGCATTTAGACATGTATGTAATTCAATTTGCGAAGATGCTCAAAAGGCAATTTAGTTGTAATGCAACCAATAAACAATGAGTGCGCCATTATTCTTTGTCAAATTCTTACATAGCCAGATTCAAGAGCAACAGAAGTAGGGCCCATTTATTTGGTGACTACAATAGTTGGCATTTTGCTCACCTCGGGGTACTGTGGAGCAAGTGTCAAAGCTTCTCTGGCATCTTCAAGAGCCCCAGAATAATTTCCCAATGCCAACCGTGCAATAGACCTGGATGTTGGAGAGGAAAAGAATTTCATAAACAATTCGTTTGTATCACGATAGGCACACGTTGATAGCAGAACAGGCACTATGTAGAAGGTAATAGTTGTTAGATAGCATAGCGGACCATTACAAGGACTGGGACATGCAGTTGAAAACATAACAATTTCTTTTTCATGCACACCTTCAACTTCCACCGGGAGACAAGACAGAATATACGCCACTCACGTATATGAAGACACAATTGTGGTGGGGTAACTACTGGAGAGCTAACTACAGTAGACATCCATGATTCCACCAAACAAAACAACAACTCAAACGGCTAACCACCCGTAGCGGATAAGATATAGTTGAACGAACCTGTCTTTATATAAAACATGGATGCCACCAAACGGTTTTAATTGTATAGCCTGCATCAATATGAACAACAAGAATGTAAATTCGCCAATCGTGCTAAAAAATGCATTCAGCAACAAGACCATTCCACCGGAAAAATCAAAACTCTCGATTCTACGTGTAGAAGGGAATGACTGTACCTGCGAGAGCAGTTGCTCTGCCAGGGACAAATTTCCCATATCCGACTCGTTCTCTGCTCTCTTCCTCAGCGCAAGCGCTTCCAAGCTAGTCTTGGCATCACCGTCGTCCGAATCAAGACCGAAAGATAATAATCCCACCAATACCTGGGCCGCTCGGGACGGCGTCCCACAGTGGCCGACTAGAATGACCCCGCCGCCGTCTTCCGGGATGGCGGCGAGGTTGGGGCCAGTGCCACAGCGGCCGAGGCAGCCGCAGGAATTGACGGAGACGTTGGGAGGAGCCAGAGCGGAGAGAGTTTGTAAGGTCTGCAAGGATCCTTGCCTGCGACATGTCCGGTTCGTGCAAACCCGGATTTCTTGGATTTCCGCCTTGATACGATGCCGTATCGGTTGAATATTGGAGGAAGCGGAGGGGAGGGAAGGTCGGGCGTTGCGAAGCAGACTCAGGCCACCCTCCATATGTGTCTCTCGCCCTGGAGGTACAGGTCGGCAGTATTCCAGTCGCGAAGAGCCACCACGTCCACGCACAGTACGATAGAGTTTCTGTTTTGTTTTGTTTTTTCCTCCTCTTTTTATGCATATTTTCATTTCATTTTATAAACGTGTCCCAATTTACATCATCCTTATATCATAATTTAATTTTAAAAAAATCATTAAAGAATTGATGAACAATATTAATAATCTTAATAAAATAAAAATATAATAAAAATGTGTGAATGTGGTATATAGAATTTTTTATTTTTTATTTTTAAAAACCTGTAGCAATGTGCAAAGCAGCTAGCCTAGTTGGGTAAAAAAAAAAAAAATAGCCTAGTTGGGTGAATTTTTTTTTTAACAAAAATTATATGGTTTTGTAAAAAAAATTGATTATTGAATAATATAATGCCTAAAAAATAAATTTTAGTAAACATCTTTAGATAATGATAAGTTAGCAAAGTATAATAATTACATGTTCGGAATCTTTGATAGATTAGAAAACAAAAGGATAAGTTCAAAATATATCATAGTTTAATACAAATTTTGCAAATTGATCATTTTGCTAAGTTTGTTTAATGCAAGTTTAACAAAAAGATTAGTCCAAAATGCTAAGTGGTTGGTTTGCTGCGCAATTGATCATTCTGCATCATTTTGTACAGGATTAATTGAGAGGACATTGAAGTTTTTGTGTTGTTGTTATTGATTGAGTCAATTAGGCTCTGCACCAAGTTGAATTATCCATTTTTTGTAAAGCTTGTGTTGCAATATTCTCCAAACATGATAAATGTTCCTATATGATAAAAATTTCACAATTCAGTATGATTAATAGGAAAATAAAGAACCTATAAGAAGAAAATTCAAAATAGTCTAAATTAATACAAATTTTGTAATAGAATGCTTATAGTCAGGTTATTATACATGTTGTAGATAAAAATAAGATATTTTGTTGTGATAATTATTGTTTCCAAATAGAAGAAGATGCTAACATTGAAATTTGATTTTAGATAATGATTTATATTTGCCTCAAAACAAAATAATTCTATATGAGGTTTTTGTTAATAGAATGTTTTTATTTCAAATCATAAAATAGTGTAAAATCTAAAAATTCTTAAAATTAGAATAAATATGAAAATAAGGATTTTAGAAGATAAATACCTCGATAGTGTGATTCATGAAGTCAATTACTAAGCACCCTAATGCTTCTTTTACAATTTGACCAAACAAAATTGTAGCTAGTTATCCTATACTATCATCAACTTCAACATATGTTCGACAACAATAAGTGATGAAAATTTGATTTTGCGTTAGAACTAATAGAAACTACATATTAAATTTGTTACGTAAATGAGTAAGATTGAAAATTTGAAGAATACATATTGTGGTTGCAAAATGCTTGTGTGTTTGCAATGGTAAGAAAGAAAGGTTTCATTGTGTTCATAGCCCGTTCCTTTGTTACAGTCAATGTATGATGACGTGTAAAAAAATATTTGGCACAAGTCAACCACAACTATCTTGCATTTTATCCAAAATTTTACTTTCTACATTCAATTAGAGACAAATATTTTGACAAAGTAATAGCTTATGTATTAATAAACTTAAACCAGAGTCTGAATACAATTAGGAATTGATGAAAACGTAGTGGTATAACCACTAATGCTAAGAGCATCCTTGCTTAAGGCATGAGCAACACAATTATTTGCTCTAACAGTATGTCTTGCTAAGCAAAAGGTAAATGAATTTAAAGTTTCCTTTGTGTCTACTGTCAACTATCCTACATATGTGATGGACTTTGAAGTTGAGTTGAGGCCCTGAAACCTCCTACAAAGAGTCTCCTCCAAGATAAAATTTTGAAAACCAGAAGCTTTGCAGAACATAGATGCCTGTAGTGCTGCATAGGCTTCAACTGTCAAAGGGTCAGGGTACAGATCATGGTTCATCCTTAAGGTAGCTAGTACTCTTCCTTCCCAATATCTTATTACTGCTCCCACTTCTACTTTACATGAAACTTTGTCTAGAGTCGCATCCCAATTCAACTTTAGTTGTCCCTGAGGTGGGGCTTCCTAGTGAGTGTGTTGTTTGCTGATGTAAAACTCTGATTTCTTCTGCTGGATGAACTGTTATAGTTCCTCCACCAATTGGCTTGACTGCTGGGCAATCCTGGTTGGGTGGGAAAAGAGTCCCCTAAACACTAGTTCATTCCTCCTTTTCCAAATTAGCCACGAGGTGATTGCAAATGTCATTATTCCTCCAAGTCCAGGCTCTTCATAAAGCTTTCTACTAATTCAACAAAATGAAGGTAGATGGGCTTGCTTTCTGCAGTTTCCTAGTGCTCTGTGCCCATATGTCTCTTGCTAAGGGGCAGTCTCAAAGAATATGTTCAATGGATTCAGCCTGTTGCTTGCATATTGGGCAGTAAGGGTTTGCAGTGACGTTTCTCTTCATGAGGTTATCTCGGGTTGGTAAGGCATTGAGGCAGGCTCTCCAAAGAAAAGTTTTATCTGCATTTGGGATATTGGGGTTCCAAAGTTTTTTCCAAAGGTTCTGAGAAGTGCTAGGATTGGAGGGTTGTCCCAGTTTTTGATTCTTCATGTCAGTGAGCAGGTGGTAGGCAGTTAACACTAAAGTGTCCTGTGGTGGTGCACCTCCAATACAATTTGTCAGGTTTTGGATAAGGACTGAGGGTGTGGCTTTAATTATGTCTGCATCCTCCTTAGTGAACATAATTGTGACCAAGTCCTCTCTCCATTGGTTTACTGTTCTGTCAATGAGAATGGAGACTTTTGTGTTGACTTACAGAAAACTATGTGATCTCTGAGGTTCAAAGGTGGTCTTTCTTGGGAGCCATTTGTCATTTTGTATCTTAGCTGTTTCACCATCTCCTATCCTCCAAACTAGTCCTTCAGTAAGCAAAGATCTAGCTGCTAAGAAGCATTGCCATAGGAAGGAAGTATTATGTCCTAGTTTAGCTAAAAGAAAAGATCCCTGGTGAAAATACTTTTCCTTAAGCACTTGGGTAGCAAGGGAGTCAGGTTTGGAGACTATTCTCCACCCTTGTTTAGCTAGGAGAGCTAAATTAAAGTTGGCAAAGTCCCTTAGTCCTAGACCACCTTGGCATTTAACCCTCTTCAATTGATTCCAATGGACCCAATGGATCTTTTTTTTTCTTGAGATTGCTGCCCTCACAAAAAATTCCTTACCATTTTATTCAATTCATGGACAAATTGTCTTGGTAACTTAAAGATCCTCATGCTATAGGTTGGAATGGCTTGAATGACGGTCTTGATGAGTACTTCTTTGCCTGCTTGAGAGAGGAATTTATTCTTCCAATTTGAGATTCTTGCCTGCACCTTGTCCAGAATGCACTTGAAGGAGTTGGCTCTGGATCTCCCAATGAGTGCTGGTAGCCCTAGGTATTTTTCATATGAATTTGTGCCCTGTATCCCTGCAATACTGGTTATGATTCCTTTGGACTCCTCACTGGTATTTTTGCTGAAATAAATTGAAGTTTTCTCCTTGTTAAGTCTCTGACCTGAGACAAGTTCATAGGCTTCAAGTAGGTAGTATAGTCTGCTCCATTCAATTGAGTTAGCTTTGCGAAATAGAAGGTTGTCATCTGCAAAAAACAAATGGTTAATTGAAAGTTTCTTTCTTATTATGGGTAACCTAGTGATGATCCCAGACCTTTCAGCCTTATTAAGCATGCAACTGAGGACCTCTGTGCTCATTATGAACAAATAGGGGGATAGTGGATCCCCTTGCCTCAGCCCTCTCGTGGGATGAAATCTATCTTGAGGAGCACCATTCAAGAGAATAGAATAGGAAACTGTCCCTACATATTTCATGATCAATTCCACCCACTTGCGATCAAAACCAAACTGTTGCAAGACAGATTTCAAAAAAGGCCATTCTATCTTGTCATAGGCCTTACTCATGTTGAGTTTAAGATCCATAAAGCCATCCCTTCCCTTTAGTCTGGTCTTCATAGTGTGTAGAGACTCAAAAGCAGCTATGATGTTGTCTGTTATCATCTTGCCAGGGACAAAAGTTGTTTGAGTGGGGGATATAATCTCTGTCAGGACACTCTTTAGTTGATTGGCCAAGGTCTTTGCAATGATTTTGTAAAGAACATATTGCAGAGGCTAATGGGCCTAAAGTCAGTCACTTGGAGGGGGAAACTTTTTTGGGAATCAAAGCAATGTTGGTTTCATTCAGGGCACTAGTCCATTTTCCACCATTTAGTGCATCAAGTGCTGCTTGAGTGACTCTGATCCCCACTATGGACTAATTTTTTTTGGTAAAACACAGCAGGGAATCCATCTGAGCCAAGAGAACCCAGTGGATTCATACTAAACAAAGCCTCTTTTACTTCAAGTTCTGTAAAGGGTTTGGAGAGGGTGAGGTTCATTTCTGTGGTGAGTTTTCTGGGCAAGGGTGATATGCATTCTGCAATGCCAGTGGGACTTGATGAGGTGAAGAGGTCTTGGAAATTTTTTTGGAAGAGTTGGCTTATTTCTTTCTGACTTGTAAACTCATGTGCAGATTCATCTCTGATCTTGGTGATGGTATTACGTTTCCTTCTTTGACTTGCATAATTGTGGAAGAAAGCTGTATTCTTGTCTCCCTCTCCTAGCCAATTTTGTTTGGCTCTTTGTTGCCATTTTGTGTTTTCTGCTTCAAGTAGAAGATCCACTTCTCTTTGTAGGACTCGAATCTCATCATATAATTGACCCTCATTTGAATCTTTCAGTTGGTGAAGCGGATCGGATTTGGCTTTCAAGATTTCCCCTTGGTTTTTGTTGAGATCCCTGCTCCATTTTTTCATACCCTCTTGGCAATTTCTTAGGCTAAGAAGGGTGTTGTGTAAAGAGTCTGACTGTCCTAGATGGCAATCCCAGGCTCGTTTGATCAAAGCTTCACAACCCTCCTTGTTACTCCAATTGGCTTCATACCTGAAAACTCTTCATTTTTTTCTCCCTAATAAATTGTTTTTGGATTTGGATCAGGATGGGCCTGTGGTCTGAGGTGGATGTTGCTAGATGATGTACATATTGGTCTTCAATGTACAGATTGGTCTTCAAACTTTTCAACCCAAATAGAGTTTCTTAGAGCTCTATCTAATCTTTCTTTTGTGAAAGACTCTCTCTCTCTCTCTCTCTATTATTAGCCCATGTATATCTGTCTCCATCATAACCAAGGTCATTCAGGTCACAATGTTCTAAAGTCTTCCTAAAATCTTATATCTCTCTGTAAGGTCGGAAAGTTACATCAAATTTTTCATCAAGACTTATGATCTCATTAAAGTCCCTGAAACACAACCAAGGCACATTCCTTGAAGGGGTTAGAGTTTTAAGGAGATGCCAGGTTGCACTCCTTTTGGCAGTGTTAGGGTGGCCATAAAAACCTGTTATTAACTAGGGAGTGTCATCATAAGGTGTCTTGACCAGTCCTGAAATATGCCAATTAGTGTAGGTTTCAAGAAGAATAGGATTTTCTTACTAAGATGCCATGTTAACATTAGAAAATATTGTGATTTATTACTAAGAATAGTATTTTACCATCATGGGTTGCAAATACTTCACAATTTTGACAAACCAAAAAAAAAAATAAAAATAAAAATGATAGGTTCATCAACCCAAATAGTATAAACAAATTTAGTCATGTTTGGTTAAGTCCAATTCTTAAGATTTTTTTTTAAAGAAGAATGATAAGATAGCTATGATAAAATATCCGTAGATATACAAAAATAGAATCCACATAAAAACGACCGACACAAAAGGGCGGGGGAAAAGAAATAGTTCCAAAAGGAAAAATACACAGATCAACACACTAACATGATGACATACAAACCAAAAGAATTAAAGTCATACTTTTTTCAGAAAACAAAAATGAATCGACCAAAAACAATCAAAAGTATTGAACTAATTCTGAAAAATCTCTCCAACTCCTTTTAGCTTATTCGACATCATCTTAATTCCCAAGGTGTGCATTAACCATTGTTTTACATTTTTGTGCAGAAACACATGCACTACTTTTGCCAAAGGAACAACCAAAGTAGCACACCAACTACAATTGATCACTTTTATATATTATTCTATCATATTCTAATCCTTTTTTTTTTATTTTGTTGACATGTTTGCTTCTGATCATATATATATATTTTTATTGTTTATCGATAAAAGAATGTTACTAATAGGAAAATGCTTTTGATCGCTAGCATTTTTCTTCCAAGAAAACTAACACCAACAGAAGAAAAAATCCAAGAAAAAGAAGTCGGTGACATTCTGTTACAAAAAAATTCTATACCCACTTCATCATTTTCTACAAAAAATCCATATTAGAACTTCAAGCCTCATTATGAATGCATCGAATGGATTGCTACTAGTTGTGCTTAACAGTTCGCACAGCCAAAGAACCACTTTGCTAAATTTAACTACATCCAAAATGGTGAAACTATTATCCTGGCATGAAAATTACTTTTAATAAAAGACAAGGATAGAGTTTACATGAAATTAGGCAAAACCTGCCTAGACAACTGATCTCATGTATGAAACAACAATAATTTAAAAAAGAAGATTTTCACACTTGATAGATGGATAAATTAACACTAATAAATGATGGTACTAAAAATCAAATTTTCAGTTTATTAATTTAATTCTCCGATCTTTATCATCAATCATTTTATGAAGCTTGTTGATCATGGGTTTAAAGAAATATATCATGTAAAAAAAGTACACAAAACCTTTACTTTGTATCAAATGATTTTTTAATTAACAAATTAAGAATTATATATAAATATTAACTTGTAAGAATTTACTAATTAAAACTCTTACTGGCACCACTAGAATTTCGATACAGAATTTGAGAATCAACAACAAAGATGAGCTCAGAATCTAGCAAGCCACTTCAAGCGTTAGCAACAACAATTAAAACAATGAAAGACCCTTCAGTTGCAAATTCCAATATGGAAATATCTAAAACAACCACTAATGAACTTGAGATTCACTCAAAGCAGATGAGAATGCGAACCTTCTCGCAATTATAGCAATTACCTCAGTGAGAGGAGATGAAACAAGACCCAAAAACTAACTCCAAACTCGATTTCTAAGGGAGCTGGTGACAATGAGGAAATGGATGGTTTCGAGGCAGACCGGTCTGATCGCAAAGTCTCGAGGTCGTATTGAAAAAGAAGAAGAATAAGGAGAAGACAACCAAGCAACCAAGCCAAAGAATCGACGAGAAAAAAAAGAGAAAACCAAGAACATGATAGAAACAAGGCTTTGGAGATGCAATGTACTATCAAAGAATGAACGAGAGCTTACCAAAAATCGCAACACCGAAACGTATCAACAAGCAAAATATAGAAGTGGCGACTTTAAATGCCGACATAAATTTTGCACCCAAACAGTATTAGACCCATGATATTTTCCTGCGATATTATTTTTAGTGACAATATGTCGCCGGAAAGATTCTTTTTTGCTGCGAACTTAAATGCTGATGAAACTTTTACACCCAAACAATAGTAAATTTAAGGTCTTTTTTGGCAATATTATTTGCAAAGGTAATGTATAGCTGCAAAACCTCTTTTTAGCGGCGACTTTAAATGTCAACAAAAATTTTACACCCAAACAATAGAAAATTTATGGTCTTTTTCGGTGATATTATTTGTGGCAGTAATATATCATCGGAAATAGTCTTCTCCAAGATGATTTTGAACTGCACATGATCATTATTAGGAATGTCGTGATGTGTGGGTGGTTTAAACTGCACATGATCATTATTAGGGACGTCTTGATCTTCTGTATTTTATACGCATTCAGTAAACATGATTATATGACCTGAAATAAAAAAAAAAAAAAAAAAAAAATTGTACATTAGAGGTATTGAACTAATTCTAAAAAACCTCTACAACTCCTTGTTTTAACTTATTCGACAACATCTTATTTTTCAAGATATGCATTAACCATTGTTTTGCATTTTTGTACAGAAACACATGCATTACTTCTGCGAAAAACACATGCCCAAGTAACACACCAATTACAATTGATCACTTTTATAAATTATTTTACCATGTTCTAATCCTTTTTTATTTTGCTGGCAAGTTTGCTTATGATCATATATATATATTTTTTTTATTGTTTATCGGTAAAAGAATATTACTAATAGGAAAATGCTACTTGGCCTTCTGGTGGGTAATTAGTTGTTTTTTTTTTCAACATTATTTTAACTTCTTTAGTTATTAAGAAAAAAAAAACACAATTTCACTGTTAGTCAATTTCTTAATAATTAAGTAAAATAAATAAATATAAAAAACTGTGGCAGAGTGGCCTTGCTGCCACGATCCACTGAGATTCAGCCCTGTGTCGCTTCGATTCGTCCCTCCCCCTCAAACCACATCACCTTCCACGATTTCCTAGGTGAGGCTAGCAACAAGGACTTGTCCAAAATCGGTGCATGACGTGCTCCCTCGGAGTGCACGCGAACGTGGCTGCCTGGGTGCCCCCCCTCCCCCCCCCCCCCCCCCCCCCCCCCCCCCCCCCCCCGCTGAAATGCCTCGACGCCCCCCACGACATGCCCCGACAAGCATGCACGTCGTGGTTGCCTGCGTGCCCCGCCGTTGCTGCCTTGACAACCCAGCCGATATTGTCTCGACGGTGCCCATGACATGCCTCGACAGCCCCATGGCATGCCTCGGACAAGGCCATGCCTTGCCTCGACAGTCCCGCTAACATGCCCCATGGCTTGCCATGATAACCCCACGGTTTGCCTTGACAGCCCCGCTGACATGCCCCATTGCTTGCCTTGACAGCCCCACAGCTTGCCTTGAACGCCTCGTGGCATGCCCCATGGCATGCCTTGACAGACCCGCTGAGATGCCCCATAGCTTGCCTTGACAGCCCCGCGGCATGCCCCATGGCATGCCTTGACAGCCCCACGGCTTGCCATGACAGCCCCACGACTTACCTTGACAGCCCCGTGGCATGCCTTGACAGCCCCGTTGACATGCCCCATGGCATGCCATGACAGCCCCACGGCTTGCCTTGACAGCCCAGCTGACATGCCCCATTGCTTGCCTTGACAGCCCCACGGCTTGCCTTGACAGCCCCGCGGCATGCTCCATGACATGCCTTGACAGCCCCGTTGAGATGCCCCACGGCATGCCGTGACACCCCCGCGGCATGCCCCATGGCATACCTTGACAACTTGTTAGGGACCCTGGTCTAGTCCCTAAACACTTGGTTCGCCAATCAAATAGTAGCCTTGAAGTGACCGAGTCTAAGTCCTTCTCTTGCTTGGTCCACGTCCAAATATGGTCAAGATGACCAATATGCCAATGTGAGGTTGTGTATTTCGGCTAGTAGGAATGTGGAAGGTGGGGATTGGATGATGGAAGTGTAGGGTAGGAAGATGGAATGATGCACGGCAATGATGTGGATTAGGGTTTCTCGAAATGGGTAAGGAAGTTGGCGGCTAGGGTTTGTCCAAAATGGTAAGGAAGTGTGGCGGCTAGGGTTTGCCCAATATGGAAATGAGTGTGGCGGCTAGGGTTGTCCTAAATGGAAATGGAGTGTGGCGGCTAGGGTTTCCAAAGTGGGATAATGGAAGTGGCGGCTAGGGTTACCGAAATAGGATAGTGCAGGAATTAGGAAAGTTTCCTAATTGTTTGAGCTGGAAATGGAAAGTGTTGTGGACGGTTTAGGCAACTCCCAATATGGCAATTGATGGCCGAATGGGATTTGTCTTACCAACTATTAATATTCGGCTAGGGCAACACAAGAGTTAAATCAACTTATGGAAAGTTGAATAACACCTTAGTTGGCCGAAAATGAAAATCAAATGGATTGAATAGCCGAATATAATGAAGAACATCAAGAGCAATTCAAAGACACTCAAGAACACAAGTAAGAACTCTTATGTCTTGAATAAAATAAAAGAAAGAACACTAAGATAATCCAAACTTGATTCACGAGTTGCACAAGTATTGAATAACCTCATATAATGATAAACCAACTTGGATTCATGAATTGCACCAAGTTGCATGAACAAGATAATCGAACTAGACTTATTCAAAGAATTGCAAAGTGTAATCCTCTTCTTCGGATCAACGAATATCACCCAACAAGCCCAAGTGCTAAGGCACCGAAAATGACCTCTCAAACAATAATACTCTCTCTAAGAGTTTTGCCAAAAAGATGTGAATGAAATGACTAAGGGTCCTATTTATAGGTTACAACTTGGAAACCCCCAAATGGTCCCTTGAAAGTAAATAGCAATTAATTAAAGGATTAAATAAATAAAACAATAAAATAGAGCAATGGACTAAACCATGGTGTGACATGCACGGGCCCATGGTGGGCTAAGTGGTTGCATGTTGGTTGGTTGGTCCATGGCTAAGTGTTGGTTCGGCATGGTCCAAGTGGGTGGCTTGGGCATTGGCTGCATGGCACGGGCTGGAGCCGTGCGCTGGAGGGCATGCCACTGGCCTGCTCTGCATGGCACGGGCTGGAGCCGTGCGCTGGATGGCACGCCATGGGGCGTGCCACTAGCCTCGCTGGGGCGCTGCAGGATGGGCGTGGGTGTGCTGGCATGCGGCAAGGGCCCATGGTCAAGCTGATGTGCGGCAGGGGAAGCCAAGGCCATGCGGGTGTGCGGCATGGTCAGTCTAGGAGTGCGCGCGCGAGGGGGCTGGCTTGCCTGTGCGGCGCATGGATGCCCGCAGGGCCATGCGGCCCACTGATGTGCGCACGGGCCTACGCACTGCGAAGTGCCTGGGCTTGCGGACCGCTGGGGCGCCTGGTGCTGCGCGCATGTGTGCGCTGGCCTGTGCGCGCTGGCTTGTGCTGGGCATGCTGCCATGCGCCTGCAAGCCTAGCTAGCCTGCATTCTGGTTGCCCCGTGGGTGCCATCGCGCGGGCCAAGGCATGCATGCATACTGGGCGCCCCGTGCGTGTCACCCCACGAGCCAAGGCATGGTTGTGGGCTAGCCAAGGTGCATGTCCCCACCATGACTAGGGCATGTGCGGCTCCTCTAAAGGCAACTCGACGTGGGGGTCTAACAGGCTGTCAAGGCAAGCCATGGGGAATGTTAGCGGGGCTGTCAAGGCAAGCCGTGGGGTTGGGTTAGACCCCCACGTCTAGTTGCCTCTAGAGGAGCCGCACATGCCCTAGTCATGGTGGGGACATGCACCTTGGCTAGCCCACAACCATGCCTTGGCTCGTGGGGTGACACGCACGGGGCGCCCAGCATGCATGCATGCCTTGGCCCGCGCGATGGCACCCACGGGGCGCCCAGCATGCCGGCTAGCGAGGCTAGCAGGCGCATGGCAGCATGCGCAGCACAAGCCAGCGTGCACAGGCGCGCAGCACAGGCCGGCGCGCACATGCGCGGTGCACCAGGCGCCCAGCAGGCCGCATGCCCAGGCACTTCGCAGTGCGCAGGCCCGTGCGCACATCAGTGGGCCGCATGGCCCTGCGGGCATCCATGCGCCGCACAGGCAAGCCAGCCCCCGCGCGCGCGCATTCCCAAACTGACCATGCCGCACACCCGCATGGCCTTGGCTTCCCCTGCCGCACATCAGCTTGACCATGGGCCCTTGCCGCATGCCAGCACACCCACGCCCATCCTGCAGCGCCCCAGCGAGGCTAGTGGCACGCCCCATGGCGTGCCATCCAGCGCACGGCTCCAGCCCGTGCCATGCAGAGCAGGCCAGTGGCATGCCCTCCAGGCATGCCATCCAGCGCACGGCTCCAGCCCGTGCCATGCAGCCAATGCCCAAGCCACCGACTTGGACCATGCCGAACCAACACTTAGCCATGGACCAACCAACCAACATGCAACCACTTAGCCCACCATGGGCCCGTGCATGTCACACCATGGTTTAGTCCATGACTCTATTTTATTGTTTTATTTATTTAATCCTTTAATTAATTGCTATTTACTTTCAAGGGACTATTTGGGGGTTTCCATGTTGTAACCTATAAATAGGACCCTTAGTCATTTCATTCACATCTTTTTGGCAAAACTCTTAGAGAGAGCATTATTGTTTGAGAGGTCATTTTCAGTGCCTTAGCACTTGGGCTTGTTGGGTGATATTCGTTGATCCCAAGAAGAGGATTACACTTTGCAATTCTTTGAATAAGTGTAATTCGATTATCTTGTTCATGCAACTTGGTGCAATTCATGAATCCAAGTTGGTTTATCAATATATGAGATTATTCAATACTTGTGCAACTCGTGAATCAAGTTTGGATTATCTTAGTGTTCTTTCTTTTATTTTATTCAAGACATAAGAGTTCTTACTTGTGTTCTTGAGTGTCTTTGAATTGCTCTTGATGTTCTTCATTATATTCGGCTATTCAATCCATTTGATTTTCATTTTCGGCCAACTAAGGTGTTATTCAACTTTCCATAAGTTGTTTTAACTCTTGTGTTGCCCTAGCCGAATATTAATAGTTGGTAAGACAAATCCCATTCGGCCATCAATTGCCATATTGGGAGTTGCCTAAACCGTCCACAACACTTTCCATTTCCAGCTCAAACAATTAGGAAACTTTCCTAATTCCTGCACTATCCTATTTCGGCAACCCTAGCCGCCACTTCCATTATCCCACTTTGGAAACCCTAGCCGCCACACTCCATTTCCATTTAGGACAACCCTAGCCGCCACACTCATTTCCATATTGGGCAAACCCTAGCCGCCACACTTCCTTACCATTTTGGACAAACCCTAGCCGTCAACTTCCATACCCATTTCGGGAAACCCTAATCCACATCATTGTCGTGCATCATTCCATCTTCCTACCCTACACTTCCATCATCCAATCCCCACCTTCCACATTCCTACTAGCCGAAATACACAACCTCACATTGGCATATTGGTCATCTTGACCATCTTTGGACGTGGACCAAGCAAGAGAAGGACTTAGACTTGGTCACTTCAAGGCTACTATTGGATTGGCGAACCAAGTGTTTAGGGACTAGACCGGGGTCCCTAAGATTTATGGTGCTTTCATTGAGAGGATTCTTGTTTGGTGAATTTTGATAAGTGCTCACTTCTCCAAGAGGTAAACGACGCGTTAACCCAAACTTTGTGAATTTGTTGGGGGAGACCCTCGTTGGATCCCATTTATTTTTGTTTTTGGAATTGTTAAAAAATGAAGTGTGGGGGGTTGAGGTAGAAGACGGAGTAGTGTTCTTGAAGGGATCGACCACCCTTGAAGGTGGAGGATCTAAGGTTGGACAAGAGCTTGTGCAAGAGGGGTTGTCCATCTTTTTAGGTGGCCTACTCAAGGTTGGACTTGAGAGCCCTTCCTATCGCCATAGAAGAGTGCAAGTTGCTGTCCAAAGCTTCCTCAACCAGAATTTTCAGTTTGCAAAGCTCGGTTTGCAAGTGTTCGAGAGAGTAGTTTGTAAGCACAATGTCTACAAGTAACCAAGAGGCCGAAGGGAAGAAGATTTCCAACTGGGATTGAATTGAGAAGTTAGAAGACCACAACACAAAAGTCTTGGACATCTTGAGTGAGGTCAACACTACAATGGCCGAACTTAGGATGGCCTTGAATATCACCACCCGTGATAGTGAAGAACAAAAAAGGACCATGGAAGCCATGAGAAGAGAAACGCATTGAAAGAATAGAAAGAAGACTTGTTGAAAGTCAAGCTCCAAGTCAAGAAACAAATGGACAAAGGCATGATGCTTTTGTAGATGGAGTTGAAACTAGTGTGTCCGAATCTATGCATGATGTGATGCGTGAGCCACCAAGGGTGGAAGTGAGAAGAGGAGGACGAGTGGAGCAAGGCAACCTAGCCGTGGAGAGATGGATTCATGGTGGAAGTCACCATGGGAGTCCAAGCATGAGGGCAAGACCACAAGACATAAGGTACGAGGTACCTAGATATGAAGAAGGCCATGAGGTCGAGAATGCTCATGAAGAAGAGAGGCCATATGGCCATGATCGGCGTGAAGAGAGAAGGCACAACCACTATGATAGAAATAGTGGTCATCATGGGAGAAGGTTTGAAGAAGAGTATCATGAGGAAAGAAGAGGAAACCGGGCTAATGACCGGAGACCCAAGGTAGACTTTCCTAAGTTCAATGAGGGAGATCCCTATGAGTGGCTTGACAAAGTTGACCATTACTTCCATACCTATGAGGTGCCAAGAAGAGAGAGGGTATCCACGGCATGTTTTTATTTGGAGGGTAAAGCTAGCAAGTGGTGGAGGTGGATTAGAGACCAATATGAAAAAGATGAGAAAAGGTTGGGATGGACCGCTTTTGAGAAAGAATTCTTGCTTCAATTTGGCCCTTCGCCCACCATCAATCACCATGGGCAATTGGCTAAATTAAAACAAGAGGGAAGAGTCCATCAATACATAGAAGAATTTCGGCAACTACAAACCCTTTTGAGGGGGTGGTCCGAAGAAGCACTTGTTGGCACATTCATTGATGGTTTGAAGCCTTGGTTAGCCAAGGAGATCAAATTGAAGCAACTCACTAGAATCCAAGAAGTAATGAGGATGGCCGAAATCCTTGAAGAAAGTGGTACCATGGAGAGGAGATTTTCCAAGGATGTGGGGAGTAAAGCCTCAAAAACTTTACAAACCAAAGCACCTGGGAAAACTAAGGTGGAGATGGAGGTTTCTAAACCAAAGCCCTATGAGGTTAAGAAACTTTCTAGACAGGATGTCCAAGAAAGAATCAAGAAAGGCCTTTGCTTCAAATGTGGAGATAAATGGAGCAAGGAACATTCATGTAAATCGGGTAAGGCCTATGTGTTGATTGAAGAAGAAGAGAATGAAGAGTCTTCACATGATGAGTCCGAACAAGAGGAGGCCGAACCTAGTGGGGAGGAAGAAGATGCCGAATTATCACTCAATGCTATGTCCGGAGTACAAAGACCCACTTCCATGAGGGTCATGGCATGGATTGGGAAATTTGAAGTCACTTTGTTGGTGGATAGTGGCTCAACACATAACTTCATCAACTCCAACATTGTCACCAAGGTGGGGTTGAAATCGAGCACCATTGAGCCTTTTGATGTTAAAGTGGCTAATGGGGACAAGTTAAGGTGTGAGGGCCTTGTGAAAGAAGTTAAAATGAATGTCCAAGGATTACGAATTGTGGCGGACTTGCATGTTTTGTCACTAGTGGGACTTGATGTCGTCTTGGGCAATGCATGGCTCAAAGGCATTGGCAAAGTTATTAATGATTATGAGAAGATGACTATAGAGTTTTGGATTGGATCCAAAAAGAAGTTATGGACAGCTTTGACCTCCAAGGAGGTGAGGTCTTGTGAGGCCATGATGTTTCAGAAATTGTGTAAAGGTGGAGCTAGATGCTTTGCCATTATTCTAGCAAAGCAAGAGGCACTTTTGGAGGTTGAGAAAAGTGAAGACGGGAGCAAGAGGGATGACTTGTCCTTGCTGCCCGTGGAGGTCCAAGAAGTCTTGAGGGACCACAAGGGAGTTCTAGAGGTGCCAACTACCTTGCCACCTTCTAGAGTTTTTGATCATTCCATTGCCTTGGAAAATGAGGGCAAACCGGTGAATGTTCCTCCATACCGGTATGCTTATTTTCAAAAGGAAGAGATAGAGAGGCAAGTGGAAGAAATGTTGAAAGGAGGCTTGATAAGGCCTAGCAATAGTCCTTTTTCTTCACCGGTCCTATTGGTGAGAAAGAAGGATGGTACTTGGAGATTTTGCACGGATTATAGGGCTTTGAATGAAGCCACCATCAAGGATAGGTTCCCTATACCTACCGTTGATGAAATGTTGGATGAGTTGCACGGCGCTAGCATCTTTTCTAAACTTGACTTGAGGGCGGGTTACCACCAAATCCGTATGAAAGAAAGAGATGTGCACAAGACGGCCTTTAGAACTCATAATGGACACTATGAATACCTTGTGATGCAGTTTGGATTGTGTAATGCACCTTCCACATTCCAAGCCGCCATGAACACCATTTTCAAGCCCTTGTTGAGAAAATTTGTTTTGGTTTTCTTTGATGATATCTTGGTATATTCCAAGAACATTGAAGACCACAAGTTGCATTTGAAGGTGGTGATGAAGATTCTTGAGGAGCATCATATTTTCATCAAAGTATCTAAATGTGCTTTCATGGAAAAAGAGCTTGAGTACTTGGGGCATTTCATTTCGGGTGAAGGAGTCAAGGTGGATCAAAGGAAGATATAGGCCATGGTTGATTGGCCATTGCCCAATGATGTTTCGGCCTTGAGAGGTTTCTTGGGACTAACCGGCTACTATAGGCGGTTTGTGAAGAACTATGGGCTTATTGCTAAGCCACTCACTTCCTTGTTGAAGAAGGATAATTTTGCATGGACCCAAGGGGCAAGAGAGGCTTTTGAGGAATTGAAAAGAGCCATGACCACTACTCCCGTATTGGCCTTACCTAATTTTGAGAAGATCTTTGAAGTGTACACCGATGCAAGTGGGGATGGAATAGGGGCTGTTTTGGTCCAAGAAAAAAGGCCAATAGCTTTTATTTCCAAAGCCCTTGGACCTATGAAGAAAGCATGGAGTACTTATGCAAGGGAGATGCTTGCGGTTGTTCATGCCGTGAAGGTGTGGAGGCCGTTTTTGTTGGGAAGGAAGTTCACTATAATCATGGATCAACAAGCCTTGAGACACTTGTTGCAACAAAAAAAATAGTAACTCCGGAACAACAAAAGTTTCTTGTCAAGTTGTTGGGATTTGAGTATGACATTGTGTATCAACCCGGAAAAGAGAACAAAGTTGCGGATGCACTTAGTAGAAAAGAGGGAAGCTCAACATTGTGGCAAGTACATGAAGAGAATGATGATAGCTTGATGGCCTTGAGTGGGGCCGAATGGAGGATATGGGACAAGATCCGTGAGGCAACCAATGCGAGAGCCATTGAGATTGTAGAGCTTTTAGAAGCTCAAGGTGATGGGGTAATCGGTTTCAAGTTGAAAGAGGGCCTAATCTACTACAAGAACTATGTGTATGTCCCTAATGTGCCGAATTTGAGAAGGGAGATTCTTGATCACTTCCACAATAGTAAAGAGGGAGGCCACTCCGGGTGGTTGAGAACTTATATAAGAGTCAAGCATTTTTTCTATTGGGAAGGGATAAAGAAGGCCGTGAAGAAACTTGTGGCAGAATGTGATGTGTGCCAAAAGTCTAAGTATGAGACAAGACCACCATCCGGTTTGTTGCAACCATTGCCTATTCCTAATTTGATTTGGGAAGATGTGAGTATGGACTTCATCGAAGGGCTACCTATTAGTGGCGGGTTTGAGGTAATTTTTGTGGTGGTTGATAGGCTAAGCAAGTATAGCCATTTTATTTCTCTTACCCATCCATATTCGGCCAAGAGTGTGGCCAAGGCTTTTATTGATCATGTGGTGAAGCTACATGGGTTCCCCAAGAGCATTGTCACGGATAGAGATAGAGTCTTCATGAGTTCATTTTGGAAAGAATTAATTGAGCTTCAAGGTAGCAAGTTGAAGGCGAGTTCATCTTATCACCCACAAACCGATGGGCAAACGGAGATTGTTAATAGAACACTTGAGCAATACTTAAGGTGTTTTTGCCATGAAGAACAAAAAAAGTGGGGTGAGTACTTGTCTTGGGCCGAATATTGGTATAACGCTTCTTTTCATGCCTCCATACAAAGAAGTCCGTTTGAGGTTGTTTATGGGAGAGCACCACCTATTTTGGTGAATTATGAAAGGGGCACGGCTAAGAATGAAGAAGTTGAAAATGAGTTGATAACTAGGGATGAGATCCTAGTGAAGGTGAAGAAGGAGCTTGTCAAGGCTCAACAAAGAATGAAGAAATATTATGATGAGGGTAGAAGAATGGTTTCCTTTGAAGTAGGGGACTATGTGTATTTGAAGCTTCAACCCTTTGGCCAAAGAACATTGAGGAAAAAGCTTAATTTGAAGTTGGCCAAGAAGTACTATGGACCTTTCAAGGTGCTTGAAAGGTTGGGTGAGGTGGCTTATAAATTGGAACTTCCTCCAAGTTCCAAACTTCACCCGGTGTTCCATGTAACCGTACTAAAGAAGAGGATTGGGGACCCTAGTCTCATTGTGGATGAGCTACCTAAGTTTAATGATGAAGGGCGAATGCTTTTACAACAAAAGGAAGCTCTCAATTATAGGGTGGTTCCAAGAGGAACCATGAGAAAAAGTGTGTGGCAAGTTTTGATAAAGTGGGGTAAAGACCCAAAGGAAGAAGCTACTTGGGAGGACTATGATGACATAAGGACAAGATTTCCTCAATTTATCCTTGAGGGCAAGGATATACTTAAAGAGAGGGGGATTGTTAGACCCCCACGTCGAGTTGCCTCTAGAGGAGCCGCACATGTCCTAGTCATGGTGGGGACATGCATCTTGGCTAGCCCACAACCATGCCTTGGCTCGTGGGGTGACACGCACGGGGCGCCCAGCATGCATGCATGCCTTGGCCCGCACGATGGCACCTACGGGGCGCCCAGCATGCGGGCTAGCGAGGCTAGCAGGCGCACGGCAGCATGCGCAGCACAGGCCAGCGCGCACATGCGCGCAACACTAGGCGCCCCAGCGGGCCGCATGCCCAGGCACTTCGCAGTGCGCAGGCCCGTGCGCACATCAGTGGGCCGCATGGCCCTGCGGGCATCCATGCGCCGCACAGACAAGCCAGCCCCCGGGCGCGCGCACTCCCAAACTGACCATGCCGCACACCCGCATGGCCTTGGCTTCCCCTGCTGCACATCAGCTTGACCATGGGCCCTTGCTGCATGCCAGCACACCCACGCCCATCCTGCAGCGCACCAGCGAGGCTAGTGGCACGCCCCATGGCGTGCCATCCAGCGCACGGCTCCAGCCCGTGCCATGCAGAGCAGGCCAGTGGCATGCCCTCCAGGCATGCCATCCAGCGCACGGCTCCAGCCCGTGCCATGCAGCCAACGCCCAAGCCACCCACTTGGACCATGCCGAACCAACACTTAGCCATGGACCAACCAACCAACATGCAACCACTTAGCCCACCATGGGCCCGTGCATGTCACACCATGGTTTAGTCCATGGCTCTATTTTATTGTTTTATTTATTTAATCCTTTAATTAATTGCTATTTACTTTGAAGGGACCATTTGGGGGTTTCCAAGTTGTAACCTATAAATAGGACCCTTAGTCATTTCATTCACATCTTTTTGGCAAAACTCTTAGAGAGAGCATTATTGTTTGAGAGGTCATTTTCGGTGCCTTAGCACTTGGGCTTGTTGGGTGATATTCGTTGATCCCAAGAAGAGGATTACACTTTGCAATTCTTTGAATAAGTATAGTTCGATTATCTTGTTCATGCAACTTGGTGCAATTCATGAATCCAAGTTGGTTTATCAATATATGAGGTTATTCAATACTTGTGCAACTCGTGAATCAAGTTTGGATTATCTTAGTGTTCTTTCTATTATTTTATTCAAGACATAAGAGTTCTTACTTGTGTTCTTGAGTGTCTTTGAATTGCTCTTGGTGTTCTTCATTATATTCGGCTATTCAATCCATTTGATTTTCATTTTCGGCCAACTAAGGTGTCATTCAACTTTCCATAAGTTGATTTAACTCTTGTGTTGCCCTAGCCGAATATTAATAGTTGGTAAGACGGATCCCATTCGGCCATCAATTGCCATATTGGGAGTTGCCTAAACCGTCCACAACACTTTCCATTTCCAACTCAAACAATTAGGAAACTTTCCTAATTCCTGCACTATCCTATTTCGGCAACCCTAGCCGCCACTTCCATTATCCCACTTTGGAAACCCTAGCCGCCACACTCCATTTCCATTTAGGACAACCCTAGCCGCCACACTCATTTCCATATTGGGCAAACCCTAGCCGCCACACTTCCTTACCATTTTGGACAAACCCTAGCCACTAACTTCCTTACCAATTTCGGGAAACCCTAATCCACATCATTGCCGTGCATCATTCCATCTTCTTACCCTACACTTCCATCATCCAATCCCCACCTTCCACATTCCTACTAGCCGAAATACACAACCTCACATTGGCATATTGGCCATCTTGACCATCTTTGGACGTGAACCAAGCAAGAGAAGGACTTAGACTCGGTCACTTCAAGGCTACTATTGGATTGGCGAACCAAGTGTTTAGGGACTAGACCGGGGTCCCCAACACAGCCCCACGACTTGCCTTGATAGCCCCGCTGACATGCCGCACAACTTGCCTTGACAGCCCCGTGGCATGCCCAATGGCATTCCTTGATAGCCCCGCTGACATGCCCTATGGCTTGCCTTGACAGCCCCGCGGCATGCCCCATGGCATTCCTTGACAGCCCCACTGACATGCCCCACGGCTTGCATTGACAGCCCCATGGCATGCCTTGACAGCCCCGCCGACATGCCCCATGGCTTGCCTTGATAGCCCCACGGCTTGCCTTGACTGCCCCGCGGCATGCCCCATGGCAGGCCTTGATAGCCCCACTGACATGCCCCATGGCTTGCCTTGACAGCCCCGTGGCATGCCTTGACAACCCCGCCGACATGCCCCATGGCTTGCCGTGATAGCCTCGCTGAGATGCCCCACGGCTTGGCTTGACAGCCCCGCTGCATGCCCCATGGCATGCCTTGACAACCCCACGGCTTGCCTTGACAGCCCCGCTGACATGTCCCATGGCTTGCCTTGACAGCCCCGCGGCATGCCCCATGGCAACCCTTGACAGCCCCGCTGACATGCCCCACGGCTTGCCTTGATAGCCCTGTGTCATGCCCCATGGCAAGCCTTGACAGCCCCGCTGACATGCCCCACGGCTTGCCTTGATAGCCCTGTGTCATGCCCCATGGCTTGCCTTGACAGCCCCGTGGCATGCCTTGACAACCCTGCCGACATGCCCCATGGCTTGCCGTGACTACCTCGCTGAGATGCCCCGGGCATGCCCCATGGCATGCCTTGACAACCCCACGGCTTGCCATGACAGCCCCTCTGACATGCCCCATGGCTTGCCTTGACAGCCCCGCTGACATGCCCCATTGCTTGCCTTTACAGCCCCGCGGCATGCCCCATGGCATGCCTTGACAACCCCATGGCTTGCCTTGATAGACCCGTGGCATGCCCCATGACATGCCTTGACAACCCCGTTGACATGCCCTATGGCTTGCCTTGACAGCGCCACCACTTGCCTTGACAGCCCTGCAGCATGCCCCATGGCATGCCTTGATAGCCCCACTGACATGCCCCATGGCTTGCGTTGATAGCCCCGTGGCATGCCTTGACAACCCCGCCGCCATGCCCCATGGTTTGCCGTGACAGCCCCACGGCTTGCCTTGACAGCTTCGCGGCATGGCCCATGGCATGCCTTGACAACCCCACGGCTTGCCTTGACAGCCCGGCTGACATGCCCCATGGCTTGCCTTGACAGCCCCGCGGCATGCCCCATGGCATGCCTTGACAGCCCCGCTGACATGCCCCACGGCTTGCCTTGATAGCCTCGTGGCATGCCCCATGGCTTGCCTTGACAGCCCCACGGCATGCCCCATGGCAGGCCTTGATAGCCCCACTGACATGCCCCATGGCTTGCGTTGACAGCCCCGTGGCATGCCTTGACAGCTCCGTGGCATGCCCCATGGCATGCCTTGACAACCTGTTAGGGACCCCGGTCTAGTCCCCAAACACTTGCCTTGCCAATCCAAAGCTTGCCTCAATGTGACCGAGTCATAGTTCTTCTCTTGCTTGGTCCACGTCCAATGATGGTCAAGGTGACCAATAGGTTAATATGAGGTTATGTATTTAGGCTAGTATGAGTGTTGGGATGAAGGAGATGGATGAAGGAAGTGCACGGCTTGGAAGTATGATGGGAAGCACGGCACTAGTATGAACTTAGGGTTGTCCGAAATGTGCTGGTGAGTGATGGCTAGGGCTGGCCGAAATGGAAGGGTGAGTGGGCGGCTAAGGTAGTCCTAAAGTGGTAAGGGGGACAATAAGGTAGAATGAAGGTTCGGCCACTTTGGGAATGGTAGTGGCCAGCTATGGTTTGCTGAAATGGTAAGAGGGGACAAGAAAGTAAGATGAAGGTTTGGCCAAATGGGGAAAGGTAGTGGGCGGCTAAGGTTTGCCGAAATGGTAAGAGGCGACAATAAAGTGGGATGAAGGTTTGGCCACTTTGGGAATGGTGTGGGGCGGCTAGGGTTGTCCTAAAGGTGTTGGGGACACTTACGGAAAGAAAGTGGAGTTAAGGTTTGCCAAATGGAGTTGGAAGGTGGGCGGCTAGGGTTACCAAAAGTGGAAGTGTGGAAGGGAAAGTATTGTTGAGGTTTGCCGAGTTGGGCTAGTGAGTGGGCGGCTAGGGTTTGCCAAAAGGGGTTCGGGTCACTTATGGGAAGTGGCTAACACCTTTGTTGGCCGAATGCAAGGGTTGAATGGATTGAAAATGGTTACAATGAAGGAAAACTATTATGAACAATGAAGAACTTCCAAGAACATGGGTATAACAATATTACTCTTGAATAATTAAAATAACAAACACACACAATCAAATCTTGATTCACGAATTGCACAAGAAATGATAAACTTCATGAAAGGATAAATCAAGTGGGATTCACGGATTGCACCCAACTTGCCCAAGTGCATAAGCACTAAAATAACAAACACACACAATCAAATCTTGATTCACGAATTGCACAAGAAATGATAACTACAAAGATAGATAAATCAAGTGGGGATTCACGGATTGCACCCCAACTTGCCCAAGTGCTCTTGCACTGAAATGTTGATCTCTCGCAAGTGTTCTCTCTAAAGAGTTTTTGCCAAAAGATCCTAGGGCAAATGCATAAGGTTCTATTTATAAGGAAAACAATTTGGAAACCCCCATTGGGTCCCTTTCCTAAAATAAATTAACTCAAAATAAAATACATGATAACTTTAAGTGAATGGTCATGGACCAAGCCTTGGCTGTGACATGCATGGCCCATGATGGCTGAGGCGATGCATGGTTGTCTCGGGCTGGACCATGGTCTCGTGGTGCCGCGTGGTTGGCTACATGATGCTACGTGGTGGGCCACAAGTCAGCCATGGTGCTGCATGGTGCTGCGTGGTTGGCTGTATGGCGCTGCGTGGTGAGCTGGAAGGCATGGGCTGGAGCCATGCGCTGGGTGGCATGCCTGGAGGGCATGCCACTAGCTTGCTCTGCAAGGCACGGGCTGGGCCGTGCGCTGGATGGCATGCCTGGGCATGCCACTAACCTCGCTGGCGTGCGGCTGGGTGAATCTGGACTGGTGCTGGCGTGCGGCATGCAGGTGGGTTGTGCGCGCGCGCGCGGGCAAGGCATGCGCGCGGGGCGCGGGCGCTGGGGTGCGCGCGGGGCGCGGGGCGGGGGCGAGACGTGCGCGCGCAGGCGCTAGGGCGCTATGCGCGCGGGGCGCGGGAGAGACGTGCGCGCGCGGGGCGCGGGCGAGGCGTGCGGGCGCGGCATGCGTGTTGGGCGCGCTGGGCTGCGCGTGCTGTGCATGCTGGCCATGCTGAATGGGCTGGTTTAGTCACCAACCTCCTTGGGCACCCTGGGCATGTCAAGGCAGGCCCCATGGCATGCCCGTGGGCCTGTTTTGGGACTGTCCAACCTCGTCTTGACTTGGCTAGTGGCTTGACCATGGGCCACATGACATGGGTTCCTATCACAACCCCACGGCTTGCCTTGACAACCCTGCTGACATGCCCCATGGCTTGTCTTGACAGCCCCACGGCTTGCCTTGACAGCCCCGCTGACATGCTCCATTGCTTGCCTTGACAGCCCCACGGCTTGCCTTGACAGCCCCGCGGCATGCCCCATGGCATGCCTTGACAACCCCATGGCTTGCCTTGATAGACCCGTGGCATGCCCCATGGCATGCCTTGACAACCCCGGTGACATGCCCCATGGCATGCCTTGACAGCCCCACCACTTGCCTTGACAGCCCCGCGGCATGCCCCATGGCATGCCTTGATAGCCCCACTGACATGCCCCATGGCTTGCGTTGACAACCCCGTGGCATGCCTTGACAACCCCGCCGACATGCCCCATGGTTTGCCGTGACAGCCTCGCTGAGATGCCCCACGGCTTGCCTTGACAGCTCCGCGGCATGGCCCATGGCATGCCTTGACAACCTGTTAGGGACCCCGGTCTAGTCCCCAAACACTTGCCTTGCCAATCCAAAACTTGCCTCAATGTGACCGAGTCATAGTTCTTCTCTTGCTTGGTCCACGTCCAATGATGGTCAAGGTGACCAATAGGTTGATATGATATGGTGAGGTTAGGTGTTTAGGCTAGAAAGATGATGGTAACAAGGAAATGGTTCAAGGTAGTGTATGGCTAGGAATGGTTGTGGGCGCACGGCACTAGGAGGTGCTAGGGTTGGCGCCACTTCGGGTTGGTGTTTAGGGTTTGGGAAGGTATGTTAGTTGGCTAGGGTTTGGACAAGGATGGAGGAGTTGGACGGCTTGGGATTTGAATTTAGGAAGGTTTCCTAAATTCGTGGGATTTAGAAGGAAACAAGGATATGGCCGGATGTAGTAGGAAAGAGTCAATTAGGGTTCCTAAATTATAGGAACTCTAATTATGGGAAGTATGAGGGTCGGCTAGGTCAAGTCTAATTAGGCAAGTGATTGCCGAATTTGACTTGATTGATTATGGAAGGATGCGGCAAGGGCAACACAAGGAATCACTCAACTATGGGAAGTTGACTAACACTTGTGTTGGTCGAAACTTGTGTTGGTTTGGATTGAATGATTGTAATGGAATGGATGTCACCAATGACAAATGATGAACATGATGAACAAAGGATATAATTATCAAGAACCAAGTGAACAAAAGATAGCCAATTCAACTATGATTCACGAATTGCACATAGATGAAATAAACCTCTTTATTGATGAACTTGAACATAAAAATAGAACAACTTGGATTCACGAATTGCACCAAGTTGTAAGACAAGATAGATAAATGAACCACACCTATTCACGAATTGCAAGGTGTGATCCTCTCTTTGGGATTCACGAATTGCACCCAAAAAGCCCAAGTGCTCTAGCACCGAAATATGATCTCAAGAACAAAAGTCTACCCACTAGGGAATTTGCCAAAAGATGTTCATGAAATGACTAAGGTTCATATTTATAGGTTACAACTTGGAAACCCTAAAATGGTCCCTTCAAAGTAAATAACAATTAAATAAAGGATCAAGTAAATAAAACAATAAAATAGAGCTATGGACTAAACCATGGTGTGACATGCACGGGCCCATGGTGGGCTAAGTGGTTGCATGTTGGTTGGTTGGCCCACGGCTAAGTGTTGGTTCGGCATGGTCCAAGTGGGTGGCTTGGACGTTGGCTGCATGGCACGGGCTGGAGCCGTGCGCTGGATGGCATGCCATGGGGCGTGCCACTAGCCTCCCTGGTGCTCTGCAGGGTGGGCGTGGGTGTGCTGGCATGAGGCAAGGGCCCATGGTCTTGTTGATGTGCGGCAGGGGCTGCTAAGGCCATGCGGGTGTGCGGCATGGTCAACCTGGGCGTGTACGCGAGCGCGCGGGCTGGTTTGCCTGTGCGGCGCCTGGGTGCTCGCTGGGCCATGCGGCCCACTGGTGTGGGCACGGATCTGCGCACTGCGAAGTGCCTGGGCGTGCGGCCCGCTGGGGTGCCTGGTGCCGCGCGCATGCGCACGCAGGCCTGCGCGCTGGTCTGTGCTGCGCATGCTGCCGTGCGCCTGCTAGCCTCGCTAGCCTGCATGCTGGGCGTCCCGTGGGTGCCATCGCGCAGGCCAATGCATGCATGCATGCTGGGTGCCCCGTGCTTGTCATCCCACGAGCCAAGGCATGGTTGTAGGCTAGCCAAGGTGCATGTCTCCACCATGACTAGGGCATGGGCGGCTCCTCTAGAGGCAACACGACGTGGGGGTCTAACAATCCCCCTCTCTTTAAGTATATCCTTGCCCTCAAGGATAAATTGAGGAAATCTTGTCCTTATATCATCGTAGTCCTCCCAAGTAGTCTCCTCCTTTGGGGCTTTACCCCACTTTATCAAAACTTGCCACACACTTTTTCTCATGGTTCCTCTTGGAACCACCCTATAATTGAGAGCTTCCTTTGGTTGTAAAAGCATTCGCCCTTCATCATCAAACTTAGGTAGCTCATCCACAATGAGACTAGGGTCCCCAATTCTTCTTTTGAGCACGGTGACGTGGAAAACCGGATGTAGTTTGGAGGTTGGGGGAAGTTCCAACCTATAAGCCACTTCTCCCAACCTTTCAAGTACCTTAAAAGGACCATAAACCATAATATCTCTTGGCCAATTTCAAGTTAAGTTTCTTCCTCAAAGTCTTTTGGCCAAAAGGTTGCAATTTCAAGTACACATAGTCCCCTACTTCAAAGGCAACCATCATTCTCCCTTCGTCATAGTACTTCTTCATCCTTTGTTGGGCCTTAGCAAGTTCCTTTTTTACTTTTGCTAAGACCTCGTCTCTAGTGATTAGTTCTTGTTCCACTTCCTCATTCTTGGCCGTGCCCCTCTCATAGTTCACCAATGTAGGGGGTGTCCTTCCATAGACCACCTCAAATGGACTCTTTTGTATGGAAGCATGGAAGGAAGTGTTGTACCAATATTCCGCCCAAGACAAGTAACTACCCCACCTTCTTTGTTCCTCGTGGCAAAAACACCTCAAATATTGCTCTAGTGTTCTATTCACCACTTCGGTTTGGCCATCGGTTTGAGGTTGGTACGATGAACTTGTCTTTAACTTGCTTCCTCGAAGCTCAAACAACCCCTTCCAAAAGGAACTCATGAATACTCTATCTCGATCCGTGAGTATGCTCTTTGGGAACCATGAAGCTTTACCACATGCTCAACAAAAGCTTTGGCCACACTCTTGGCCGTGTAAGGGTGAGTGAGTGGAATGAAGTGCCCATACTTGCTCAATCTATCAACCACCACAAGTATTACCTCAAAACCTCCACTAATGGGTAGCCCCTCCACAAAATCCATGCTCAAGTCTTCCCAAATCAACTTGGGGATGGGTAATGGTTGTAACAACCCGGATGGGGGCTTTGTCTCATACTTGGTTTTTTGGCATACGTCACATTCGGCCACAAGCCTCTTTACTTCCTTTTTTATTCCTTCCCAATAGAAGAAATGTTTGATCCTTATGTAGGTTCTTAGCCAACCCGACTGGGCACCCTCCTTGCTATTGTGAAAATGGTCAAGGATTTCCTTCCTCAAGTTAGGAACATTCGGCACATACACATGCCCCTTGTAGTAAATCAAACCATCATTCACCTTGAACCCCACCACTCCATTACCTTCCGCTTCTAGGAGTTCCACTATTTCAATGGCCCTTGCGTCAATTCTTGTAGCTTCACGAATCTTGTCCCAAACTCGCCATTCGGCTCCACTCAAGGCCAACATTGATGAGTCTTCTTCTTCATGCACTAACCCCAAAAGAGAACTTCCTTCTTTCCTACTTAAGTCATCCGCCACCTTGTTCTCCTTACCTGGTTGGTAAATGATGTCATATTCGAACCCAAGTAGCTTCACTAGGAACTTTTGTTGCTCGGGTGTCACTATCTTTTGTTGAAGCAAATGCCTCAATGCTTGTTGATCCGTGATAATGGTAAACCTTCTACCCAACAAGTATGGCCTCCACACCTTCACTGCATGTACCACTGCAAGCATCTCCCGAGCATATGTGCTCCATGCTTTCTTCATGGGTCCGAGCGCCTTGGAAATAAAGGCTATTGGCCTTCTTTCTTGAGCCAAAACAGCCCCTATGCCTTCACCGCTTGCATCGGTGTATACTTCAAATGGTTTCTCGAAGTTTGGTAATGCTAGCACGGGAGTGGTGGTCATAGCCCTTTTAGCTCCTCAAAAGTATCTCTTGCTTCTTGAGTCCATGTGAAATTGTCCTTCTTTAATAAGGATGTAAGTGGCTTCGCAATGAGCCCATAATTCTTCACAAACTGCCTATAGTAGCAGGTTAGCCCCAAAAATCCCCTCAACGCCGAGATGTCACTAGGTAGTGGCCAATCAACCATGGCCTCAATCTTTCTTTGGTCCACTTTAGAGAAGAAGAGAAACAATAAAAGATCATTTCTCATCTTTCATGTGGAAAATGATAAAACATTGAGGGTCATGTTTGGTAAGTTAAAAGAAAAGAGAAATATTTTAACCACAAAAGGATTACACAAAAGTAAACCCTCAAAATTATGTGACTTGATACAATATGTCAGATTGTAAAGTTGACTTATTCGTAAAGTAGATCTAACGGATTATATGAAATCCATTAAATTTGTGAGTTTACTTTTGTGTAATCCCTTTATATATGTAATACTACTCCTTAAAATATAGGATAATTATGTTTTTAAATAGATTCGAAAATGTATATAAGATTATGTACACAAAAAAAAGTTGATTGACCAAATATGAATCCACCTATCAACATGAACTCTGACTTAATTAGTTATTTGGGTCGGGTTAGGATTGACTTTTTCATAAGGAAAATGATTTGTATAGTCATATGGTATGCAAGTCTCACACATTTTTTAAAAAAGTCGACAAATTTTGAACTAGCGTGGAGAAAAATCTATTTTTAATTAAGAACCCCATTTTTTTCAAAGGGAATGTGTGGATCTTGTACACCCTTAAACTGTATCTACCATTACTTTTTTCATAATTTGAGCTTGAATAACCCAACATGAACCCAAATGACACGACTTGCAAGCCTTAGTTGATGCGTAGTGCTTGGTTCGACATCAACCACCCCATTAAAAAAAAATTTAAAAAAACATATAGTTGAAAATAAGAACAAAATATTATCAAACAAAACTAAAACAAAAAAATGAGGAGTAAAAAATTTAAAAATAAAGTTAAAAATAAAATAGGGGAATAGCCTCTAGCCCAAGTGCCTAGACTGAGAGGGGATCACATCTTGACCCACCTCTCGACTATGGGAAATATAGATTCTTTAGGTCTGGTTTGTTTTGGCAGATGAAACAAAAACCTTCTCTAAGTTTCATTCAAAGAAATGATTTCAAAAACTAAACGGTCATTTTACAACATCTCATCTCATCTGACCCATATTTCAACTTATTCCAACATTGTGCATTGATTCAACTGAAGAATGAGCATTGAGCAAATTGACAGCCCCGTATGCCAATGTTTTTTCTCTCCTGCTAGCCTTTCTTCCTCTCTCATCCCATGTTGCAGTTCTCGGGCCCTAGGGTCTACAAACTCTAGGGTTTGAAACTTGCATTTCATTGACAGTTTAAGCCGTGCGAATTTCCAAGCTATACCGTGCAAAAGGTGAAGAGCCCCATCTTACACACTGAAATGGTCTTCTACCCTTTTCAACAATAGTGCCTTCGTGTGGCTTCAAACAGTCGAGATTCTCGTGCCCTCTGGAACCATAGCAAGTTCGATTTTATCTGCAAAGCCACTTCGCCCCTGCCATTCTTCCTTGATTCCTTGGAGTGAGTTTGTCTAGGTTCTCGCTTTAGTTTAGTGTGCTTTGGTTGTCTGTTGTAGACGAAAAAGTCTATAAATTCAAGATGCCCAAGCCGAGCAAATCCACCACAACCAATCTGATGCCTTCAACCTCCGCTTGGGATGGAACTTGGAGCATAGGGATATGCAACACATAGTTACATACCCCTGTTCATGACAAATAATGTGCAATGCATCCTAGTATGCAATACTTACAATGACTTATAAAAAAATTTCATGCCAGAATAAACTAAACATCCCAACATATTAAATTAACCATAGATAAATATTGCCTTACTTAAAGAGGTTCACATAGTAAGGCATGAGTTCAGACATCAAGTGGAAGATGGATTCTCCTTATTACAGAGATTGCATCAAAGTTTCATAAATAAAGCAAGTCAAATAATTTCTCTCATCAGCTCTATGGTATACAAATCCATCGTTATAAACATCAATATTAAATCCAGCTTCGGGTTAGGGTCGAGCTCATTCTCAACCAGCTAAAACCAATAGTTGGAGTTCATTACCATTTTGTTTGCCGTAAGCCGATTCTAACAAAACTTCTACCATTCTAGGGAAATAGTAGTGGAATTACCATAGTGAGATTCCATGAAATTTCAGATAGTTAAATAACCAATTTACACAGAGATAAGATATGCATGATTAATGATAAATATGAGATGCATGCTAGATATGCAAAAAATCCGTATTTATCTCCCATTTAGATTCCTCAACATCTTTTAGAAAAACTTTAATGCACATTTTTTTACAGAGAATATTTTGTACATCATTTTTTCAAAACATAACATTTCTTATTTATTAGAGTCATCATTAACAGAACATAACATACGGTATCATCACAACTCCTCATTTACACTATGAGTACCTACTAGTGACTGTAGTAGAACTCATATTGAAACTACATTGTCTGTAGACTCATAACTCAATACATTGATATTAACATTTCATCATTATAACATATGCACCACCAGCATTAAGTGCCATATACGACTTCACTCTAGTATTTTTTAAAAAGAATGCATTCGAAACTCGTTGGCGGTTCTTTATTAATCTAGGGATTACCACTCCATTTTTACTCACTCCAGAGTGGACAGAGGAGTTCCATTTGGATAATTCCTCGTTCTAGCATTTGAGATTGTGACAAAATTTATTTTCATGCTATGCTCAAAATGTATTTCATGACATGTGCTTATGTAGTATGCTTCATGTAAAAATGACATTTTTATGTAACATGCTAGAATGGGGCAAATCTCACAAGTCATTTAAGTAAGTAATTAAATGATCAATGATGTATCACATGAGAATTATGCTCAAAATGAAATTTATAATATGAATGTGACGTTTATAAAAAAATCATAAATAAATTATCTAAGAGTAAGTTAGAAGCTAAATTCTAATTTCTCGGGTACTTAGGAATTTGGTGCTGCTGTAATAAGAGTTATTCGAAGTTATGAATTTTAAAATTAAGGAAGATGTTCATAATCAAAAGGGTTCAAAATAAATTTACAAAAATGCCCCTATATTTTCTAAAATTGCCACTTAGACCCTAAACTTTCACTATTTGTATTTTAGCCCTAAATTTAACCAAATTTCTCAAACTTCATATTTTTCATGTTCTAAATCCTTATATGACCTTAGTAATTCAAGAATAAAATCTACTATACCAATGCCATCGAACCCGTTGCATACATTTGTGGCCATTTTTGTGACTTCAATCCTATAACCTCTTTGAATGCATGAGTGACCGAATTTTATTAATTAGAAAACAATAAATTTGTTCCTAATGGACATGGTAGAAACTTAGATTCAGGTCAAATGGGTTCTTGTAATCATCCATGCATCAATTTGCACCAAAATGTCATGAAACCTTCAAATTGGGTACATGCATGATGCTTTTAGTTTCTTTATAACTTGTAAACCCTTAAAGGCCTAAATAAATCATGCACTTCAACCCCTAACATGATGATAATAGGTTTATAAACGTTTATAATACAAACTTTTTGAAAATAAATCATGATATGAAAAGATCATCTTCATGCAAGTGGAAACGATGATCAACAAAAGATATGACTTATAAACCTAACATGACATCCTATTTTCCTTAAATATGAACCTTAGATCAATCACTCAAGACATTAGTAAAACATATAAGATCAAATCAAGACATGTTATGGCTAAAATTCCATCTCAAAACAATTTATTCAAGTAAGACTCCAAATCTGAACCGAACTGCATTTCTTCAAGATACTTTTCATATAACTCAATCAAATCTTCATTCTCATGCCATAATTCAAAGCCTAACATGTCAGTCTAATACACAACAAAAAGATAGGGTAGGATTACTCACCAAATCGTGGTTTTTGATGCTCCAAAAACAATTCACTCCCACACCATTCGGTTTCACCCTTCTCTCACACTAGGAGTATGTTGCTCTCAAGAACACTAGAGAAAGCTTGAGGAAGTTGTGTAATGAAGTCATGGGTGAAGGGGGTATTTATAGGACTCAATGGAGGGGTGAGGGGTGAGGGGTGATGAAGTGCATGGGTTGGCTGAAGGGTGAGGGTTGGGATGTGAGTGATGGAAGTGTTGAGTAGATTTTCAGATGTGCCATTGCCTTGGTCGATTGAATAGTAGCCTAAAACACTTGATTACCTCATGGTAAAGAGCTAGAGGAAGCACATAGGTGCAGGGGTTGAATGGTTTCATAAGTTTGTAACAAAATCCATGGGGAACCACATTGATGGCCAACGATTTTGGCTTAAAAAATTGCCCAGTTTTTTTAGTGTCCTTTGTTCCCATTCCTTTGGTCTATTTTGCTAGCATAGTAACCACTATTGAGTGGCTTTCCCAGGTGGGTAATGAGGTGTGATTGGGTGCCATGTGATTTGGTTTAAGCAGAAAATGAAGGAAAGGTTTGAGTTCATAGGTTTCAACTGAGTGATCTAACTTCATCATCCCATTTGCCAATTAGTTTTGTTGGTCATGGAAAGGGATTGGCCAAGCATGTAATTGAGTGCTTTGAAGCACTTCTTTAGGGTGAAATGGTAGAGGTGGTGGTGTGGAGGTGTGGATTTTGGTGCAGAAAAATTATGAAGAAGCAGGGGTATTTTGCTTAGGCCAATTCTTAATTTCTTGGGTGAATAGTTGTGTTTTTAGCTTAGCTCATGGGATTGTTCTTGACCTTATTTTAGGTATTTATAGGTGACATAATGGGGGTTGACTGGTGCAGAAAACCTTCTTGAAAACTTGTGGAAGAGTCATGCTTTTGGTGGCTTGTTAAAGAGTTGCTTAGTTTTCACTAGGTGTGCCGATTAATGGGTTTTCGGGGCATTGACATGCCTTTTCCTCAAGTGACATGGGTTGGGTTTAGTATACTATTCTAGGGTTGTCTAAGAGTGATGCAAAACAAGTGTAAAAGACAAAAATGGCAGATACAAAATTATGAAGAAAACTATGCAAGTAATGATGTTTGAGTTACTATTCATGAAAATGATAAGGGTTTTGAAATAGTAACCTAAACTAAAGTTAGAGATCTTACCATGGTTGAAAGGAAAACCCTAGGGGCATGTGGGATGGGCTTTGGAAGAACGGAAACCAATGGTATGGTGTATGTGGGGTCCAATTGGAAGAGTGATATGAGCACTAAGTTTGGGCTTCAAGTGTTGACTTCTCATTGGGCCAACTATAATTCCTTTTGTGTGGGCTTAGAAGTGGACTTTTCCATGGGCCCTATGTCTAGATTTTCATTGGGCCTTTCCTTGGCCTCAATAGTTCACTAGGTTGGATCTTTGTCTTGGATTTCACCAAGTTCGGCCTATAGCCTTGGATCTTACTAAGTTGGGTCTAATGTCTTGTGTCCTATCAAGTGGAGCCTAATAGTCTTATATCTACTAAGAGCACTGGCATTGGCCTAGCCAAATGCCAGTGCATCCTCATATTTTGGCTTTATATAAGTAAAACCTTTTGCATTAGACTAACCAAACTAATAAAGCTCCACATATGAGATACAATAAATGCAAAGCTTTCTTCATCTTTGGCTAGGTACTGTTCATAGCCATAACAAATATCTTCTTCGACTTTATTACCGCACAAAATAAGGAAGCCCCAGATCAATTACATGGGTATTTTATCGTAGTAAGAGAAATATTCGACAAAAAGAGTTTGGTGAACCACTTTTTTCTACTTGCCTAGAGCTTTCCTCAATCCCACACATAAAGCCCTTTTCACCACGAATGTTTTATTCCACTAACAGATATTTTAAATTCTGATTTTTTACAAATGGCTACTTTATGTTAAGATTTTTGTAGGAAATTTCACTAACTACACGATAATTAGTTCAAATATAGTCTTATAAAACTTGGATTTGACAATTTTGTGCATGTATTGGAACAAATAATATTATATTAATAAAAATATTCCAATTTAAAAAAATATTATTATTAAAAAAATAATATTATATTATTATTTTGGCTTATAATTACGTAGTCCAATGTGGAGTTATACTTGAATGTCTTTGGCTTTTAGGCAAAGCATCTAGTTTTAACCAAATTTTGGCTTTGGCTTCGGCTTCGGCTTCGGCTAGATCATTGCCAATGCTCTTAGTTGGGCCTAAGGTCTTTGTGTCTATCCTTAACCCTCTGATCTTAGTATGCTAGGGCATTTAGTAAACCACTCTTGAGCCTCTCCAAATCCATCTAGTATTTTAATCAAGTCACTCAACCCACCAAAGTGGCAATTCTCCCATATGCCACTTGTCATTCTACCATTCGCCTAGTGGCATCGTTTCTCAAAATTAATATAGTACTAGAATTCTCTAAAATAAAACTAACTAAACCCATGGTGTAAGGTCATGGTTCAAAACCTCAAAATCTCCCTTTTCTCTAGGATCTCAACTACTTAGCTAAGGTCATGGTTACTAGAGCCAAGGCCTAAGGTGCATTTAAGTGGGGTGTTACGCAATCTCTACAGGTGGTGCACCAATCTCCCTAACTCTGCCCATAAATGTCGTAGCACCCATACCTCAACCACGATGGCTCCGAAGACGCGGTCTTACCAGGTAACCAAATCTCTTCTCCAATTTCTATTTCCAAAGATTCACCATGGGTATTTCAATTTTTCCCTTTACAAAATAGTTTTTTTTCTGCTAATCCGGGTTCCTAATTTCGTAATTAACATATTTTATTAAGATTTTTGATGTCCCTGTGGGTGTATGTGTCTTTTCATTTTCCTTCCCACCATGGTTACTGCAAATTCTACTATTAGTTTAGTCAATTTTGGTATTGTCTTTGTGATTTGTTTTTGTGACTAATCTGTGAAGAAGTTATTGGATGGCAATGGAAGCTTTTGTGGATGAGATGGTAAATACAGAATTGAGATTAAGCATATAGTAGGAGTAAGAAGAAGAAATATGTTGCCTTCAAAAATTTGTTGAATAAGGGTTTATAGAACCGATCCTCATTAATTAACAAAATAAGCACTTGAAAAATTATCTGGGATGAATGTTGTTGCATGGGTTCAAACTTGGGCTACTTGACATCTATTTACCATTTTTATTTTGTTTTTCTATTACAAATTTGGGTTTATTTCATTTTTTTTTCTTTGTTAAAAACATACAATGTCAGCTCATCTGCTGTCAACTGCACCCATTGATGTGTGGAATATAATTTCGACAGATTTCATGTAGGCACCAAATTGTGTTGACATGCATTGCATAAAGTTGTGTCTTGGATTCCAATACTTGTGCAAACGAAAGTTTTCCCCTGTATAGTGTGTGAGGTATTATAAATTCTACTATAAAAATTATGATGCTTCCTTCATATATTCTCTCACTTTTATTTTTCTTATTGTTCCTTTATTATTATTTTTTTGTTGCTTCTAGAAGGGGGTGTTGTAGGAGAAATCATGTGAGTGATGAATTTGTGTATTTCATATATCTTCTGTTTAAAATTGCCTAGAAGTGTGGGGTTTAACAACTGTAATGTCATACCCTACGTGATGGTGTGTGTGGGATTGATGTCTCTTTTTGTGTTGTTTTGTTGTGTGCAGTGTTATTAATCCTTTTTTTTTTTTATGGGTATCATGTGCAATACATGTGCCGTGTGATTTGTCTTGTTGGGCTCAATATATGTGATGCCCCCAAATTCCGTTTGCGATTGGAAGGATATCTGAAGCGTCGAGACATGCAACACAAGATTACCTGCCCCCGTTCATGACAATTAAATATGTGATACACCTAGCATGCATCTACAATATGCAATATTTGCAACGGATAATTTTTTTCTTTGAGCAATACTATGTACAAAACTAATAACATCCCAAATGACTCAGAAACATATTACATAAAACATGAAAGTGATACATATCCATGATTACAACACAAGTCCAAAACATCTGTAATCTCAGAGGTACGAGAGACAGAGCTCTATAAGTACATTAACCAAAACAAAAATATTGGGCTAGTCCATCAAGCAACTCGCGTAACTCGACTAGGGATGCCATAATGCTATCTACAAACCTAATGATAGAGACCACTAGCTTCGCGTCGCGTTGGTGCTGCCTAATCAACCTCCTCCAATCGGCTAGACTCCGCTCCTTCTCTTGATCCTGGCACATCGCTTACCATTCAGGGGGAATGGTAGTTAGGACTACCACGGTGAGATTTGAGTACAAATCTTAGCAAGTTAACAGGAAATTTTAACATACAATTTACGGATGCATGCATGGCTATAAAGCCATGAATGCATAATCATAATCACAAATAAGCATGACGTGACTTGACATATAACATAGCATAAACTGACATGACTTGAACTTGAGCATAGACTGAACTGAAACTGAACTTGACATGACATGAATTGATTTGAACATGAACTGAACGTGTACTTGAGCTTGAATAACATGGACTTGAACGTAAAGTAACATGAACTTGAACTTGAATAACAAGAGCTTGAACGTGAAATACATTAACTTAGAATCTTTTTCAATAATTAAACATGATTAATAAGCATGACCATATGGGTGTGACATGGTTTCCCTTGAGCCATGTCCTTACCGACTACCGCATCACAACAAAAGTATCTACACCAGCTGTGAATGCATTCACATACGTGCCAGTTCACAGGTATCTACACCTATTCTGGAACACGTAATGTATGTATCCTATGTTAGGTATCTGCACCAGCACTAGTATGTATAACATGAAATTGAAATTTGGGTGGAACCATTGGCGTTAGTGCTTGCTATGCTCCGGTGACCAATTAATTAGGCCTCATTCACATCCCTTGATCTTTACCTTGTTGACTCACTCAAAAATGAGTAGCACAAAGGCTATCCCAAGTGCAAGGGGATGTCGCTTAAGAATTAGGAATAAATTCCTAAATCGTCTCTTCAGGGAAAGTTAATTAAAATCAAACTCGTTTAAAATGGTGAAAATATTCACAAAGAGAAAATAAAAATGATGGTATGTGCAATGAATGGAACAGTGCAACGGGAATGAAAAGGGCACTAGTCATGGACTAGATTCATATTTTTGGATTTTTGAGTGTCGAAATGAAATGTAAAAGACTAACAAATTGAAATTAACAATCAAAGAATCAACTAAACTGAATAATCTTAATTAATTTGAAAATTAAACAATAAAACTGAAATTATTTAAGTCCTAATTAAATTTTAATCAATCTAATATGCAATGGAACTAAGAGATTAATAAAACTAATCTAAAAATTAAACTAGATTAGAAAGTAATTGACAAAATACGAATTGAGAATTGAAAAAGTCCAAAAACAAGATTCTAGGGTTCATCCTTGTATTCAAATCACAAATTCTCAAAATTAATCTATAGCAATTGTAATCACTGTTAAATGAAAGCTTAAAGAAGCAAGAAAAATAAATAACGTGAAGTAAATAAATAGTAAATAAAATGCCCAAAAGTCTAAGCCAAATATATCAAAAATACATCACAAACTTTAAACTAAAATTAAATAAATAGTAGAGAAAACTTTGTATCAATCCGATATTAACTTAGAATCTTTTTCAATAATTAAACATGATTAATAAGCATGATCATATGGGTGTGACATGGTTCCCCTTGAGTCATGTCTCTATCGACTACCGCATCACAACATAGGTATCTACACTAGCTGTAATTACATCCACATACGTGCCAGTTCACAGGTATCTACACCTGTTGTGAAACACGTAATGTATGTATCCTATGTTAGGTATCTGCACCAGCACTAGTACATATAACATAAAATTGAAATGTGGGTGGAACCATTGGCGTTAGTGCTTGCTATGCTCCGGTGACCAATTAATTAGGCCTCATTCAAAGCTCTTGATCTTTACCTTGTCAATCCAGGGGATTCACACTAATTTAGACACTAAAACGTGAGCAAAGAAGTTTTACTAGGATATTACCTCATCCTAGCACTTAGGGTCATAATGAACGTATATGACTTGACTTGTAACATCTCGCTAGAAATTCAATGGTGGAATTTCTTTAGGCTTTAGGAACCTTGTGAATACTCCATAAGTTTTAACGAATCAACCAACCATGTAGGTTTTAGTTTGTCAGCATAGTCAATGTTGCCACTTAGGTGTGACATGGTTCCCCTTGAGCCACTTTCCAACCGACTACCGCATCACAACATAGGTATCTACACCAGCTGTGAATGCATTCACATACGTGCCAGTTCACAGGTATCTACACCTACTGTGGAACACGTAACGTATGTATCCTATGTTAGGTATATGCACCATCACTAGTAAGTATAACATGAAATTGAAATGTGGGTGGAACCATTGGGGTTAGTGCCTGCAATGCTCCGGTGACAAATTAATTAGGCCTCATTCACAGCTCTTGATCCTTACCTTGTCAACCCAGGGGATTCACACTAATTTAGTCACTACAACGTGAGCAAAGAAGTTCTACTAGAATATTTTCCCATCCTAGTACTTAGGGTCGTAATGAACGTACATGACTTGTAACATCTCGCTAGAAATTCAATAGTGGAATTTCTTTAGGCTTTAGGAATCTTGTGAAAACTCTATAAGTTTTAACGAATCAACCAACCATGTAGGTTTTAGTTTGTCAGCATAGTCAGTGTTGCCACTCAGGTGTGACATGGTTCCCCTTGAGCCATGTCCCTATCAACTACTGCATCACAACATAGGTATCTACACCAGCTGTGAACGCATTCACATACGTGCCAGTTCACAGGTATCTACACCTGCTGTGGAACACGTAATGTATGTATCCTATGTTAGGTATCTGAACCAGCACTAGTACGTATAACATGAAATTGAAATGTGGGTGGAACCATTGGCATTAGTGCTTGCTATGCTCCGTTGACCAATTAATTAGGCCTCATTCACAACTCTTGATCTTTACCTTGTCAACCCAGGGGATTCACACTAATTTAGACACTATAATCTGAGCAAAGAACTTCTACTAGGATATTACCCCATCCTAGCACTTAGGGTCGTAATGAACGTACATGACTTGACTTGTAACATCTCGCTAGAAATTCAATGGTGGAATTTCTTTAGGCTTTAGGAACCTTGTGAAAACTCTATAAGTTTTAACGAATCGACCAATCATGCAGGTTTAAGTTTGTCAGCATAGTTAGTGTTGCCACTCACTATGGTGCTAGAAGTGTTATTTTATTTATTTGAGATAATTAAAAGTGTTTGAATGCGATATGGCTTGCACCATTAGACTTAGAAGAATGTTTAGAATTTTATGACGCAATAATCACATTTTTTAGTTTTCGAACGAAACGCTTATTCGAAAACGCGTTTTATTTATTTCGGTGCATTTCGGGGTTGAATTTCGATAAAAGAATTGCAAGGTTAGTTTAGTGTGTATGATTAGGATTTTTTGTGTAAATTTTTTTTTCACTTTCCTAGAGTGAATAGTAACCTCAATAGTAGCAGCTAGTGTAATGTTTTCAAAATCACAGTGTAGAATGTTCAAATTAGGTTAGAGAAGTTTTATTTGGACACTTGGAAAGATCTTAGCCACACTTGGTGAATAGCATTGAATACTTGATACCAAGAGGAACCATGAGATGGATTGGGAAGGAAATCAAGATGTGAGATCATGCCACCTAAGCAAAACACTATTGCATCGAATCACCCATTTTGTTCCAAACCAAAGTGGGTTTCAACCCTAGTGAAACTATAAATACTTAGAATCCAATTGAAACCCCAAAATTTTGGTTGAAACCGAAACCCTAAAGTTGGCCTCCAAACCCTATTTGATCCGATTTCTAACATTATGTTTAATCGCTTGATTAAATCACTTCTACATGCTATTAGTTTCTCAAGTTCATGTTATGACATCATTGTCTAATCTTTTAAACCTTGAAATTTGATTGGGCTAAGAAAAATTAGATTTGGGCTTGATAACATCTCAAACCTTAACCAAACTCTCTTTAAACCCCAAATGAAACCCACTTGTTTAAGTTCCATTAAGGCCCATGAATTTTGGCCACCTTGGAAAAGTTTCTTGAAAAATTTTCCCCCCATCCATCGTAGACCAACCTTTACCCATGACAGTCCCAAATAGTCCCTTGATGTGAGAGAAAAATCCATCTCATCACCCTTTTTTACATGACAGCAGCAACAATCCACTCCCCTTTACTATTCTTATCTTTTTGTGACCTAACGACCATATTTCAAGATGTTATATAAGGCCATACCTCCCTTTTTAGAAGTATTTGAGGCGTGTAGGTCACCACTTCCCTCACTTCACCACTTTTCACCCCCATTTTTGGGAAGAAACCCTTAGAAGCTCTCTCGGGCAGATTCCAGAGACTTTTTGCATGCCATTTTTGGAATATTTGTAGGTATCTTCTCACCATTCATGAAAGTTTTTCATCTTTGAGTCTAGTTTCCATGGGTATATGGTTTGTTTTATTTCATGGTCGTTTGTATTACTTTTCAACTACTATTCACTATTATTTAATATTCTATCATTACTTTTTCATTACTATTAGGATATCTGAGATCACCTCACTACCCAAATGCAAAATTAACTATGGAAAGGTCATTCTGGATGATAATCTGGATAGTGAGTTGTATTTTGGAGTTTTTTACTAAGCTAATGGACAAATCTTGGTCCGAAATTTTTATGGAGTATTTTCAATATTTTTATATGAATGTTTGTTGGAGATTAATTGCATGATTAAAGCTTTTAATGAAAGATTTTCTTAGATCTAGAAACTTAGAAACTGGAAGAGGAAAAACAGTTTATGTTTTAAGAAAGTTTGGATCTTTTGTGGTCTATTCTTACTCTAATGGCTTCGATATTTCTATTTGATGATTATGAGCCTTGGATATACATGTTAGGATGTTGTTTTGCAAACTTTAGATGTTGATTGTGAAGATATGATTGTTATAAAAGAGAATACTCGGTTAGATAAAAAGTTTAATGTTTTCAACTAGATCCATGTTTTGGTTTATTTTTAGCCATGTGATTTTAAGTTTAATGCTTGGATATACTTTAGGACATATGGTTAAACCATATGATATTGTTGGTTTGAATATTTCATCAGGATATGTCTCGGATCAAGTGTTTGATCAAAGCTAAGTTGAGAAAAAATTTAGTTTTTGACTAACTATTGGAGCTGAGTGCTTCAAGTGAGATTTTGTGATCTTTGGAGATTTTTATGTGTTACTTCAAAGCATGTTAGTTATTAGGAATGTGTTATGAATATGTTAGAAGAAAGTTTTGGAATTTTTTAGAGTTCTTGGTGATTTTTTAAAAAGCTCAAAACCTTGAAATTCAAGGGTTTGTATTTTAGTTAAAAAGTTTTGATCTTTTTACTAAAACGTTTTGTGTTTATAGCAAGTATATATTTTATTGGATGTTTTAAGCATGTTTTTAAGCTTAAGATAGGAGGATTTTTGTTGCAATATTTTGGTTTGAGCATATATTTGAAGTTGGATAAAATTGCGACAAAAATAAAAAAGAAATGACCTTTGGAAGTTTTGGCTTTATGATGTTTTTCATAGTTGTGTTTGGTTTTAATGTTTTTCTAAGTTGATATTTGAGTTTAGGACAAAATTCACATGAGCAATGTAAATTTTGGTATTTTTGGAGTTAGGATGTGAAATCCTCAAGTTTGAGGTATAATGGTCATTTTTCCACATGTAGAGGATAAAATGATAATTTTACTCTAAGTTAGAATTTTTCATGTTTCTAATTGTTAGTGATTAAGTTTTTTAACATTTAGAATTCTTACTTACAGTTTCTCATGTTTCATGCTTTGCCTAGTAAAACACAACGATCACTGTAAGTTAACTCTTAACTTACTATCAGATTAATATGTATGTGTGATGGTTAAGGGAACTACAGTTTATATATGTATGTTATCATATACACCATACTATTGCTTGTCACTTCATGATTATATCTTAGACAATTTATTTTGTCACATATTGCTATCTGTTACAAGTTTATCATATTACGTAATGCTATATGTTATATGTATGTCATGTCACGTAATATTTTCTATTACATGTATGCTATGTTATTAAATGTTGTATGTTACATATTATGTCAAGTTATGAAATATTGTCTGTTACATGTTATGTCATGTTATAAAATATTATATATTATATGTTATGCCATATTACAAAATATTGTCTGTTACATGTTATGTCATGCTATAAAATGTCTCATAGTACGTCATATCTTTCGTCTCACGTTCATGTCATGTTATGTTAAGTCAAAGCTTTTGTCCTTTCGTTTCATGTCACGTTTCGTGTTGAGTATAGTTTGTGCATCTCGGGAACAATCTTTCAACTCATGTCAAGTCTATTTACATCTATCACGACTCTAAGTGCTAGGATGGGATAATATCTTAGTAAAACTCTTTTGTTCTCGCTAGATTGTCTAAATTAGTTTGAAATTCCATAGGTTGACAAGGTAAAGATCAACGAGTTGCAAATGGGGCCTAATTAACTGGTCATCGGAGCATAATAGGCACTAACGCCGATGGTGCCACCCACATTACAATTTCATCTTATACATACTTGTGCAGGTGTAGATACCTGACATGGGATACGTCCTGTACATGTCCACAATAGGTGCAGATACTTATGAACTGACACGTATGTTAACGCATTTACAGCTGATGCAGATACTTGTGTTATAATGAGGTAATCGGTAGGGACACATGGCTCAAGGGGACCCATGTAGCACCTATATGGTCATTTTTATTTATCATATTTATTGAACAAGATTTCAAGTTCATATTATTTTATATTCAATCCAACTTCATGTTATTAGTTAACTTATTCTACGGTCAATGAATATATGATCTACCTAGTACTTTGGTCAGGACATATGCGTTGCCTGGTACTACAATGTAGGAGCTACTTAGCACTCCCAATTTCTTAATCATAATGCATAATTTCAGTTACACGAGCTAGCATTTCAAGTTCAAATCAGTCCACGTTAAGTTCATGTTTAGTTTCAGCTCATGTTCAGCTTCAGTTCATATTCAGTTCACGTTCATGTTTAAGTTCTTGTCCAAGTCAGTTCACGTTCAAGTTCATGCATGTCAAGTCAAGTCTCAGTTAAGTTCATGTCATGTCATGTGTAGTTTCAATTCAGTCTATACTCAAGTTCAAGTCATGTTAATTTATGCCATGTTACACATCAAGTTATTTTATGCTTGTTTATGACTTTGATTATGCATTCATACCTTTACTACCCAGTAGCATCATTAACCTCTGTAGAACTTCTTTGTTAACTTGCTTAGATTTGTATTCAAGTCTTTCTGTAGTAGTCCCAACTACCATTCCCCCTGAATGGTAGGAGATGTGTCAGGTCGATGAGAAGGAACGGAGCTGGTCGATTGGAGGAGGTTGATTAGGTGGTGCCAATGCGACATGGAGTTTGTGGCCTCCTTAGTTAGATTTTTTGACAGTATTATGGCATCTTTGGTCGAGTTATGTGAGTTACTCGACGAACTAGCCCAGTTGTTATATTTTTGGTGATATAATTATGGAGCTTGGTCTCCTATGCTTTTGAGATTACAGTCTTTTGAGACCTGTACTATAATCATGGATGCTTATTTTTTCAGTATGCATGGATCATATTTTAAGTATTTGAGATATTATTAGTTTGGTACATGGTGTTGCTCAAAGAAAAAAAATTATCCGTTGTGAATATTGCATACTACTGGATCCATTTTAGAAATATTGCATCTTTATCTATCATGAACGGGGCCAGGTAACCTTGTGTTGCATGTCTCGACACTTCAGATATCAATCTGATCCCAAGCGGAATTTAAGGGCATCACATGACTTGACTTGAAAAACTATTCTCGAGATGCACAAACTGTACTCGAGACCTGATGTGACATGAAACGAAATGACAAATAACCTGACGTAACATAACGTGACATGTATGTGATTTACATGACATGCAATAACATGAAGCAGATAAACATCTTGTGACATGGTAAAATGTGTAATAGATAAATATTATGTGATATGGTATAACGTGTAACAGATAAATATTACGAGACATGACATAACGTCTAACAGATAAATATTCTATGATAAAAATTATTGTGTAATAGAAATATTTCATAACAGAATATTATGTGTAATAAATAAATATATAGTGACATGGCATAGCATGGCATATGTGATATCATAAGTACATAAACAATAGTTCTCTTACTAACATACATACACAGTAATCTGACAGTAAGTGAAACTAGCTTACAATAATTGTCGCGTTATGGAGTAAAATGCACGAAACATGAGAAACTATAAGTAACGATTTCTAACCATTAGAAACTTCATCACTAATAACTTAGAAAAATGAAAATATCATCTTAGAGTAAAATTACCATTTTACTCTCTACATATAGAAAAATGATCATTTTATCCATAACTTTAAAGATTTTACATCCTAACTCCAAAACTCACCGAAATTTACATTCCTCGTGTAAATTTTGTCTTAAATCTAAATATCTAATTAGAAAAATTTAGAACACATTACAACTATAAAAAACACACTAAGGCCGAAACCTTCAAAGACAAAAACTCTTGATTTTTTATTGCAATTCCATCAACCTCATTTCTCATGCTTAAAACCGAAATATTGCAACATGGATGATCACATCCTATGTTTAAAAATCATCCAAAATCAACTAACAAAACCCACTTTACAAAAATCACAAAAAACATTTTTAAAACAAAGCTCCAATCTTTAACTAAAAACATAACCTTTGATACTCAAGGTTTTGCCTCTTTTTAAAACATTTCCAAAAAATCTAAAAGTTCAAAAATAAACTTTCAATAGATTCATAACACGCTTCTAATAATTATCATGCTTTGAATCATCAATCAAACATCACAAAATCATAAGATCTAACACCAATCTTTCGGCTTCAACATTAATAATCAAAATCAATTGCCTTCAGGTTTGGTTTTTAATCAAATCCTTTTATCCAAAACATACAATGACAATCACAAATCAACAACATCACCTGGTTAAAAATCATCTCCTAGAGTAGATCCAAGCATGAAACTCAATATCACATGGCCAAAATTAAACCAAAATATAGATCTATCCAAAAATCTCAAATCTGTGACTTAACCGAACCTTTTCATGTATAAAAAATCATATCTTGAAAGCCAACATCAAAGATCCTTAAACTAACATCCTAACATGTAAAACAAAGTCTTGGGATCATCATATATAAATATCAAAGCCAATGGATCATATTTTCTCATCAAAAGATTCAAGCTTACATAAAACAGAAACTGTTTTACTCCTTCCAGTTTTCAACATTTTTTTATCTAAGTAAAACTTTCATAAAAAACTTATAACATGCAACGAATCCTCATCAAAATTTCATATAAACATGCTAAATATATTCCATAAAAAAAATCAGACCAAGATCTTTCCAAAATTACAAGCACTGTTCAGTTTAGCACTCAAGATGACCTTTCTAAGCTTAAACAAATTTTGACCGATCAAAAGATATCCACAGAAACTAGACTCAAAGAGGAAAAACTCTTGTGAAGGAAAGTTCGTGAGAAAATACTTACAAAAACTTAGAAAATGGTGTGCAAAATGGCTCAGGAAAACTGTCTGAGAGAACCTTTAGGTTTCTCACTAAGAAAAGTGTTGGAAATGGATGAATGAAAGGGAATTGTAACAACCTGACCCAATACTATTAGGGATAAAATAGGAAAAAAATCTAATGAGCCTAAAATAAGTTTAATGAGTTGTATTGGAATAGCCCACGAGCTATTAAGATTCTTGAAATTATTGAATTTTATAGGCCATATTGGATAAGCTACGAGTTATTATTTATTAGGATTTAGTTAGGCCCATAGGCCCAAGATTTTATTTTAAAGTCGTTAAGGTTAGTTGAAAATTTTAGAGGAAATTAATGAGCCAATTTCTTAGAAACCCAATTAAAATTTCTGAGTTTTTGGCCCATGAAATGAATCCAAACCCATTAGGCCCATTGTCGATTCTCTATAACTCTTAAGTCTTGTAGGTCTCCACCTTCCACTAGGATTCACGTCCCAATGAAATTCTCTCCCAACAGGCATACAACTCTACAAGTCATCTTCTCTTTAAAACTCTTTAATCGACTGCCTTCTCAAACTCTAATTCATGCACGTCTCCACTTTCCACTAAGACTCATGCCAATGGAATTATCTTCCAACAGGGATACAACTCTACAAGTCATCTTCATGTTAAAACTTTTTAACCGACTATCTTCTCAAACTATAAGCCATGCACGTCTGCAACTTTCACTAGAGTTCAATTCTACAAATCATCTTCACATTAAAACTTTTAAACCTACTCCTTATATATATGCTCAGCCCCATGTACTTTACGTGTATCTCATTCTTCTTCAACCCCAAGTATAGTTTCTATTTACCCAAAACCATGCAAATCACCTCCAGTCCACCAACAACCCCACATGACAAACCGAGCACCCTCACAGCCTCCACATCTTAGCCGACGATGGAAGCTGCCACCGTTTGGTCATTGTTGCACAATGATTCTCCATCGCCCGAGCACCCCTGTGCGTAGCCCTCAACTCTCTCGGTAATCTCTCTCTCTCTCTCTCTCTCTCTCTCTCTCTACGTTAGTTCTCTCTTTACCTCTCAATTATTATACCACAGACTATAGCACACACATTTTACTTTTCCTTCCCTCGGTGTAAGCCATCTAACCATCTATTATTCAAGTACTTATAGAAACCAAGCTATTAAATTCAAAAGGACGATGCTCTAGACCTTGAGACTTAAGTCAATTTACTTAAATATTGTGATTAGTGATTTTAGGTCACGGATTATGGGATTACTAATTATAACGGCCCGTAGAAAAATTTAATAAGTTTACAAACACTAAAGTTTTAGCATGGATATTGTGGATGAAAATGCTTAGCATGATCTAAAAGTCAACTCATGATGTTGGGTATTTCAAGCTACAACGAGGCGTGTTGAGATGGAAATTGATGGTCATATAGTAAGCTCTAACTTTATCAGACGGTTAGGCTTCGTTTGGTTACGCAGTTCATATGAGATGAGATAAGATATTTTGAATAGTAGTAAGAATTTTTAGTTAAGATGAGATGAGATGGTTTGTAAAAAAGTGTGTGTTTGGATAGTGAGATGAGATAGATAGTTTTGACTTTTTGGGATTTGATAAAGGGGTGGGTCCCACCAATGATTAAAAATCATTTAATAATTATAGGGTAATAGTTATGAATATATTGATAGAAAGTCATATTTATTATTAATTAAAAAATCTATAAACAAAGAATGTACGCTAGAAGATAGTTCACTTAGTTTTGAAAAGCAATAATTAATTATTATTAAAAAATCTATAAACAAAGACCATACACTAGAAGACAGAGATGAAGAATGGACGAAATGGGAAGGGAAGAAAAGGAGGCCGGGAGTCACTGAGTACAAAAGTGACTTTACACTGTTCCCTTTACTTTTTACTGTTTATCTAAGTTATAATTTGAAAACTCTGAAAACGTAGAGATGAAATCCAAACTCACTTGTTGCGGTTTGAATAGCTAGATCAAATAAGTCGTACAACACAAATGAGATGATTTGTATCTCATATTGGTATCCAAATCGGCCTTTAAACTTTACAATCTTATGAACAATACTTTTATGTCGTGTTGGATGAAGTGGGGAGCCATTTTATGCATGACAATTGTAACTAACATTTGTAAGTGGGAAGGTTAAAGAGATAGACAGTGGAGGTAGGTGCTTTAGATGTGGTAGAAGAAGAAGACGAGGCCATGGAGAAAAAGAAAAATTGACTTTGATCTTTTAGACTCTATTATCATAAAACGACTAGTGGGTTAATGTGTATTTTATATATATTAAAGTTATGTATCTTTTAGGCATTATGCTATACATGACACTCTCATCTTTCTTTCATACACTTTATAAGGTGTGGGCACATTTATCACCATTGGATGATAAATAATTGTGATAACCCGGTCTAAGCTAAGTCCTTGCTTGTTCCTTTTCATTTTCTATTTTGATCTAAATGGACTTAAGCCCAATGGTTTGAGAAGATTTAGAGTGTGAGGTTGGCTTAAACTATGTCTTGTGTTGGTACAATAGGTGCCCAAGCCCAAGGATTGGCTCAACACCTAGCTATTTTCAACCATACAAGGACTTGGAGTTTGGGAATGAGGGAGAGGCGCCTAAGGAAAGGGAGTTTCATCTTTTATAAGGGATACCCGCCACTTTTCCCTCATGCAATGAAGCTCCAAGCTTTTAGAAGAAGTCATGTGAAGGAGGAAAGCCATAGGGTTTCATCACCTAAAGCAAACGCCAACCCTACCACCAACAATGCCACTTGGCAGTCATGCAATTACACTCTATAGATTCATTGTATCTGGACCAAGAATGAAAGAAGGGAATTTCATAAATCTAAGGGACACACGCCACCTTCACTAATTTTGACACATGGCATTCATGCATAGGCACCTTAAAATTTCTAGAAGATGCAATCATGAGGAGATTCGATTTTCTATGGAGCACGCCACATGGCAAGCATGCAAGCTAGGTTATGAAGTTTCTAGAAGACCCTAGCATTTCAGCCATGTGATGTACACGCCACCCATAACCATGCATGTCTCTTTGCATAAGTTCATTGTGCCTAGACCACAAAAAGGGATGATGGGAGACAATTAGGGATTTGACTAGGACAGAAGGCGCCACTTGTCCTTCATGCATAAGAAGTTCCTTAGATTCCCAAGAGAAACAATGATGAGGAGAAAAAGAAAAGACTTTCGGCTATAGCAAGAAAGGGACGCCACTTGGCACCCATGCACATAGGAGATGAGAGACTTTTTGAATTCTACAGCAGAGTAATGATAAGAGAGAAAGTAAGTAGGAGCAAAGGGGAGTATAAATATGGGGCATTTATGGCCGGCGCCCTTGCTAGAGGAAGCTCAATGTCATTTTAGTTTCAGATTTTCCTTCTCTCTTCTCTCTGTCTTGCCCACTTTAGAAGAAAATGAATACCATTTTTCCTTCCATCCAAACACTCTTTGCACAAGCATAAGAGGAAAACCGAGGACATCACATTGGGCTAGATTGCACGATAAGAACCTTCATGCTTCTATCTCATTTCCTCCTCATGAACACTCGCACACTTGCAAGGGTTTTAGGTTGGAGAGGTTCGGATTAGAGAGTTGAAGAATGTGTGTTATGGCTTTGTTGTGAGTCCCATGAGACTAATAAAGTACTTGGTTCGACCATAAGAAAGCAACCATGCATAACCTTGTTTGGCATGGTTTGTCTAAGGTCTCTCTTCCAAAGAACCCGAGCTTTTAATGGCAAGATGGGAAAAGGGAGTGATCCCTGTAGGGTTTGTATAAGGTTCCACGTAGTCATTGTTGTAAGAAGCCTAATCTAGAGTGCCATGCATTTTCGGCCCTTTGGGCTTTGTCAAGTGAACCACATGTAACACCTTGCCTAAAAAGCTCCTTACGCCTTGACCTTAGTAGCCTTAATCCTAGCTAATTAGGAGTTGGGGTATTTGAGAATAAGAACAATTTTGGATATTTGAGTTAGCAAAAGGATCGTATACTTAGGTTTAGTAGAATTATTAGAAGATTCTAGTGCAATATTGATTTTTGAGGAAAAATGAAATTTTTGGAGCTTGATTGATTAGTAATATTATTTTGGAGAATTTTTAGTGCTTTGTTAATTTTGAGGATAAGAAGTCAAAAGGCCCATAAGGGAATGATACATGGCATATTGGATGGTTGCCACATTAATGGGCTAAGCAATTTGGGTTAAATATTTGATGAAATTGGAGACGGCCCAAAGAGTGGTTTACTAAAGGCCCAAGTTTTTTTGGGTATAAAGGCTTAGGAGAGACAATAAGACTTTAGGGCCTAATGCACTAAGGATGTGATGGGTTAAGGATAAGATATTAAAAAGTCTTAGGCCTAACTTAGGAGATATAAAGTTTTAAGCCTATTTTGCAGTACACTATAGAATAGGCCCAATGAAAAGGACATAAGGCCATTGGACCTACCTTAGTAAGAGTGAAGATATTATGTCCAACTCATTAAGCATGAAGGATTAGAGAAGCAATATTAAGGTCTTTAGAACCTTAGGACATTTATGGGTCAATCCTTAGAAGCCTTTAACCAAGCCTCTTAGGAATTCATGACTTGGTAGGACAGCCTTGGCCCAAGTATGAGGAAGGCATAAGACCTTTTATTCCAAGCATGGTATAGATTTGACCCATGACCCAATTCTGTCAAGGTAAGCTTTTCAAGCCCCATCTTTGTGGATCTTGAGGTCTCTTTTAATCTTTCAAAATCTAAAAACAAGGCCCCCATCCACTCAAACCCAAAAGCCCTTGGACCATTGATCCACACTCATGGCCCTTTCAAGCCCATAAGGCCCAAAACCTTGTTTTGTTCTATTTTACTCTTCTTTTTGAAAGCCCAATACACCATACCATGGGTTTCAAAAAGATTAGACTGTATTTCCCTTAAGCCTAATCTTTTTATGCCTTTTCTCAAGGGCATTATGGTCCTTAAATATCTCATGAGATCCCTTTGAACCTAGATCAAGCTTTGGACGAGTTTGGATTCAAGAACCAAACCAAAACACCAAACTGATTGCACCTAGGAAGCTAGTTGGTTGCAAACTGTTTTGGTTGAGATTCAACAACCCATTTGCCTTTGGTTGAGCCACCACCCCACGTCACCTCCTTAACCACCCAATCCTCAAGCGTTCCTCATGGTCATCATGATCTTTGGACTCATTCTTTTTAGCCAAAGAAAGCACAAAATCGAAATTTGTCCAAGGAAACCACCATTGAACCTGTTTGCTTGTGTATGATGGTTTTGTGCTTTTCTTTCTTTTCTTCTGCACCATGACTTGACCAACACCCATAAGAGCAATGTAGCAACTATAGAAATGAAATCATGATGGTTTAGGGCACTGTTTTAGTCTACACAAGATAAAACAAGCTGATGGACTCAAATCTGGAAAATGCAATCAACACTCCACCTCCCACCTCCACCACTCACATTCACTTCCTTAGAGCCAAAACCAATGTCCCCCTCCCCTCTTGAAGCCTATAAATACCTCCCTCACTTCCTCATTTCATCCACACCTCATCTTCAGCTCCCCCTTGAGCATAGAGAGCCAACTTCCCCCTTGGTTTTGAGAGAAATCGAAAAGTGAGTGAGTTTGAGTGTTCTTGGGAGTTCTTTAGAGTTCTTGTGCTAGGAGCTTGAGTGGGATACTAAATTTGTAAGTTTTATTTCCCTTGATCTTATTTTGCATGTCAAGCCTTGTTTTCAAGTGTTGGAGTGAATTTTGATTGAGTTTAGAAAAGATTACCATGCTTAATTCAAAACCAGGTTCATTAAGGATGATTTAAGTATTTAAATTATTTTTAAGTGGGAATTTAGCTATGGCATGTCTTAAGTATGTTTTGATATGATTTATTAATGTCTTAGAATGATCATTGAATGTTAGATTTTGAGATTAGAAGCATGTCATGATAGGCTTTAATTCTACCTTGTGTTGATCATTAAGCATGCACAATTTTGATTAAATCATGCTTATTTTATGAAGTTTTGATTTATTTCACCTAGGTTTGATCAATGAGCATTTAGAAGATATTGTGATTCAGACAAGAATGAAAATGCATGTTTTGGGTGAATTTGGAAAGCATGCATTTGTGATTTACACTAGGAACATCAAACTTGATTAATGAAATGATTAATGAAGATTAAGGTTTTTAGCCATGATTAAGTGTTAGGATAAACTTGATTACCCAAGAATTGGACTTTATCATATCATTAAGGACTATAGTGATTGTTTGTGATTAAAGAGAATTTCATATGCATGCATTCATAAGGATCAATAGTTGAAATCACACTTAGGCATCAACTAGAGTGCATGCCACGGGTTGGGAGTATTTCAGCTAGTTCCACTTTGAATTTTATAATTCTAAGGACATGGATGGTTTTAGAATATGAAAAATATGAGATCCATGAAGTTTGGTTAAATTTGAGATTTGTTTGCAAATAGAAAATATAGGGTCTTAGTGGCAATTTTTGAAAGTTTAGGGGTATTTTTGTAAATACCCATTTTTGAACCACTTGATTACGAACGTCTTCCATAGTAGTAAAAATCCTAACTTATATGAATTTGATTTTAGCTGCTACGATATTTCCAAACTCAGGAAGTTTGTAAGTTAGCTTCTAACTTACTCTTAGATAATTTATTTATGATTCTTGTATAAACGCCACATTCATATTAAATATCATTTTGAGCATTAAACATTATATGATACATTATTGAGCGTTTAATTACTTGTTTACATGACATGTGAAATTTTCACTATTTTAGCATATTGCATATAAATGTCATTTTCACATGAAAGCTTGCTAGATGCATATATCATGAAATACATTTTTCAAGTGTAGCATGAAAATAAATTTTATCGTGACAACAAAAGTTAGGATGGGGAGTTATCCTAGTGGAACTACTCTATCCACTTTGGAGTGAGTAAAAATGAAGTGGTAACCCCTAGATTGACGAAAAACAGTCAACGGCCTTCGAATGGGTTCTTTTTAAAGAACATCAGAGCGAAGTCAAATGTTATGACACCTAATACTGATAGGTGTATATGTTATGATGTTATGATGATATTATATTATATTACCAATGCATTGAGAACAATTTCTGCAAACAAAGACGTAGTGTCAACATGAGTTGTGCTATGGTCACCGGTAGATACTCACGGTGCATATGGGGAGTTGCGTGGCTACGATACGTATGTTAAAGATGGCTTTAATAACGATGAAATATTATGATTTTTTAAAGCAATGAGGTATGAAATGCACTCTTTCGAAACGTCATGTTTTTGAAAATGAAAATGTTCTTTGAATGAGAAAGTGCATCAAAATTTTTTTGAAAATATTGAGACAAATACGGATTCTTTTTTGCTGCATAACATTGCATGCATCTCTATTTTATCATTAATCATGCATATCTTATCTCTGTGCAAGTTAGTTGTCTAACTTACTAAGATTTCAAGTAAATTTTACCCTTTGTGGACCCACAATCATTCCACACGGGATGATAGAAGTTGTGTCAGAACCAGTAGATGATGATCATGATGGATCGCTCAATACAGATGGTTGAAGAGGAGCTGGACCTTGAGCAAAGACTAGATATAATTTTGATGCTCATAAGCATTGACTCTTCAAGTATGAAATAATTGATCTAACCATGGAACTTGGATTAAGTGTTTTGTATTAAGGAATGCTATCCTTAAGTTTGAACTTATGATAGTTATTAATGCTATTGGGATGTTTTAGTTCAATCTAGCATGAGTTATAACCAATCACCCTTATTCCACTGTGATTATTGCATACTACTAGTTGTATACTAAGATGCATTGTTTATTAACTGTCATGAACGGGGGTATGTAACCTTATGTTGCATATCTCGACACTACAAGTCTCTTTTCCATCCCAAGCGGGGGTTTGGGGGCATCACACCACACGTCTCCTACACACAAGCTTGTTCTCCTCAAACCGTATGTATATGAGTTACAAAGAGCTTTGAGCCGATTAGGGTTAGGAGCATAAAACCCTAGTACACACCACCCACATTTGGTTTGATGTTTGTTATCCAAAGTCTAATGGTTTGAAGACATACATTTTCAGTTTGCTTAATCGTTGGTATTTCCTTTACGTTAGGAAATTTGTAAGTTAGCCTCTAACTTACTCTTGGATAATATATTTATGTTTACGTGTAAACTTTGCATTTTGGTTGTTCAAATTGGATTATGGAATTGATACCTATTACATGCTATGATTTGTATCATATACATGCATGCTATGCTCAAATGTTGCTTGTTAAATTGTTGGTTCATATGATATTATTGGAGTTTTGAGACATGATATATGCTTGTTGAGCTTTCATATGTTATACATAAGTATATGTTTCGGCATGTTCTAATTGTTTCAAGCCATACACGTGATGAACTCTTTGTGTATGACATAAGTACAGAACATTGTTGCATGATAGTTATTTGGTTTCATCACAAGTTACAAGTCACATGTTTTCGGGTAGTGCATTAAAAGAAAAATAGTTTTTGTCACAACCCCGATACTAGGATGAGGGAATATTCTATTGGAACTCTCTTGTCCACTCTAGAGTGATTAAATTAGAGTGGTAACCCCTATGTTCACAAAGTACAGTCAACGGACTTCGAATGAGTCCTTTTTAAAGGATTCCAGAATGAATTAGCCACATATAATGCTAGTGAGTGCAACACATTGAAAATGCAGAGAAGGCGAATTGTGAATCCTCATATCATGTAGACTCTGACATACTCACACTAGGTCAAGAGGGCCGGCAATGTGATGCTGTAACCAGCAAGGAGCCCACGGTTCCTAGGGGTAGCCATGAGGTGTCCACCCACTTTGTTATATGGCTTAATGATTACAAGTGATTAATATGAATCAACACTATGATATTTTGTTATATGGTCATTTTGTTATTCTGTTACATGATTACAAAATCAATGGTTTTTGAAAAGAATATGTATAAGAAAGAAGTGAGTTTTCAGTCAAGTCCATGTCCATGATCATGCATTCATACTCATGGTTTGCCTTACACATGCTTATGTTATCTTCTTGTATGTTGTTGGTTTAACTTGTTGAAATTTCTTGAAATCTTACTATGGTAGTTTCCAGTACCATTCCCTCCAGAACTGTAGAAATTGTGACAAGACCCAAAGATACTACACAGGATGGATGAGTTGTCTGACTTGATTGAGGACGAGTTCACCATAAAGGCTCAATACCATAGAGTCATTTCTTGTTTGAAAACTACCTCGCAATTTCTCAAGGAGATTCAGGATATTCTAAACAGATAATACGCCCTGCAATGGGATCCCAAACTTGAAGAAGCTCTCACCCTTAAAAACCGTTTGGATTATGTTAATGACTATGTAATTAAGGCATGGTAATTTGTATTGGAAGCCCAAGAGGTCAGGTTTTGAGTTATAACTTTCCAGACCCCATGTCTTAGGAGAGGATATTTTGTTTTGATGGTATTTTTGGAAGATAAGGTTGTGGTTTAAAACCCTCATAATGTATTTGGAAGATTTTGAACAAGTATTTTGGGATAGATAGATGTTTTTATTTGGTACCATATTTAATTGCTCTAACTTTACCTAGAAATGAACTTTTTTCCGCTGCGATTATTGCATACAGCTTGAAACATGCTAGGTGCATTGCATGTTAACTGTCATGAACAAGGAGTGTGTGACCTTGAGTTACATATCCTGGTAGGATTGTGGTGTGGAGTGGTTTAGTGTATAGGATTTTTCATCTGTTAGATTCTACTTGTTATAAAGCCATCAATAAGGTCGAATAATTGTTGGCCTTTCAAGGAGAGGCCTGGTTGATGGTCCTATAGTAACTCCACCCAGCATTGCTACAAAGACCATTACTTCTTCACTCATTCCTAATCCTGACTACTTCAAGTGGCAACAACATGATCAACTCCTTCTATATGCCCTGATTTCTTACCTGTCTAAGGATGTCCTTGCTCAAGTACTTGGGCTAAAAATCTATGGTGAACTCTAGCAAGCACTTGAGAACATGTTCTCACTACAGTCTAATGTCAGGGTGACAGGGCCATTAATCTACGAGTCAATCTTGCCTCCTTCAAGAAACGAAGTTAGTCGATTGTTGTAACAACCCGCTCCTTCCTCTCTTTAATGGCCATGAGTCTCGTTATGCATGCCGAACCTAGATGGCGTGTTTTAAAGATGTCAAGTGATTTCTGAAGCTAGCTCAGTGTTTTAAAGCCACGAGTATTTTAAATGGGATGTTCCCAGTGTTATTTGACTAAGCCTGCTTTTAAATAAGATAAAGCTCCAAAAATATTATAATTGTAGAAAATCAGTTTTATTAAAATGATTTTAGTTATTTAACCCTCTATCCCTCGTTATTTATGTTAAATGTTACTTAGTTGGTTAGGTTATGGACTGTGCTATTAGTATTTGTGGAGTTCGTTGTGTAGTATGGTAATGTGATGCGTTGTGTACGTGAAGTGTTGGACGTAGTTGGGAAGTGTGATGTGTAGTGTGGTGGACTGTGCTATGAAGTGTGGTTGTGATTTATGTGCTGTAATGGTGACGTGGCATTGTGTGGAATGGGAAGAGTACACGTGAAGTGTACTCTGTGTGGCATAGCGTGTGTGAAGAGAGTACACGTGAAGTGTACTCCATGAGGTGAAGTAATACACCGTGTGGCATGTCGTGAAGATAAGAATGGTTGTGTAATTGATGGGCGAAGAGCATGATGTGTAGTGTTGGGAACTGTGGAACAGTGTCCCCAAATAGTTGTGATGTGGCCTGTAGTCTGGGTGACAAGTGTCACCGTGTAGTTGACTTATAGCTGGGAGTATGTGTGAAGTAGTAGGATAGTATCAGAGTAGTGCAGCAGAAGCATGACTGGGCAATGTCACGAAGTGACATGGTTATACAAGAAGTAGTGCTTGTGATGGGTGAGTTAGTGTAAGAAATGACGTTGCGGAATGTCAGGTGACGTGACAAGGTCATGATGTAGCTTGGGAGCAGTCTCGAACTATGACGTGACGTATGGTGTAGTTATGAATGGAGTCTTGTTATGTCAAGTGTTGGGATGAGCTGTCAAGAGGAACCGGTAGCATAAAGAGTCATGCTAGCCAGGTTAAGAGAAGGTTGATATCGGAGTATGGGCTTGTTTACACAAGCGGGTGATCAACAAGTTATATGTTGGTCTTAGGTGATAAAGGGGTAGGGTACATGTGCATTTGGTTAGACACATGTGCTGGACAGATTCACCATATGTAATGGGTAATCTGTCCTAAGCATGGTTATACGGTACTTAAGCCTCAAAGTTGGCATAAAGCCATGTGGCATGTATGGATGGAAATGAGGATTTATTGTAACACCCAGACCCAATCAAGCTCTATTTTTATCTATTTATTTATTTTTTTAGTTCATTTATTTTATTATATTTTCTTCACATGTTTATTATTTTTCCCGCATATTTTATTTTGTTTTCTTTTCTTTCTGTTTTTATTTTTCTTTCCCCCTAGGTCTTCCGCTCGTCGACGGCATGCATGCACACACACGACTCAGCTATCACCCGCACACACGTCTCTCTCATCAGGTAGGGTTTTCGCATCATATTTATACACACAACAGCCATGCGTAGAGAATGCCTTCGTTAAGTTCATTGCCGCCGCTAGAAACTCCTTCCCAAGCAAACTACAACCGCAGCGTTGTATGCCCTCCCACCGTCCAACTTCAGTGCACGTCCTCACACCCGCGTGAAGACCAGCCACCGCGCAGCATCCCAGCCACTGCCTCAATCAAACCCAGCCCAAAACACGTGAACCACTGTGCGATAGCACTGCCCAAGCCCCACGTGAAACTGAACAACCAACCAATGCACAATCACACACACGGCAGTACACCATGAACCACCAGCTTTCCCACACACAGCAATCATAGCTCTTCCCTCCACCACCGTGACCCAGCAGTGAACCGCAGTGCTGCTACACCATCCAGAACGCAAGCCGCCGCCCCATGCAGAACCGACGCAAACCGTGCATGCACTGCACCTCCACGGATCGCAGCACTGCCTCGCCATGTGCCACCTCCACTTGACCCTCACTGGAGTTCCAGCTCTTCCGCCGTACACCACTGCACCACCACCATATTGCCGAGGACAACCACCTCCAAAGTGAACCGAAAACTCCCCTGTTTTAGCCACTAAAAATAGAGCATTTCACTTACTGCAACTCCTCCACGCCGGTTGCCTCAGCCTCAAGCAACATCACTGCCCAGCCATTGAGCTCACCTCTGTCGACCTCCGCCTAGCCCTTTTGGTCTGCCGTGCGCCAGCGCCACCTCAGGCTCACGGTGAGCTTCATTCTCTCTCTCGCGCCGAGCTCTCTCTCCGTCTCTCGATCTCTTTTCTGCGTAAGGTTCCTCTCTCTCTCTCTCTCTCTCATTAGCTGGTCTATCTCTCTCTCTCTAACCAGTGTGCTGCCGCCGCCCCCACCACCGTAAGCAACCTCCCAGCTCACCGCCTTCGTGCCCTCCATTGCTCGGTGAGTATGGCCCCATACGATTTTAATCTGTGATATTTGAACCTGCCATTTCCGAAAGGGTCCTTTTGTGTTTTGTTTAATCCCTATAATACCCTTATCATCAGACTAATTTTAGGTTTATCATGTTTTGGTTTATATATATTAGTAGGTTTGTTTTAAAATACAAGATTTTATAAAGGAAGTAGAGAAAGATTTGAGATATTATTAGTGATAACTTATAAATTTAAGAAGTACTTAGTAAGTGTAAAATTTTATTTATAGATCTTTAAAGAGAAACTAATTAGTCTTTTTTTTATTAAATGAAATTTTTACTTCCTAACTTTTAATCAATTTTGTTATAAGTATGTTAAGAGAAATTTTTAAACTAGAGATGTATTTTTGTGGCATAGTTGTATTTAGTATAATATTATTATGCAATTTAGAAATGACTTAGAGTATAATAGTGAGAGGAATTAAGTAAATATTGATGGTTTTAGAAATGATGATATTTTAGGAATTATGAGAATTTTAGGTTTTGTGGATTTAAAATAGGTTCTTTTAGTATTTTAGGTTTAAATATCGAAATAAGTGGTTGATTGGAAATTTATAGGAATTACTTGATTATTTTATAGGTGACAATTAATAATTGTTCGACATTTTGAGAAAATTCCTGAAAAGCTAAGAAGTCCAGGAAAGCGGGGTTCATATGCTAGACTTTGCATAAAATAAAATGAACTGAGGTCCTTTTTGGAAAATGTGCATGTTTTGTTATGAAAAGAAATCGGAAAACAACCTCAGATATTTGTTCTACATTACTCATGAGATTTTGTTTAAGAAGAAAGTATTTTCTGTCATGACTGGTGTAGACATGAGCTTATTTTTGACATTCTGTTTCTGAACTTTGAAAAAGAGAGCGAATATGAAATTTTGTGCATAAATTATGTTTTGTGATCTGATTCTGTTATGAAGATGTTCTGTACTCTGATATGATATGATTTCTGAAAACCATTGGCATGACTTTCTGATTCTGTTCTGACTCTGATTCCGGTGATTCTGATTCTGTTTTGCTCTAATGTCTAACCCTGTCATGGGATACAATAGTGACCTTTGGCCCTGTCACGGGATATAATAGTGACCTCTGGCCCTGTCACGGGAGATAATAGTGACCTCTGGCCCACCATAGGATATAATAGTGGTTTTCTGTTCTGAGTGCAATCGCTTTGGTAACATGGTGATTTATGTTCTGCTTGGCTTTTCGCAGGATGCACAACCCTACCATGGGGGTTAAACATGGTTTCTGTTATGATATGATGCTCTGATATGATATGATAAGATGAAGATGTTCAGTCATGTTGTGCCAAATGAGTCTTTGAATATGAAAAGTTGGTTTCTGAATATAAAATATTTGAAAACTCGCTCTGATTTTCTGATAATGTGTATTTTTGAGATTTGCATATTGATACTGAAATGTTTTGTTTCTGCATTCTGAACTCTGTGAAAATGCTATGTTTACACGCTAGGATATGTCATTTGCTTACTGAGTTGTTGATAACTCACCCCTTATCTCCATATATTTTTCAGATGATTTTGAATAGTTCAGCTAACGATCAGGATTATGGAGCATCAGTGAGATGATTATTTAAGCATGGTGGATTACTCATAGAGGATTTCTGAGAATCGGCAGATTTTATTAAGAGATTTTTGTAGTATTCTGATGACTTTATATTTTTGGAGTCTGTAAATATATTGAGGAATTGTGAGTTTTAAGTTACAGGGAGTAACTCTTCGATCCCTGCTGGACCGGGGCGTTACATTTATTGTGAGCTAAGATGCATGAAGGTAATGACGGATGTATTGTCTAGGATTGGGATGCATGACTTAGTCAGTTTGAGTCATGCATCGAGATAAGGTTAATAGGAAGAGTAAAACGAAGGTCTTGGCATCTTGACCCAAGGGTGAATCGTGGAGGTTCACTTTAGTGGATGAGCACTCGAGGTAAGACTTTGAGTTTGGAAGAGGTAGTGACCGTAAGTAGATCCCGAAGGTTTTAGCATAGTAAGGGACATGTAAGAGTACGTGATAGAAGGAGAGTGTTTTAAGTGAAATGTAGTTCTATTCTAAGTTTAGTTGCTTATGCATTAGATAGAAAATGACGCTAAGGTCATGTGTATGCATGTAGGTTGCCATCAGACACGCACATGAATGGACTGCTTGATATGAAAGTAGCATAAAGTTTAGGTAAGTATTATGTCCATACTCTTCTAGAGTTTTCTAAACGATATGAAATGAAAATGAAATACTTTTCCTTTACGAAAGGAAATGAAACGATGTTTTATGAAAAAACGTGCTAAGCGTTCAAAGTTATACGTATGTATGGCCCTTCTTGGCAACCCATTTTTTATGCAAAAAAGTATTAATTGTATGCATGTGAATGGATGACTATAGGCAATATCTATTGTATGTATTTTTACGAAATGAGATGTGAGGCCGATGCCTCGTGCTTTAAACGATGCTTTAAACAATGCGAAGAAAGTATTTAAAACGTCCCTATGAACTGATGTTAAAATGTCCCTATGAACTAATGCTTTATGAATACCATGAAAGATGATGTTTAAGCTCATACTTTTAAATGATGTTTTTCCATGAACGAACTGTTAAATGAAAAGGACTGAAAGGAAAGGACTGAACGTTTAATGTATGAAAACATGTAACGGCCACGACTGAATGAAAATGGTACCTAAGGACTGGGCAAATTGTAATGCCGGGTAAGTAGTACAGGTAGTGCACCCAGTGTTACCTCCTGACTGAAAAGGGATTCCCAACTCGTGGCCATAGGCGGAGTCTAGGTCTAAAGAAAGACTGCTAACCTCAACACATGGGGCGTAACAGTGTATAACAGCCAAAGGAAAGTGATAAGAAAGAATGTGTGAATGCATCAAACTCTTTAAGAAATGAAGGCACTGACAGGAGAAATGTTTTACGAAAAGAAAACCCTTTTTAAAGAAAAATCCCGCCTAGTGATATTTTCAAAAGAATGCACATATGCATGTATGTATCGTATGTATGGAATGATGAATGCATGACTGAAAACCTATGTTATTATATTTTAACTGTATGAAGTAATCCTTACTGAGTATTCGACTCATTTTAGTTTTTATGGCCCCTCCCCCCACAGGAACTAAATGAGCAGTACGCATCAAGATGAACACAACCCAAAGGAAAGAGCACGGAAGTCTAGGGACAAGAGTTTTAACTGTATGAAAGGCCTTTTTATTTTAAGATTGATGTTTTCGTTGTAAACATCTTTTATTCTCAAAGCACATTTTATTTTATAATGTAGAGTCTTTCACCCTGGGTATAGAAGTAAAAAGTTTTAAAATGAATGGTAATCCCCTTCGTCCTTTCTTAAAATCATTTTATAAAAGTCACACCACAAGGATGGGCATTACAATTGTGGAGTATTTTCAAAAGAGATCTGCTACAGACACAAAGAGATTATACAAAAATAAATTCACAAACTAATGTGGCTTTTTAGGATCCATTAGATCTATTTTACAATAAAAATAACTTTACTATCTGACATACGAAATCAAATCATGTCAGACTGTGAGTTAAATTTTCTGTAATCCATTTGTGGCTAATGTATTTTCCTTTTAAAAAATTAAGTTATATGCTAGCACACTCGCAGGACTTGAGTGAACTTGGGGCTGAGTATGACCTTTCATTACTTCATGTACCTTTCATTACAACAATAAGCCTCTCTCAGTATCAATGGCACCAGCAACACTATCTCTCAGTAGTCCTCAAATTGTGGCTTCATCCGGAATGATGTCTATGAGCAAAATGGCTCTAACAAAAGTTTTCAATACAATCATTCAAGAGGAAGGGGGCTTGGATGTAATCAATCCACCAATAACAGTCGATCCATCTACCAAGTTTGCAATAAACCTGACCACACCACACATCATTAAAGTGGTACCACTGGTACGATTTTGCTTATCACCTCAACAATGCCGCTAACACTGTCCAAGCTCGCATGTTTACGACCACTACTTCATCAGACACTACATGGTATCTCAACATAGCATCGATTCTCCATTTGACCTCAAACATTAAAAATCTCACTCTTCAATTTGTTGAGTACATGGGGACAAATCATATTAGAGTTGGCAATTGCGACACCCCTAACCCCCGCTTGGGATTTGACGGTGACTAAAGCATCGAGACATATAACATAAGGTTACATACACCTCGTACATGACAATTAAGATGCAATGCACCTATTATATTCTAGTAGTGTGCAATAAATCACAACGAAATAGGTCATCTCATAATATTTTTGTACCAGAATAAAACTAATATCCCAACTTCATTCATTGCTTTAAATCACAATTCATAGTAATGGAGTATCAAACTCCATTTGACACTTTAGCATAAGCAGTTTTGTGTAAAAAGGCCTTAACAAAGAAAGCATTAAGACATCTTTCTAATCTCTGCGATCTTCGAGTAGATCATGACTAAATTTGTTCTTTCTTCGAGTTGAGCACATCCTTAGCCTTTATCATCATCTTGAATCACTATTCATGATCCTATCACAACTTCTACCATTCCGGGTGGGGAATGGTAGTGGAAACTACCACAATGAGATTTTGAAAAATCTCAACAATAAACATACAACATACAACAGTTAACATAAGCATACAAATGGCAAATCATGAGATGAATGCATGGACATGTACTTGACATAAAACTTAACCTATGCAACTTGACATTTCCATAAAACAACTTTTCATCTTTTAAACTCTTAACACGTGTTCATATCGTTTGAGCCATCTTGTCATATCACATCATGCTATATCATTTCATATCAGCTAGTCATTTCATGTCATGTCATATCATATCATGTCATATCATATCATATCATGGCATATCATGACATGTCATACCATGTCATATTATATCATGTCATTGGCATGTCATATCATATCATATCATGGAGTTCAAATGCCTTATTCATATCATATAATTCACTTGTTTAGATATCTCATGGCTCCTCTAAGCACCGTGTGTTCCCTACTAGTTACCGCATCAACCAACGATTCACTTGATCGAGGTAACTACGTCATAAACATAAAAATATTATTTACGGTAGTTTGCTTATTTTGCCTTCATCGAATAGAATCCACTAGCTTTAGGTACAATCTTGCTCCAGTATCCTTTCATAGGAACCATTTGAGGCCCGTCGACTATAATTCGTCAACCTAGGGTCTCCACTCGACTTTAAACACTCCAGAGTGGACAGTGAGTTCCACTAGGACATTCCCCCATCCTAGCATTTGGGGTCATGATAAAACATGTACTAATTTCTCTTTTGAAAACATCATTTACCCAAATGCATGTGACATGGGACTTGAGATAACATTTTCATAGAACATGTGACATGTGAGACACCGTGTAGGCATGAGAACTAGCATAACACATTTTGGTACATGACTTGATCACATTGGAACTTTCATATGCATAACATATTATGTAGGCAAATACTCAAAACATATCATGAATTGAACAACAATGATCAATCCAAGCATATTTACATATACATGTTACAAGGTTCACAAAGCATGTAAAAATCATCTTTTGACATGAGCAAATCCAAATCATTCATAGACCATAGATCATAGCAAGACATCATATAAAACTGAAACGCTTTACACACTTGATCATGGAAAATCATCATTATACAAACTGAAACATCATATATATTTAAGCATGGAATGAAAAATACATATACAATAGTAATGAAGATGCAAAGTTTACACAACCACATATAAATATTAACTGAGGTAGGTTGAGGGTCTACTTACAAAAGTCCAATATCCAATAATAAGCAAGCTTGAAGTATAGTTTAAGATTCATGAGAATTGATCTTTTTAAAAAAACTAATCCGTGTGTGTGGTGAGTGTTGTGTTCTTGGCTTTTCTCCTCCAACATTCAATACCCTTTCATAGGTCCAAAACTTTTATAGAATAAAATCCTAGCTTCGAACGAGTGCTTAGGCCAAGGCCCTTCTTCATTTCAAGGATGCCATACTCATAAACTTAAAGCAAACGAGGTTTGGATTTTGCATTCTTTAGAGAAGAAAACTCTAAGTACCTGGGTCTGTGTGTGTGTTTGCGCTCATGTGGGAAACTTCATCAAATCTGAAAGTTCTTTTCTTTCGTTGGTCGTGTGTGTGTGTGTGTTTGAGCATGTGTTCATGAAAAACCACATGGAACCCGAAACTTTCTCCCTTGGTCGTGTGTGAGATGTAAAGAAAAGAGAGTGTTTTTGTTCCTCACCTTGCGTGGCTTTCCATTGTAGATGGTGTCTCTAGCTTGGGATGCACTTAGAATGGAAAGATAAGGCGTGGGTGGTGTTTGGATGGAGAGAAAGTGATAGAAATGGAGAGAAAATGAGATGACCGAATGACTCAAGTAATTTCACCAAGTGACTAAAGACCCCCAAGGTTTTTCGGCTCCTCCCCTCATTTAGACATGTGATCCTTTTTGAAAAGGTAAAGCTCTTTTGCATGAATGCCCTTTGGTAGCCAAACTGTGTGCCTCTTCCCCTTCTCCCTCATTGGGTTGTGTTGGGAACCAAATGCAACCTTTTGGACAAGTGGCGTAGCTCCTCAAAAACTGAAACCTTATCTCCCTCGTTTACCCCTTCATCTTGTGTCTTGATTCATTGGACTTAGTGACAAAAGAGTCCTTCTTCCAACCAAGATCCTCGTCAATCTTCTACATGTGTGCATGTGTGTAATGTGGCATGTGGAGTGTGTGTGGGGTTTTGGTGCTCGAAAAGTCCTTTTCATTTCCCAAAGAGATCTTTCTTCTACCAATGTCTTGGATATTGTGTGATTGCTCATTGTGGGTGGCAATGCACAAGTCCCGTTGTCGACCACTTCAAGTGTGCTTCTCACAAAATCCTTCTAGAAGCTCTTAGGTGTGTAGGTCCTCCCTTTTCATGCAAGATTTTGCCCTTTTCCAAGGCCACCTTCTTCCCCTTTTCATCATTTCATTTTGCAAGCATGACACTTGGCCAAATCTTCTAGAAACCGAATCCCTCTAGGGTTTGCCGTGCCCTTCTCGTCCCTTGGCTTGCCCTAGGCGCCACTTCCCTAGGTTTAGATGGTGCATGTGGGACAAGTGGTGTGTGTCTTTGGAAATTTGAAATATCATTGCCTCTCCTTGGAAAGTCCAAAAGATCTTCTACATGAGTGACAAGTGGCATGGTTTTCTTGCCAAAATTCGAAATCCTAAGTGGCTCCTTGGTCATGTTCCTTCATAAGGTCCAGATTCAATTTATTTTTAGGGAAAATTTGTCATTTATAAATGCAAACCCTAGGCTTGAGCCTTGTAGACTTGTGCATGCTTGTCAAGTGGCATGTAGGAGGTGGGTGTATGTTCCCCATGCTTTTTTCCTTTTTCCCATGCACCCTTTCCTTCTCCAATGCATCTTTTCCATTTTCTCATGCACCTTTTCTTTTTTCTCACTTCCTTATACTTCTCAAGAACTCAAAACATGACATGTGGCAATGTGGTGCCTGAAACCCTAGGACTACAAGGGTAATTTTTGTGCATTGTCTTTTCCACTCCCTTCTAGAACCCTTCCTTTGCTAAAGCATGTGACAAATGACATAATGTCGGAAAATAAACTTGAGTGGGAGTGTGGCTTAAGGATCCAAAATTCCATTGGTATTCCAAATGTAAATCTTTTAGAAAATCTCACTTTTGTCTTTCCCATATGTCATTCCCCTTGCAAATATCTCTTGGAACTTCTCACTAAGGACAAGTGGCATGAGGTGTGTGTGTGTGTTCTTGGGTTTTCCGAAATCACCATGTCACTTGAGGTGACTTTTGTATCATTCCCTAGGTTGCTTTTTGGATCCCTTCTTCTCCCCTTGTAGTCGTTGGTCACAAGCTCTGTTTCCCTTACAAAAAGCCTTCTAGAACATATTTTTTGTCTTCCCAAATATGACGCATCTTGGAACTCTAAAAAATAACTTTTGTCCCAAGTTTGACATGCGTCCAATTTAAAAGGTTGTGCCATGCATGTGGCGCCTAACACTCTAATCCGAAACCCTATGTCCTTTTTTGCCTCTTGTACTTTTTCTTCCAAAGTTCCAATACATGGTTGACAAGTGTCACTTTAGTCATTTTTTTCAAAAAGACCAAAAACTCCTTCCCTATGCCAAGTGGCACCTCCTTCTTATCCAATAGCTCAACTTCGGCCTTCTAAAGGCAATACCCTTATGGGCCAAATTCCATTAGCCTTTTTCTTCTATTTCCCTCTTGTGGCATAAAGAACTCTCCAACACTTAGCAAAAAAAATTCATAAGCAAAATAGCATCCATTTGAAATATGAACAAGGTTTCTTATCTCTCTCCCCTTTAAAATAGATTTCATCCTCGAAATTGGCACTGTAGTCATCAACTAAAAATAGTAATTGGCAAACTTGACCTTTACCTCTGGCACTAGCTGCTGTGGAATCTTCAGATGATGATAGGGGCGGCATGTCGTTTTCTTCCTCGGTCACTGAATCTTGTGATAAATAGAATATCGCATCCAGATCATAGTCTTAGTATATGTTCTCTCTCGTCTCATTCAACTTATGCTCTATCTCGAGCTCGGTGTCTTCAATAGGTTGACTCTCCTCATGGAAATGAATAAGATCAGTAGACGTGTCCAAAGTTTTCAAAAGGCATATATCTATTCGCTCGAGCTTCTGTAGTGCGACTAGACTCTGCTTCTTAATTGAGTCCGAGCAGACGTGTTCTCTCAGTGTCCTTCCATACCAACGAGTCGTGCGAAGGTCGCTGCTCTTCGTGCAGTAATCCTCGTCGTAAGAAGATATTTCCTCGAGAGTCTGCATCCATTACATGAGTGCAATGATGTTCAAACTTCTTCATCTGTTGCCAGTGAGCAGCTATCATCTTGTCTCTTTTCAGGCGACGGTTCCTGCAACGGTGCTCTCCCCTTTCTATCATACATGCCACTAAGGACACAGACATACATGGGGTTTTCCTAGGTCATGTCATGTCCTATTTCCAGGATATGGTAGGTGCATGGTATCATTACGAGATCAAACAAAATTACACACACGAGAGTTCATAATGTAATTGTTCTTGTATCACAAATCCCATATCAAGACCATGATCAATTCTTCAGATACCATATGTCATCTAAAACTCCAAAGATATTATCAAAACTTTCAATTCTCCCAAATTAATCTACAATATCCAAGGATCCTATAAATTAGTACCTCGTAGTCCAGATCCTGTTGTTTACTGCTGATGCCTAAAAGCTAGCATCCAAACTGTTATCCCACTTGCTTTTGCTTACCTGCAAGCTCCTATGATCTCAACCTTTGTAATCATAGTTGCATCCTACAGCATAACCATTTCCCAATGAAAAGTGTAGTGGTAACAATTATTCCTACAGGGTCTCCAAATCGCAAACAGTTCCTTCAATATCCATTAAAACACACTCCCAAACTATCATATTACAAAGTGCCATATTTTTGCTATGAACTCTAGTGACCTCATCAACATGTCTAGAGCTAGGTTTCCATATAGACATCATTCTCTAATCCAACCCTACACTTACCAAGTCAACTCTTACTACACCTCGATAGTACATAAACAATCTCCCAAAAGCATGAGCTTTCAACATATTCTCATATTGTCTCTTACGTCACTAGTCAAAATTTATGATTCCTTGAAACTTAGTGACGATCATCCCTACACATCAAACAGCAACGTCAATACAACAATGGCTAAGACTTAATGCTAAGAGGGGTGGTCCAATATATGGTGCATAAGACTTGAGACCGAAATAAAGCATCAAGAATAAGAATCCATTCGTATACTTCCTATTGATAAGAGAAAACTGTCCTAATGAATGGAATCAAATCCAACTCAAAAGACATACTTCACCAAAGGGCTCATAAGGAATCCAATCTTCTTCGGGAAAAAATGGAGATCGTCATGAAGTAGTTATAAATCTACTAGTTCGTCGAAATAGTTCTAAGATTATAGATACTACTAGCGTCATCGAAATGACTTCATCGAGTTGAATAAGAAGGTAGACTCTCCAAAGGATAAGTAGACAAAACAGAGTACCTATGTATGTACATATATATGCAATCACCTACGTTCCATCAAATGTACCTATCTATCCAGAAGTTAACACATCTTATCCAAAATACGTACGGCTTTCTAACAGATCCAAAACCATCATGATTAGCCTACAATGAGCGTCTATAATCTTCCATCCCATAACATTTTGCTAAAAGCTTTTTGCCTTAATTCCAACTAGCATCAAAACTCGTACTAACCCATATCAATTTCGGAGGCCATTGAAACTTACCAAGACCATAATGGAAGCCATCTTGAAATTTGGCCAAGCTAGTTAATCATACTCCCAAATAAACTTGACTATATCCTACATCATCAAATAAATATATCATCTCCAAAGACTTCTTGTGTCTATATCCTTAAGTAATGCCTTACAGTTCGCACAATCTATAACCTCAAGTTTTGATAGAGATCACTCTCTAAATGGCGCACATGCTATAACCTTATATGCAATCATTACTGATGATTTGCAAAGTTGATACCTTTAAATCTCACAAAGATAACTCACCTCTTAAAGTCTTCAAATTCATAACTTAGATTCCATCAAACTTACGTCTTCATGGTTGCAAATTCCATATCTTTAGATTTAGTGAGACTTCCTAAATAGGTATGCCAGACCTGAAACCTCAAATCTTATTAGAAATCAGACCTTAAAGTTTGAAATCCATAAAAACCTTAAACCTCATCGGGTGATTTAGGAATGTTACCTTCCTCAATTTGCAACTTCTACATATGTTCCATGATTTTGGACGACTAAACCAGGTCGTCCCCATTTTATGATGGACATTCTCATACTTTCTAGCTTTTGTACATCAATTTTCATCAAGCTTTGATACATCATGTATAAGCCTAAACTTAATAATTCAAGCCTAAACCTTTTAATAATTCAAACCTATATTCTGGTATAGTTTCCTCGTGACATGTGGGTTTACCCAGAGGCATAATTGCTCTGATACCACCTCTGCGACGCCCCTAGCCCCCACTTGGGATTTGACGGTGCCTAAAGTATCAAGACATGCAACACAAGACTACATACCCCTCATACATGATAATTAAGATGCCATGCACCTATTATATTCTAGTAGTATGCAATAAATTACAGCGACATAGGTCATCTCATAATATTTTTGTACCAGAATAAAACTAATATCCCAACTTCGTTCATTGCTTTAAATCACACTTCATAGTAATGGAGTATCAAACTCCTTTTTACACTTTAGCATAAACAATTTTGTCTAAAAAGGCTTTAACAAAGAAAACATTTAAGGCATCTTTCTAATCTCCACTATCTCCGAGTAGGTCATGACTAAATCCCTTCTTTCTTCGAGTTGAGCACATCCATAGCCTTTATCATCATCCTGAATCGCTATTCCTGGTCCTGTCACAATTTCTACCATTCCGGGTAGGGAATGGTAGCGGAAACTACCACAATGAGATTTCAAAAAATTTCAGCAAGTAAACATACAACATACAACAATTAACATAAGCATACAAATGGCAAATCATGAGATGAATGCATGGACATGTACTTGACATAAAACTTAACTTATGCAACTTGACCTTTCCATAAAACAACTTTTCATCTTTTAAATTCTTAACACGTGTTCATATCATTTGAGCTCGGGTTCTTGTTCTTGTCATATTATGTCATGACATATCATTTCATACCATATGGTCATATCATGTTATACATATCATATCATGTCATATCATACCATATCATGATCATGTCATATCATATCATGTCATTGGCATGTCATATCATATTATATTATATCATGGAGCTCAAATGCCTTATTTATATGATATAATTCACATGTTACCGCATCAACCAACGATCTACTTAATCAAGGTGACTACATCATAAACATAAACAAATTCTTTACGGTAGTTCGCATATTTCGCCTTCATCGTATAGCATCCACTAGCTTTAGGTGCAATCTCGCTCTGGTATCCTACCATAGTAGCCATTCAAGACTTGTTGACTGTACTTTATTGACCCAACAGTCTCTACTCATCTTTAAGCACTCAAGAGTGGATAGGGAGTTCCACTAGGACATTCCCTCGTCTTAGCATTTGGGGTCGTGATAAAGCATGTACTAACTTCTCTTTTGAAAACCTCATTTACCCAAACACATGTGACATGGGACTTGAGATAACATTTTCATAGAACATGTGACATGTGAGACACTGTGTATACATGAGAACTAGCATAACACATTTTGGTACATGACTTGATAACATTGGAACTTCCATATGTATAACATATTACGTAGGCAAATACTTAAAACATATCATGAACAGAACAACAATGATCAATAAATCTGAGCATATTCACAAATACATGTTACAAGGTTCACAAAGCATGTAAAATCATCTTTTGACATGAGAAATTCCAAATCATTCATAGACCATAGGTCATAGTAAGACATCATATAAAACCGAAACGCTTTACACACTTGATCATGGAAAATCATCATTATACAAACTGAAACATCATATATATTTAAGCATGGAATGACAAGTATATATACAATAGTAACCAAGATGCAAAGTGTACACAATCATATACAAATATTAACCGAGGTAGGTTAAGGGTCTACTTACAAAAGTCCAATATCCAATTATAAGCAAGCTAAAAGTATAGTTTAAGATTCATGAGAATCGATCTTTTTAAAAAAACTAATTCGTGTGTGTGAGTGAGTGTTGTGTTCTTGGCTTTTCTCTTCCAACATTCAATACCTTTTCATAGGTCCAAAAATTTTATAGAATAAAAACCCTAGTTTCAAATGAGTGCTTAGGACGTGCCCTTCTTCCTTTCAAGGATGTCGTACTCATAAGCTTAAAGTAAATGAGGTTTGGATTTTGCATTCTTTAAAGAAGAAAACCCTAAGTACCTTACGGTGCTCATGTGGGAAACTTCTTCAAATCCCAAAGTCCTTTTATTTCCTTGCCCCTGTGTGTGTGTTTGAGCATGTGTTCATGAACAACCTCATGGAACCCGAAACTTTCTCCCTTGGCTATGTGTGAGGTGTAAGAAAAGAGAGTATTTTTGTTCCTCACCTTGCATGGCTTTCCTTTGTAGATGGTGTCTATAGCTTGGGATGCACTTAAAATGGAAAGATAGGGGCGTGGGTGAAGTTTGGATGGAGGGAAAGTGATAGAAATGGAGAGAAAATGAGATGACCGAATGACACAAGTAATTTCACCAAGTGACTAAAAACCCCCAAAGTTTTTCAACTCCACCCCTCATATAGGCATGTGATCCTTCTTGAAAAGCTAAATCTCTTTTGCATGAATGCCCTTTGGTAGCCAAACTGTGTGCATCTTCCCCTTCTCCCATCATTGGGTTGTGTTGGGAACCAAATGTAACTTTTTGGACAAGTGGCGTGGCTCCTCAAAAATTGAAACCTATCTCCCTCTTTTACCCCTTCATTTTGTGTCTTGATTCATTGGACCTAGTGGCAAAAGAGTCCTTCCAACCAAAACTCTACTCAATCTTCTACAAGTGTGCATGTGTGCCATGTGGCGTGTGGAGTGTGTGTGGGATGTTGGTGGCCGAAAAGTCCTTTTTATTTCCCAAAGAGATCTTTCTTCTACCAATGTCTTGGATATTGTGTGATTGGTCATTGTGGGTGGTAATGCACTAATCCCTTTGCCATCCATTTCAAGTGTGCCTCTCACAAAATCCTTCTAGAAGCTCTTAGGTGTGTAGGTCCTCCCTTTTCATGCAAGATTTCACCCTTTCCCAAGGCCACCTTCTTCCCATTTTCATCATTTCATTTTGCATGCATGACACTTGGCTAAATTTTCTAGAAACCGAATCCCACTAGGGTTTGTCATGCCCTTCTTGTCCCTTGGCTTGCCCTAGGTGTTGCTGGTGCATGTGAGACAAGTGGTGTGTGTCCTTGGAAATTTGAAATATCATTGCCTCTCCTTGGAAAGTCCAAAAGATCATCTACATGAGTGACAAGTGGCATGGTTTTCTTGCCAAAATTCAAAATCCTAAGAGGCCCCATGCTCTTTTCCTTTTCCTCACACATCTTTTCCTCTTCCTCATGCATCTTTTCCTTTTTCCCACTTCCTTATGGTTCTCAAAACTCAAAATATGACATGTGGCAATGTGGTGGTCGAAACCGTAGGGCTACAAGGGTAATTTTTGTGCATTTTTCACTCCCTTCTAGAACCCTTCCTCTACTAATGCATGAATGAGACATGGCATAATGTTAGGAAAAAAAAAAAACTTGAGTGGGCATGTGGCTTAAGGATCCGAAAGTTCCTTGGTATTCCAAATGTAAATCCTTTAGAAAATCTCACTTTTGTCTTTCTCATGTGTCATTCCCCATGCAAGCATCTCTTGGAACTCCTCACTAAGGACAAGTGGCATGAGGTGTGTGTGTGTGTGTTCTTGGGTTTGCCAAAATCACCATGTCACTTGAGGTGACTTTTGTGTCATTCCCAATGTTGCTTTTTGGATCCCTTCTTCTCCCCTTGTAGTTGTCAGTCACAAGCTCCATTTCCCTTACAAAAAGCCTTCTAGAACATACTTCTTGTCTTCCCAAATATGACACATCTTGGAACTAAAAAGTCACTTTTGTCCCAAGCTTGACATGTGTCCAATTTAGATGGTTGTGCCATGCATGTGGCACCTAACACTCCAACCTGAAACCCTACATCCTTTTTTGCCTCTTCCACTTTTTCTTCCAAAGTTCTAATACATAGTTGACAAGTGTCACTTTTGTCTTTTTTTTCCAAAAGACCAACAACTCCTTCCCTTTGCCAAGTAGCACCTCCTTCTTATCCAATAGCTCAACTTGGGCCTTCTAAAGCCAATACCCTTATGGACCGAATTCCATGTGCCTTTTTCTTCTATTTCCCTCTTGTGGGCTCTCTAGCTTTCCACTCTAAGATCCAAATCCAACATAAAATAGAAAGTGGCCTAAAGAACTCTCCAACACTTAGCAAGCAAAATAACATCCATTTGAAATATGAACGAGGTTTCTTATTGAAGTTTGGGATGTCACAGCAATGGTGCAAGTTTGCCAATCCATCACATTGGTGTTTCTAAGATTTCCTCTCCTTTAAAATTCTTGTTGTTATGTCAACTCTTACATGTTCTATCCATTGAAAAGATTTATTGTCCATAAGCAAATTTTCCTGTGATAATAATGCTTTCTTTGAGTTTCGTCTTATTTTTGTGTGAAAGCCTTCATACGGGGAAACCTCTCTTCCACAAGCCAAGTACTAGAGGGGGGACTCTACACCTTCTCTCTTGTAGCAATTTTCTTCCCTCTCAAAACTGCTTGCGATGGTGCATGTGCTTCAAATGAAACTTGGCACGACCATTTTGGACATGCATTCCTTCGTTTAGTCAAGCACATTGTGTTCTTGAATAAAATTAATGTTTCTAGCAAGAAAATTATCAATGTTTGCAATTCTTGTCAACTTGCTAAGAGTCATAATTTACCTTTTCATCTATCTCCTTCCCATTTCCAAAATCCCCTGATCTAATTTTTCTGAAGTTTGGAGGCCTTCACTAGTGCCCAGCGACGAAGCCAGAATTTTGGAGGGGCCAGATACTTTTATGCTAGAATAATTAGTTGTTGATAAATTGATAAAATGAGTAAAAAAAAAAAAGAAGAAAAAAAGAATTTCTAAATTTGCATTTTTTAAAGAAAATTGTCAATTTTACATGTAATATTATTATATGTTGCTATTAAAAGAAGCTAACTATGAAAATGAGCTATATAAGAATTAAGTTATGTATGACAACGATAAAAGTTTTATATTTTTCTTAATAATGAATGGTTGGGACTTGCCACAGTTGATGCCAATGAATGGCTGGGACTCTGAAACACACGCATAGATGTGAATTAGAGGTCAAGTAAAAAAAAAAGAAAAAAAAAGGCGACCCCCAACACCCCCCCACGGGCGGCTTCGTTGGATGATTAATATAGAAGAAAATTTTGATGTTTATCGATTAAGTTTTTCCAATTTTTTTAGCATTATTCATCGTCTAATCTTTCTTCATTTACATGAGCAAAATGGTTTAATTGATCGTCATATAGTTGAATCTAGATTGGTTTTCTAGCCTATGCAGTACATGTTCCTAAATTATATTGATCTTTTGCTTTTCAAATGACTTCTTTTCTCATAAATAGTCTCCTATCTTTGGTAATCTCCTTTAAAACACCTCTTGAGTGTCTTTTTTCCTACAGACTTTTGGATCAACTTGCTGACCTACCTAATTAAGACCACATACATCCACCTCGAGTATTCGAACCATGTCTGTCAACTTTGCAAGGCCATCTACAGCCTCAAACAAGCACCTCACTCCTGGTTTTCCAAGCTCAAATTCACGGCTCCTTGCGTTGGGTTCACTGCCTCCAAAAGCTGATATATAGCTCCATATGTATCTATCAATCTCATGATCTCGAGCTCTTTGTACTTGTTTACGTTGAATGATATTTTAGTTGCAAGGACATCGTCGACTGCCATCAATCATCTTCTTCAGTATCTTAGCTCTAGCCTTTCTATCTCACACTCGGGACAACTAAGTTACTTCTTGATTTGGATAGTTTATTTCTTTGCCAACAGATATATTTTGGATGTTCTTCATCGAACCAACATGTCCAGTGCTAAGCCTGTTGCAACCCCATGTACGCCTCTCATACTCTCAAACTACTCTATAGAAATGCATTTCACGATCACATCCTTTACGATAGCACAACTGGAGCACTCTAATACATCTTCACTACCCCAAAGCCACGACCCAATATGATCTTTGGATCAGTCTCGCTTCTTTCCTACTGCAAACATACTCTAACGCTGATTGGGCTAGCTGCCTCAATGACGGTTGCTCCACAAGTGGCTACCTAATTTCTTGGAGCTCCCGTAAACACTCTATAGTTGCACTGTTTAGTTAATTCAATTACAGAATAATTTGGGTTCAATACCTCCCACACAAACTGGGTGTACAATTGCGCCAAGCTCCCACCTTATGGTGTGACAATATTGGAGCTACCTATCTTTCGATTAACTTCATCTTTCATGTTTGTACAAAAAATGTTACAATCGATTTCCATTTTACCCATGAATGAATTAATTTGGGCCAACTCCAAGTCCGCTTTATAGCGTCCCATTCCCGGAGGTCTAAAAAGTTAGCTCTTATTACTTAATATCAACTCCAATATCACAATTATAAAATTTAGAAAACTCTATAAAATATTAATTCATTTGCTCAAGTACCCAAATATCCATGTTTCCTCATAGGGACAACAAAAAAATTCTAAATAAAGTAAATTAAAAACTCCTGAAAGACTCGAAAATATCCTTAACTCAGCAAATCAAAATGACCGAAAATAATCAATTTACTAATTATGACTCTCAAATAAGTACTTATACCCTCGGACACTTATTCCTCTACAAACATCAAACTTCTCTAACACTGGCTACTCTTGCTCTCCTACAGAACCATCAAGATTATCTTAAAAGTGTTTGGAGATAAGGGGTGAGTTATCAACAACTTAGTAAGAAGATAACATATACTAGTATGTAAACATGAGCATTTACAGAGTTCATAATGCATAACAAAATATAATTATTTTCAGAATGCAGAATCAGAACATGATAAAAAAATAACAGAGCAAAAGTTCAAAAATATTCTTATTCAAAATTTCTTTGGCATAGCAAAAATTGAAACATCACATCTTATCTTATCATATCAAAACAGAGATCATTAACCCCCGCGGTAGGGTTGTGCAAACTCCGATGGCCAACCGAGCAGAAAAAAAATGTGAATCTTCCAAAGTTCTTTGGCATAACATATTTGATTCATCATCATCATCATATCAGAACAGATGCTATGTTTAACCCCTGTGGTAAGGTTGTGCATCTGCAGATAACCAAGCAAATGCATATCAGAACTGAAACAGAATATCACTATTCTTTCCTGTGACAGGGCCATATCATATCATAATAGAAGCCATGTAAAACACCCGTGGTAAGGTCTCTGATGGGCACCAAGATGAACATACTCTTAAAGATCCTTTGCAAGTTCCAGATATACCAATTACAAGGTCAAGAGCCAAAAAGGTCAAGCAGACAATGCAAGGATTGGTGCAATCCACTTGGGACGAGTCTAGCAAGAGCCCAACATTCAAGATGGGTTTGAAGGATGAAGATCCAGTTTTTATTCATTTCATACAAACTATGGAAGAGAGCAACAACATGACTTAAAGGCTTTGAGCACTTGAAGACTTTCAACTTGTTTAATTCATTTATAGGAATTATTTTATTAGTTTAGAATAATTGAGTTTATTATGAGAATGACTTAAGGGGGGTGCCTATTCAAGGTCATGTTGGAAAAGTTATTATTTTGTTGAACTAGGATTTCAAGAAGTTAATGTAGTCGTACTGTAGACGCGACACTATTCACTCAGGGACATTTTTGGAAGATGGAGATTTATTTTAGTTAGGGTTTTAATTAGGTTTTGTTTTAAGTACTCTTTCTAGCCTCATTTTAATTAGTTTATGAAATTTGATGAATTTATTCATTGTGAGTTGAGTTTATCTCCTCTTGTTCTTAAATGAACTTTTGAACTTATCAAAAGTAAATCACAACCTTTGTGGCGTTCTTCCTTATAATTTAGGTTCTTGAGACAGGTTCTTCAACGGGTCTAGATTTTTATATAATCTAGGTTCTTGAAACGAGTTTGTTAATGGGTCTAAATTTTCCATTCGCTTGACTTTGGCTTTCTTGGGTGAGTTTTCAAATTGATTGTGGGCTCAAGGGATTCCATTCTCACGGGTTCATATCATTTGGTATTCAGAACAAGGTTTCCAATCAGGTCTGATTCTATCTTTTAATTCTTACATTTTTAAATTTAATTCTAGGGTTTCATTGTTCTAGGATTGCCAAAAAAAAAAAAAAAAAAGAAAATAGGCTGCCGAAATTCTTAGGGTTTTTCGTTTGGCTAAAATTTGCATCACCTAGGGTTTCTTGCATCTCTAAATTTGTCAATTGCTTGGAGTGTCGTTCCATTGATTCTCTTCTACTTCATTGTCAATTCTTGTGTGTTTGAATTCAATGTTATTGTTTGTGATTGAATTACAGAAAAGAAAAGAAAAGAAAGGAAGGGAAAATAAAAGAAAATTCAAAGAAGAAGAAGAAGAAAATGTAGCATATTCAAAGGTTGTTACATAGTTACAACAAAGAGAAAAAAAGATATTTGTTGATTGAGCTTGATCATCAAAGGGGCTGAATACACTTTTCTAGTTGATATCTTGTTTTATATTTACTATTTCTCTCGTATAAATACCTTGAATCTCATGTCATTTTATTTCTTCTTTGTTTCTTGTTCTTGTTTCTTCAACCTATTGCTTGTTGAAATAATATAAGGTTCTATTGTCTTGATTTAGTTCAACTAATTCTTAAAGAATTTGAGCGGGAAAACTATTGAGGTAAAAGGCAAGGGAGTGTGAGACTATTATCGGAAAAAAAAAAAAAACCAATTAAGAGTGAAACATGAGTGAGTGCCAATATTCGAGTGTAAACACATAAGAGAATGTGTGAGGTTTTCCACTAGCATTCTTTTTGTGCATTGTATTACGATATCTCACAAGAGTGACTCATCACCAAAAGGGATGGCAGATGACTCATTCTTTTTGTTGCATGCCATGCAACAACAATTCGAACGGTTGAATTTGGTGTTGGGGGAAGAGAGAGATAGGATGGATCAACGAGATGCAGTATGTAGAAAACTGCATGGTGGGAGAGATAGGAGGAGGCATGAGCCTAGTATTGAACATAAGTGTAAGAATGAAGACTATGGTGAGTCTCTTGTTGCCAGGCGTGCTCTGAATGCATAAATTAGGATGGATGATACAGAGCAGTGGAGAGAGAACATTTTTCATACTAGATGTCAAATCTACAACAAGGTATGTAGTTTGATCATTGATGGGAGGAGTTGTATTAATTTGGCTAGCACTACTTTAGTTGAGAAATTGAGTTTACCTACCTTGAAACACCCTAGACCATACAAGTTGCAGTGGTTGAGTGATTGTGAGAAGGTTAGGGTAAATAAGCAAGTGCTAGTATCTTTTTCAATTGGAAAATATCATGATGTGATGCTTTGTGATGTAGTGGCTATGCATGCTGGCCATATTTTGTTGGGGAAGCCATGGCAGTATGATAGGAAAGTGGTCTATGATTGGTTAAGGAACATTTACAGTTTTAAAAAGGATGGAAAAACAATCAAACTTGCTCCTTTAACTCCATCACAGGTCCATGAGGACCAACCAGAGTTGAAAAGTGAGATTGATATAAAAAATAAAAAAAATAAAAAAAAAGGAGTAAAAGTGAGGATGAGATTGAGAAAAAAAAGAAATAGTGAGACCAAAAGGGGGAGAGAGAGAGAGATGAGAGAGAAAAAAGATGAGGATGAGGCTGAAACTTCAAGAAAAAAAAAAGAATTAGTTGAAAAATAATTATGAGGCCGAGAGTTCAAAAAAAGAGGAGAGTGAAAGAAAAAAAAGATAGTGAAAAGGAAAAAGATAGTGAGAGGAAAAAAGATAATGAGGCCGAAACATCAAGAGAAAGAGAATGAAAAAGAAAATAAAGAGGTGGCTGAGAGTTAAGAAAAAATAGTGGAGCCACGAGAGGAAAAAGAAAGAGAGATTGCAGAGAGAAATAGAAATACAAAAGTGAGTTTTTATGCTAAGGCAAGCTTTTTGTTTTTTAAGAAGCGTCGGTAGCTACACACATAGCAGCCCTGTCCCAAGTTTGTTAATAAGCGCTCACTTGTGGCAGATGAATACTATGGAAACAACATTACACTTGGGGGTTTATAAGATATAACGCTATAAACTAACCCAAAACCAAGTGTCAAAACAAACCAATAAAAATCAAAATAAAACCAACAAAAATCAAATTCTAACAAGCCTATTTTTTTAAAAAAAAAATCAAAGAAAACAACTTAGCCAAATCTTACATAAGTCTCAACTTATCAGTCTTCAACATACCTTTCAGTAAATGAGAAAGATGAGAGAAATTATCCCATGTCGCACTAGTACCTTCAGCACCCATCTTCGCCAAAAAATCAGCTGGAGCATTACCTTGTTTAAATACGTAGGAAATAGAGTAGTTCAAACCTTCAAGAATACCAAAAATTTCCTCCCAAAAATCTTCAAAGTACCAAAGTCCACAATGTGATTTATGAACCCACTGAACAATAATCATAGAATCTAGTTCAATGTCAATATGAGGTCACGATTCCTAACGGTGTGTTTAGTGGACTGCTACCTAATAGAGTGATAGCGTATTACATTGATTTTGTGCCAGGTGTGACAATCTCTACCCGGCCTTTCTTTGAAAAACATGAGTCCATGAAGCATTTGAAGTAGGGGTGTGCAAAATTTTGAAAATTCCGACTCCGTCCAACTTCCGCTCCGACTCCGACTCCGACTCCATCGGAGTCATCGGAATTCGGAGTAGCTCCGAATATGTATTCGGAGTCGGAGCCGGAGTCGGAGCTCCAAGAAGCTCCGATTCCGACTCCGAAATTTTTTTTACTGTACACTTGCGCTCGAGCGAGGTGTTGAGCGCAAGTCGAGCACACGTTGTATTGAACATTGGCTCGAGCGACATGTCGAGCGGAAGTCGAGCGAACCTCTTCCAGAGAGGTTCGCTCGAGCGACATGTCGAGCGGAAGTCGAGCGAACCTCTCTGGAAGAGTTCTGCTCGAGCGACATGTCGAGCGGAAGTCGAGCAAACCTCTTCCAGAGAGGTTCGCTCGAGCGACATGTCGAGCGGAAGTCGAGCGAATTTCTCTGAAAGAGTTCCGCTCGAGCGCCACGTCGAGCGCACGTCGAGCTCCGATCTTATGTCGGAGCTCCTATAGGAGGTCGGAGCTCCGATAGGATGTCGGAGCTCCGACCTCCGATCGGAGTCGGAGTCAGAGCTCCAATTTGGCTTCGACTCTTGTCGGAGTCGGAGGTCGGAAACGAGCACTCCTACTCCGTCGGAGTCGGAGCCCAGCCCTAATTTGAGGGGACAAGGTAAGTTGAATAGAATGCATGCCAAGTGGGTGGAATTCATTGAGACATTTCCTCATGTAATCAAGTACACACAAGATATATCCTTGTTATCATTTTAGATGCAGAGTTAGTGATACTTGAATATGATAATAAATTGTTTGTTAATGATGATGGCTTGGCTAGTGTGTATGGAGTACGTGAGAAAGTATCGTTTGGTCAGTTCTATAGACTAGATTGGTATTTGTTTAAATAGAATAGACTTTGTGAGCCTACTAGTTTTATGTGTGAGTTGCTTGTGTATGGATTTGGTTTGATTGATCATTTTTGTGTAAAGAAGATTTTAGACGTGTTACATGAACGTTTGTATGAGTATCATTTGTCATTCATTGACTTGTTGCATGAACGTTTACAGAAGTATCATTTACCTTTCATTGAGTTTGCATATAATTTGAGTGGTCATTTTGGTGTAAAGAAGACTTTAGATGTGTTTCATGAACATTTGTGGGAGTATTGTTTGTCATTCATTGAGTTTACATATAATTGGAGTGTTCATACTATTACTAAATTTTCACCTTTTAAAATTGTTTATAGACTTAATCCATTTACTCCTTTAGATTTATTGTCTTTACCTGTTGATGACAAGAGTAGCTTGGATGGACTTTTTCAAATTCTTAAACAAATTAATGATAATGCATATCAAGTAGATCTTCCAGGTAAGTATCATGATCTGCTATTTTCAATGTTACTAACATTTTTCCCTATGATGTAGGTGGAGATTCAAGGTCGAATCCTTTTGAGGAGATGGGGAATGATGGACACCAAGATGATGGGCACCAAGATGAACATACTTTTAAAAATCTTTTGCAAGTTCCAGATGAGCTAATTATAAAGTCAAGAGCCAAGAAGATCAAGGAGGCTATGCAAAAATTGGTGCAATCCACTTGGAACGAGTCTATCAAGAGCCCAACATTCAAGATGGGTTTGAAGGATGAAGATCCAATTTTGATTCATTTGTACAAGTTATGGAAGAGAGCAACATGACTTAAAGGTTTTGGACACTTGAAGGCTTTCAATTTGTTTAATTCATTTATAGGACTTATTTTAATATTTAAGAATAATTGGGTTTATTATGAGAATGACATAAGGGGGCGCCTATTCAAGGGCATGTTGGGAAAGTTATTATTTTGTTGAACTAGGATTTCAAGAAGTTACTGTCATTGAGTACTGTAGTCGTACTGTAGACGCGACACTATTCACTCAGGGGCTTTTTTGGAAGATGGGGATTTATTTTGGCTAGGGTTTTAATTAGATTTTGCTTTAAATACTCTTCGTCACATCATTTTAATTAGTTTATGAAATTTGATGAATTTATTCATTGTGAGTTGAGTTTATCTCCTCTTGTTCTTAAATGAATTTTTGAACTTATCAAAGGCAAATCACAACATCTATGGCGTTCTTCCTTATAATTTAGGTTCTTGAGACAGGTTCTTGAAACGAGTTTCTCAACAGGTCGAAATTTTTCATTGGCTTGATTTTGGCTTTCTTGGTGAGTTTTCAAATTAATTATGGATTCAAGAGATTCCACTCCCACGGGTTCATATCATTAACCCATCTAAACAAAGTAGAAACAGAATCAAATACAAAACTGGATAGTCATATAAAGGTTTTTCAAATGCCACATTTTATCAAAATAGAGTACTGAATAGAATTAGAACATAACAGAATCAGATCATAAAAACATAATTTATGCACAAAATTTCTATTCACTCTCTTTTGCACAGTTCAGAAATAAAATGTCAAAAATAAGCTCACGTCTACACCAGTTATGCCAGAAAATACTTATACAAAATTTCATGAGTAATGCAGAACAAATAACTGAGGTCGTTCCAAATTTGTTTTCATAACAAAACATGTATATTTTTCAAATTTCAACCTCAACCCATTTTATTTTTATGTAAAGTCTAGCTTAAGAACTCTGCTTACCTGGACTTTTTAGCTTTTTAGAATTTCATCACAATAGTGGTAAACAAAAATCAATCACCTATAACAAATAGTCACGTAACTTATGTAAATTTTCAATCCACGTATTTTGATATTTAAATCTAAAATGCTAAATTAAACTTATTTTAAAACCTCAAAACTTAAAATTCTCATAATTCTTGAAATACCATCATTTTCCAAATCCTCCAATATTCATTTAATATACTTAATCTAATTTCAACACAAACCTAATCCATTTAAGAAATCGAACCTAATCCACTAAACAAATGAAAAGTCACAGTAATAAAATAATTTAGAACCCCAACCCAATCCAAAAATATTTAACTTCAAAATAGCTTAACCAAAAAAGGAACCCAGTAAAAAACAAGCCCATGTCGCTCAAAGTAAAACAACCCACTTTTAAAATCCTGTTTTACAACTAAGAGGGTAAAATCTTAATTTCATGAAAACCTCCTACTTCAAGAGAAGCTTGCGGAAAAGCAACAGAATTGTTTCTGTTTGAAAATATTCTCCGTGAGAACTGAGCAGTGCGCTAGAAGATTCCATACAGAGTTTGGCATCTTTGATAGCTTGAATGACGGTTTTTCCGCCCAGTGAACTGATTTTGCCTCAGTTGTATTTATCTCATTTAATCTCCACTAGAACATGCATTGCACGCAATGCCCCGGAGCAACATGGTCATGTTATCAGGTTAACTCTGATACAAATCGTTGTGACCTAGGGATGTGGTATCCATGCATAAATGATTATTTATTGTCGTAATGCCCACTAATTGCTTGTAAATTTAGATTGACATAATGCACTCAATGTAGGACTCAGATGCATTGATCTATAGACTGTAAGGGCTAGTCACAATTAATACACTGTCAACATGTTATTCAGATTATGTTTGGAAAATGCCCTCACACACAAACCAGGGTACTAGAATCTTCCTTTCTAAAATTCTAACGTCTTTGTCATAAGAAACCTATTCTAGTTAGTTGGCCATAAGATTGGAGGATTTTTCATTTGAATTATCCAAAGTGTATTTGTAGGAAACTTTTTGTTGAGGGTCTGTACGCCCGGAATTAGTTGGGACGCTGTTCTTGAATAAAAGCTGGTTATTTCTCGGTTGAACAAGATCAACATGGTTGGTTTGGGATGAAAAATGAATGGACAGCTTAATGAAGAAGCCTGCTTATTTTCCCAGTTAAAGTAATATTGTCCATTTATTTTTCATAAATGCTAAACTCACCGAAATTGTGTCCCGAATCTTTTTTTTCTTTTTTTACTTAATTGTTGAGGGAAAAATGAGTTAATTGGCATATTCTTGTGAAAACCTATGTAAAGTTGAGTTGTAACAAGTGTTGATGCATTGGTACGTGAAAAAGATTGAAGTGTGCTCAACATGGCTCGACTGGCGCTCGACTGGCGCTCGACTGGAGCTCGAGCAGAACCTTCCAGAGAGGTTCGCTCGATGGGCGCTCGACCTAGCGCTCAAGCGGAACCTTCCAGAGTAGTTCGCTCGATGTGCGCTCGACTAAGCGCTCGAGCGGAAACCAAACAGAGTGGTTCGCTCGAGGTGAGCTTGACGTGGCACACGAGCAGAACCCATCCAGAGTGGTTCGCTCGATATGCGCTTGACTCAGCGCTCGAGCGGAAACTAAACAGAGTGGTTCGCTCGAGGTGAGCTTGACGTGGCGCTCGAGCGGAACCCATCCAGAGTGGTTCGCTCGATGTGCGCTCGATGTTGCGCGCGAGCAGAACTCATCCAGAGACGTTCGATCGACCTTCGCTCGACATCTCGCTCGAGTGGTTTCAGACGATAACGTGCGCTCGACCTTCGCTCGACACCTCGCTCGAGCCAATGTTCAAGACAACCTAAAGATTCATGTTTTGAGCGCCGCGACTTGCTGGGACTATAAATAGAACAGATCATTTCTGTTCTGTGGGGTGGAAAAATAGAGCAAAACCCTAAGTGTTTCAAGAGCCAAAGAGAGAAACCTATCCCTCACCTTGTGAATCTCTCTTGGACAAACACATATCCACCACACCACGCTCAAGATCAAATCTCGTTCAAAGTCCATTGAAGTGGACGTTTTGTTGGCCGGAAGGTTTCCGGAGCTACTGTGATGCAGAGATCGAGAGGTTCTCGTGGAAAGCTATAGAAGGTCGGAGTTCCGACACTACATGCGTGTAGAGATCGAGTGGGTCACTCGTGATGTTGCAAGCCAGGTTTAGGAACTACAAAGGTTTTGTGAGTGTCTCTAAATTGGTTGTAATAAACTTTTTCTATAGTGGATTTTAGGTGGTGCCTTACACCCGGAGTGGTTTTAGAATTTGAAGAAGTTCTTCAAATGAGTTTCCACTTCGTGACCAAAATCATTGTGTTAATTGTTTTTGTCCATTGATTAACTGTTTATTTGTTTCTAATATTGAAAAGACAATCAAAATTGGAATATACCTATTCACCCCCCCTCTAGGTGTAGTGATTGGTAGAACCACTGCTTTTTCATTAATGATTATGGAAGTATTGTTTAATAATATTGTGAATTTTTTTATCTTTTTAAAAATGTTTATGATGATTAAAAAAATACATGAAAAAAAAAAAGAAAAGAAAAAGAAAAAAGTGAAATGTGCTTTTCGGGACACACATTCGGGACAAATTTTCGGTAGGTGTAGTGTTACAATTTTTTAACGGTATTCAGTGAAATTTTAATAGGACGTAAGCCAAACTCGAACTCTTACCATGGTTAGGTTCTCAACAGTGAATTTTATTATTTAATGGCAAAGCCTAATTAATGGCATGGAAACTACTTGATTCATGCTTTGTAGGTTTGAGTTATTACTAACTATGAAGTGAATAATTCCCCTCGGAAATTATTATACGGTGTTTAATTTTTGCTTTTGATTCATTCTATTCGTGTTGGTTTTTGATTGGATGGTAAAGCTTTCTTTATTTTTAATTGTAAGGGTTAAGGTGATTGCTGTTATTCTTCTTTATATATGATTAATATTGAACTAATCTCTTCTACTTCTTTTTTAATCGCCATCTACGTTTCTGGGAGTAGCGAGTTGCGAGTTGTTAGGCAAGTTGTTCTGGAACAAAGAAAGACTACAATGTAAGATCACAAGAAGCATAAAAAACTAAAATTTGAAACTAAAATAAAGAAAGCAGTGTTTTGATAGTAATTATCACCATTACTATCAAAACAGTTCTGAATCTAACATCTAAACACCTAACTTTAAATTACTAAACTCACATCAACTCAAAATCGATAACTCTTTACCAAACCGAGATGATAAAGCCCAAAACCCGTAAAAGTTACGTATGGAACGACAGAAAGGAGCTAAAGAACCTAAACCAGCAATTAGAGAAAGATTACAAAATAGCTAGCATAACTTGAATATAAACCTACTCACAAACCCAACCATTCATGAAACTTTCAGTTATCTATAATTTACCTTAATTATTGCATTCCTCCGAATGCCTAAAAATCCCACAACCATATGGAAACAAGTTACGATTCTACATCGATTAAGTATGGGATTAGTTGGTTGTTTATAAACCCTTTAGGCACCCTTTCCTTGGAAGCTGGTTTTCAAAGGTAAGTTCTACTTAGTGGATTCATAACAAATGATGTCAGAGCCACCTCACGTCTAAGGTCATGTTGCGACAGTTGCAATCATGCAGCATGGGGGTGATGCCGGCATAAATGTGTTCGTCCGAAGCTAGGAAAGACCTAGCGCACAGCCAGCCCGTATGATCATCGAGACCGTCATGGACATTGGCTGCAGAGCGTGATGGTTGTAACGATCCCATATCGACTAAGTATGTGATTGGTTGGTAGTTTATAAGTCTTAGACACCATTCCCTTGTAAGCCGATTTTTAAGAGTGAATTCTACCTAATAAGTTCATAACAAAACATGCAGTAATAATCAGAGCACCTTGTATTCCTCTCATAGTCTCTATGAACCTCTGAAAAATCACCCGTGAGGCAGACGACAAGTCCAGCATAATGTCAGACCCCTCAATAGGAATACTAGTTACAAAAAAAACAACAGAGAGAAAGCCAGGCATAGGTATAAAGATTAACCAACCTCATGAGGATCTGTGTATACATTATATCTCCAGGCTAGTATAGTTGAAGTTGTGGGTATAATATATGAGTATGAACCCACAACCACAGATGGGTGCCGGGTCCCAAACAAAGACTGCAAGAGTGTGCTCAATCCTGAAACGAAAAGCAAGGTTTGAATCACCCTTGCCTTCTCAGTCTGTGATAGCAAAAGTACCCCCACTTAGAATAAAAATAATCAAGAAAGGAAAGAAACAACTTTAAAGAAAAAGTAGCTTAATCCTTACATCATCACCACCCATTTGAGGAACGATCATGCTGGGAATCAAAGTGGTAATGCCCAGAGTCAAATCCTACACAACATGTAGAGAGGAAGAAGTTCAAGCCATTTATAGTGATTCCAAAGTGTTGTAATTGTAACATAATTGAGTAGTCATTTTGAATTATAGTCCCAAATGTGAATTGAGCTTTCTTTGTGTTACAAATTGTATTAGAGCTAAACACAACTAGAAACATAGGATTTCAGTAGTGCCATATAATGGAATTAAGAGGACGCTGGAGATTTAAGGGGGAGATTCATGTAATACTCTGGATTGAGTATAGGAAGGTAGTAAAGTAAGGTGGATTAGTCGAATTGTTGGTGTAAGATGGAGGGGCGCCCACGTGGGGCTGATCCCCTCCTTAAGGCAAAGTGTAACGCATGGCTTTACTTGCTTATAACGCATGGCTTAAAGCCATGTGTTACGACAATTGAAGGTTGGCCTTTAAGGCCAACCGTGTGGAGGAGGACAATTGTTTTTTGTGGGAATTGAAAATACACAAAAATTCTCTCTTTTTGTTCTCTCTTGATAAAATATTTAGGCTGTGGATTGGTTAAGTGTTACTCTAGTTTTTATACTACGTAGTACACTTCGACACTAAGAGGAAAAGCTTGTGATTTGTCAATCTGGAAAAACTTGTGGAATAATTTTATAAGCTGAGCTTGAGGTATTTTTCCGCTGTGCATTCTAACATTGGTATCAGAGCATTTTTAAATTGCTTCCAGTTTATAGTTTTTTCTCGCATATGCTTGAGATTTGTTTTTTTTTTTTCCTCTTTTTTTTATCTGGATTCAAAAAAATATATATATATATATGAGGCAGCGCTGCACTGCGAGCACCATCGCAGTGGTGCTGGGCGCACCTGGTGCTGCACGTACCTGGCACAGCGCGCACCACCCTAGTGATGCGCTCACCAACGAGGTGCAGCGCGCACCAGGAGGTGCTGCACGCACTAGCGAGGTGCTGCGGCACCACCCTGCCGCTTGGAGGAGCTTCTTCGGCTGAGAAAGCAGCTGAGGCTAGCGGCGGCTGAGCACTGTTGTGTAACAGCTACTGTTCACGTGAACAGTAGCCATCTAAAGGTTGAAGGAGACAGGTTTTACACGGGCTGGGCTGGGTCATTTGGCCCTTCTGTGTTTTTTTTTTTTAAAAAAAGAAAAAAAAAAGGGTCTGTTTTGAAGCCCAATCTTGTGTGAGCCCATTTTTAAAAAACACCAAATAAAAATAAGGGGATAAAAAAATGGCACCTCTGTGACTCGAACCCAGGACCACTTGTCAAAAGCAGCGCGTACCACTGGGTTGCGACTTACCTTTGGTTTAGGTGGGGTATTTTTTTTAAATGTATTTGTTATACATTATTTCGTTTTTATTAAAAAAAAATTGCATGACTTAATATATGCTTAGATATATTGTTATATTACATGTGATCTTTTATTTAATGTTTTAGATTAAATATGATTACATGTGAATATATGGTTATATTCATGCTATTTTTTTTAATTCCATTATGTTAATATTACATGTGATCTTTTATTTAATTGTTTAGATTAAATGTGATTGTGAGATAAAACAAGTATTATGATGGAGTAGGTTTCAATACCTTACTCACTTGAAGATATGTATATTTATAAAGCACTATCGTGCTGCAGTTACAGATGGAATTCAAATGTACAAGGATAAGCAATGAACTTATCTTAACAAACTAACAAACTAGTTCAAAATTCAAAACTCTGTTATTTACAAATTTGTTTTCTCAGTGCTGTAGACTAGTGCTGTCCAGTGGCCTTCTCGTGGGCAATGCATAAACTGACATAATTGATTAACAATATAAGAAATATCAGGTCTTGAAATCGTGCAATACTGAAGTGCTCCAACTGCCATTCTGTATTGGCTTGGATCCTTGAGTAGTAATCCATCGTGAGCTGTCAATTTCTTTCCAGAAACTGTAGGAGAGGACAATGGTTTTGCTCCAGCCATGTTTGTCTATGCAAGAGATCAGTGATATATTTACTTTGTCGTAAGTGAAGACCATTGGAATCACGACATGCTTGCACACCTAAGAAGTAATTCAAATTCCCAAGGTCTTTGAGTTGAAAGCAGGTGCCAAGCTGAGCAATGAAGTGATGAATGGCCTGTTGAGATGATCCTGTGACAATGATGTCATCTACGTAGACAAGAATAAATATTTGTAATCCATGCTTGGTATAAATAAAAAGAGATGTATCAACTGATGACTCTAGAAAACCATAGTCAGTCAGTTGTTGAGAGAGTCTTCGAAACCAAGCTCGTGGAGCTTGTTTTAACCCATATAAAGATTTATGTAACCTGCAAACAAAATCAGGTTGAGTTTGATCAATAAATCCCTTTGCTTGCTCCATGAATACCTCCTCATCCAATATGCCATGCAAGAAAGCATTAGATACATCAAGCTGATGAATGGGGCCAATGAAAATTAACAGCTAGTGCCAGAATTAAACGAATTGTAGAGGGTTTAATTACTGGCGAAAAAGTCTCATGATAATCTACTCCATCACGTTGATCAAATCCTTTGGCCATCAAACGTGCCTTGTACCTCTCTATGCTGCCATCTTGTTTTCTTTTAATCTTGTATACCCATTTATTTCGAACCACAGGTTGATGATCTGGTCGTGGACATAGGGACCAAGTACCATTGGCCATTAAGGCATCAAACTCACGACCCATAGCATCCCTCCATGCAGAAACAGACACAGCTTGCGTGTAGCAGCTTGGTTCATTTTCATGATAAAAGGTGGACAATACACGAAGGGGATGTCGAGTGGAGTAAAAAGTCTGAAATCCTGGAAACTGTTTGGGCTTAAGATTTCCAGTTTTCGAACGGGTAACAATTTGTGGAATTGTTGGAGGTGGAGGCAAGTTGAGAGGTTGGTCAATTGGCAGAGATGGAGAGAAATTTGGTGTAGTGGATTCTGGTTGAATACTTGGATGAGGAGCAGGAGCAGGGGGCAAATTTGGAGATGAGGAAGCAGGATTGATGGTGATATGAGTAGTGGGTTCTGTGTTTGGAAAAGACAAGGGGCTACCATGACATGAAGGAAATGATTCAGATTGCTGCGGAATATCTGGAAGAATTGATAATTGAATAGAAGTTGGGAAGGTGAGAACCTTACCAGAAGTATCAAATTCACGTCTGGTTGAGTCTGGCACCATATCAGCTGCTGGAAAAGAGGCCTCGTCAAAGATGACATTGCGAGAGATGTAAACTCTACCAGTAGATAAGTCTAAACATCGATACCCTTTTTGTTGACCCGAATATCCGAGAAAAACACATCTTTTACTTTTGAAACAGAGCTTGTGTTTTTCATATGGTGTAAGCAATGGGTAACAACTGCATCCAAAGACACGCATTTCACTGTATCTTGGAACAGATTTATGGAGTATGTAAAAGGGAGATAGATTGTTGAGAACTTTTGTTGGCAGTCTGTTAATTAAATAAACTGCTGTTAGGAATGAATCAGGCCAATATGTGTTGGGTAAACATGATTGGGCAAGAAGGGTTAATCCCATTTCTCTGATGTGGCGATGTTTTCTTTCGGCTATACCGTTTTGGGGAGAAGAATACGGACAAGTGAGACGGTGTAAAATACCATTTGTGCTTAAGAAGAATTTAAATTCATTGGAGAGATATTCCCCACCATTATCTGTTTGAAACTGTTTGATCTTGCAAGAAAAGTAATTTTCAACAAGAGCTTTATATTGTTTGAAAATATGAAGTACATCAGATTTATTAGCCATGGGATAAAACCATGTGAATCGGGAAAAATCATCAATAAAAAGGACATAATTACGACTACCACCTGCTGAGGTTATGGGAGATACCCAAACATCAGAGTGTACAAGAATTAAGGGATCATTTGCTTGTCGTGTAGACCTGTCATATGGAACTTGTTTTGCCTTTCCTAGAGGACACGAGTTACAAAAGGTAGATATGTTGAAGGATTCTTCATGACTAGGTAGATGTCCAGATTTAAATAAATTATGTAAGACAAGAGGGGTGTCCTAGTCGACTATGCCAACCATCTTTATTTGTTTTTGTCCCTAGCCTAGCTGCAAAGCAATGCATCTTATTGGAGAAGCTCTTGTTGCCAAGTAGAGGATATAGACCATTCTCAGCTTGACCATGGAATAGGATCTTGTTGGTTTGATCCTGTTTGACAAAGAAATGGTAACTAGTAAGAACAAAATAACAATCATTGTCCACACAAAATTTGTTGATTGATAAGAGATTAACAGATGCATCTGGACAATGCAAAATGTTATTTAATTGAAAGGAATGTTTGTCAAGCAGAAGAGAAGTATGTCCAGTATTTTGAATTGATAAACCTGTGCCATTGCCAACTGTGATCATGTCTGTGCCTTTGAAGGGATGATGAGTAGTAAGATTTTCTGCATTATTGGTTATGTGTGCATTAGCCCCACTATCAGCATACCATATTTGATTGTCAAGTGTGGCGTTGGTTTCATTAGCCATGGCAGCAAGTTCAGCAGGAGGTATTCGACCTTGAAATGCATAATTGAACCTTTCATAGCAATCAAGTGCTATATGATTTATCTTACCACAAATTTGGCAAGTAGGCCTTTGGAATGAAGTATTTTGTGATCGAGAGTATTGCTGAAGAACAGAACTGGAACCACGACTGTTGAATGTAGCTGGAGCTCGAGGCTGTCTGGAATTATTGGACAGACCTGGCTTTTGAAATTTTTTATGAAAGGTTGGTACTTTTGACTTGTTTGCAGCAAAAGCATAGTGAGTATCTTGAGAGGTTTGCTGGTGACTGTCTAAGAGAGCCTCAAAGCTGAGTAGTTCAGCTTGAAAGTCTTCCAAGGTAAGATCATTATCTCGAGTAGCAAGAGTGTATGAGGTAATGAATGGAGTGTAACTTACCTTGAGTCCTCCCAGTAAGTGAGCAATAAGGTCTTGATCATCCATGGGTTTGCCAGCTACTGCCAATTGATCAGCAAGGGCTTTAGCTTCATCAATATAAGCAGTGCAGGTTTTATTACCTTGAGAGAGTGTTTGAAGCTGTCTCTTGAGCAAAGCAACCCGTGACCTGGAAGCTGAAGCAAAGCGGGTTTGGAGAGAATCCCAAGCTTGCTTAGCAGTCTTAGTTCCATACAGAGAAGCAACTAATTTCTCTGAAATAGAAGCAAGAATCCAGCTTTTGACACAATTGTCCTTCCGGAACCATATTGTATAAGCTGGATTGGGGGCATCCTGTGTGATTTCTGCAGGAGCCGTGATGGTGCCATCAACATGGCCAATAAGATCATGGCTATTAAGGAAGGCCATGAACTGCATACTCCATGCCATAAAATTGGTACCAGTTAACTTTTCAGTAACAGGTTGAGAAGTGGCATGAATGTTCACATTTGAGTGAGGCATATTTGAAGTATTGCTTGAACTGGAAGACATTATGAAAAAAAAATTTAAGGTTGCGGAAGTGTTGAGAAAGGAAAGGATCAGGCGTGAGCCGTGCTACTGGCTGATACCATGTGAGATAAAACAAGTATTATGATGGAGTAGGTTTCAATACCTTACTCACTTGAAGATATGTATATTTATAAAGTACTATCGTGCTGCAGTTACAGATGGAATTCAAATGTACAAGGATAAGCAATGAACTTATCTTAACAAACTAGTTCAAAATTCAAAACTCTGTTATTTACAAATCTGTTTTCTCAATGCTGTAGACTCGGGATCTTGTGATTCCTTTGTATACTCAGTCAAGCTAACAGTGATTACATGTATATGTGAATTAAACATATGGATATGTGATTATTTTATCATCTATAAATGTTAGGCTTGAATGTTTATACATTAGTCTTTAATGATAAAATAGAAAAGTTTCCACTAAGTAGTCTTAGTTAGAATTGTCAGTGTAAGTGATAGGCTGAAAAAATTACAGTGACCCCGGTAAGAACTGTAAATGCACTGTATAGCCAAAAGACCATAGTGACCCCAGTAAGAGCTGTAAATGCACTGATGGAACAAGAAAAATAGACTGTAATGGTCTTATATGAACCATCTTTGTAGACTGGCCCAACAAGTTGTTGTGGTTGGAGTAGCTGTCCTTGTAGACTGGCCCAAAAGATTACCGCGATTTTAGTAGATTATGTCTTTACATGTGACTAGGACTAGATGACTACTTAAGATAGTGGGAGTATGGTTGAGATTTATCATGATTAATTCTCCTATATTTTTTTCAAATTTGCGCGGGAATTAGGTTAGAAATTTAATAATTAGATATTGTGGCGCAAGAGATGATTCTGAAGCCTAGCGATTTTTCGATCTTGCGACATGTCTAAATTATTATTTTTCTAGCTTGGATGGACATGGCAGATTTCTTAGGTGTGTGTGTAATATCATTTCTTTGTGTATTGTAGTGAAATGGCATCCAAGAGTATAGTTGCCGATTTAAACAAATGGAAGAAATTGGATGGGGAGAACTACGACATTTGGCATCGCAAGATCCAATATGTCTTAGATGAGCAAGAGGTCTTGGAGGCCTTATCTCACTCCCTTACTGCGCCCGAGGAAGGGACCTCGGAACAACACAAGATAGATCAACTAGCCTATACTCAATGGGCTAAGAAAAGTCGATGCGCGCGCATAATAATGTTAAGCAGCATGCACAATGATCTAATGTGTGAGTTCGAGATCTATGACACTGCCCAAAGCATGTGGGAAGCTTTGAAGTTGAAGTTTGGTGGAACTTCAGCCACTAGGTTGCGTAGGTTAACCATGAGGTTTGACTCCTATAAGATGCACTCAGACCACACGATGAAGCAACATCTTAAGGCTATGTCGACCATGATCCATGAACTAAAGTAGGCAGGAAACAACCTGATTGATGAACAAAAGTAACCTTTTACTTCTTTTTTTCTTGATCAAAAGTAACCTTTTTAAATTATCATACAAATTTCTTTATATAGTGCCCATCCAAATTTGCTACTCAATTTGGGTGCAAGGACTTTTAAGGAAATTTTCCTAACATCAAAATATAATTAGTATAAACTCATTTACTTGAAAAAAAAAACAGTATATATGCCGCTATATATGAATATACTCAAGAATTTAAAAATTGCAAATATAATTTAATTTATGCATAACAGAATTTGTCTCCTCCTCTCTCTCTCTCTTCCTTTTTCTTTTTCCTTTTCTTTATCTTTTTTGGTTATTAAACTTGGGAAGATTGTTACCTTCATGACTTTAGAATCTGTGATAACATGTGAAGGCAACACATTTGTCTCTTTTCAATCACAAAGGTCAGATCTAGAAGGTCTATGGTGGTGAGACCAATGATCTAGCGCGTGTGTCAAGAAGAGATGTCGGAAAACCAAGCGCAAATGTGGCAGGGACGTGAGAACTATGCGCGGTAATTTTTGCAAAACTACCACTTTCCTTCGAATGATTTTTGACCTGTGAATTTACTTGTGCCACGTGTCTCTCGGTAGTTGCCAAAAAGCTACAGATCTATCTTTTTCAGCCTTGAATAAAGCAAAATAAAACAAAGCAAAATAAATATTATTAGACAAGGTGAATGAATAGAGGAATGAGGGAATGAGAAGGAAGAAGAGGAGGAAGCCAATGCCTCCTCCCCTTTCGATGAAAATGAAATCTAGAGCCCTTAGATTTTTAAGAGGGAGAATGGGGCACCTAGGGTTTTAGAGAAATGCTTTATCTTATCATAAATGCTCTCAATCACCCCCTCATTTTTTGACTATTAAGATAAATAAAATAAGTTATGTAGGTGAAACGTCACAATCTTAACGGTTAGCTGTTAATAGATATTCACAACATAACATTTGAATTATTTGATGGTGTAATATGTCAATTTTGATAACTTGAGGAACAAAATTCATGTCATAATGTGCACCATAATGGTAGTCATTCCTATTAGAGAAATAATATGTACAACTTTCAAATGTACAAATATCACGCACACCCTTTATAAAAAAAGTAGACTCGCTATGAAAATTTGTAAAAGTGGTTTACTTTTGTACGATAGGCTTACAATAGGCTAGCACGAAGTTTATACACCTAAAATTTATACTCAGCATTTCTCTTATTAATAATAAATCCGGCTTGGATCAACCCAAATTTCAAATATTTTCTTCTTGGAAACCTTTTGGATATATGTACTTTCAATAAAAGTATATGTAGCAATATAATAGAATAATAGACAAAAGTAACTTGCTGATCTTCGAGAGATCAAAAACCTCCAACATTCATTTATTGACTTTTTTTCAATGCAATACATAGGAAAAGGCTTCAGTATTTATAGAAGCCTTATGGTTGTTAATGACCATTACAACAGGGGCATTATAGTAATCCTCAATAAGTAAGTGAGGACATAAATGTATATTAAGCCCTTATCAACATGTGCACAACACATGACTAACTACAATTAACTAACAGATTACATTCCTGTGTGCCTTCCTTCTATATCTCAAGCTCCCCTTCCTGGTATAAACTGATCATAACAGTATAATCAACAACTTGGGAAAGGATTGGTATCGAAGCAGTAAGTAGAATAACTATTATGTTTGGATATTAGGTTATCTCTAAAATTGTTTTAGAGAGTACTTTCCCTACTTTGTGATATTTTCATTCTTAAGTGTTATGGGCTTAAAAAATCTAGATTTTTTTTTAATCAAAATAAAAAAAAATCCAGAAATGAGAATCTGTTTGGGTTGAAAACCTTTTGAAAATATCTTCAATCCTATAGCTCTCCTCACTGACACACAACATATCGATTATCGAGAAAAAGAAAAAGCAATAAACGACAATCATCTCACTCTATTATTATGGATTTGCTCCCTGTCTTAAACGATGCCTCCCTAATTGTCGAACTGGCCTTCTTTTTTTGAATGTTGTCAAATCTTTTCTAAAACCTGAAACTTAGGCCATTCAAATATCGTGGATCTCTCTAAGGGATGGGTCCATTTTTCGTTGGACCCATTACATAACTCCCTTTCGGTGCACTATTACAAGAAAAATACTTGTTCACGAATAAGCGGTTTTCTTGTGGCGTGCCACAGCCTCTATGCATATCAAGTTAGCTTCTTGAAGGGTAAAAAAACTATATTGGTGGTGTGTAATTATCATGCAGTCTTTCAAGTTAACCACACTATTATTTCATTTGTGTTCACAGTTCACCGTGATTTGGGGACTTTGAATCAATACTACCCAAGCAATGATTCCTTTTGTAGTGTATTATGATTCCAAAACAGACAACATAATATGATTTGCACGTAATTGGTCTTCCTATGCTTGCCCTCGTCTAATCGTGGTTGGTTATCTTGTTAATGTTTAAGGAGTTAAAAGAGCTTATATCTTCATCACCCAAATTAATAAATTATACCTATTTATATTTTTATTGTCGATATATGTCTTATTTTTAGTTCTATATGTGATCGTGATTGCTCTTGATTACCGTGTTTTTGTGGTTATTTTGTTTGTTTGTGCAAGTTGCCATCCATATATTGCAGAGAATTGGCATTCGTTTAGCTATTTTAGCTAAAGAGGCCATTTTTTCTATTTTGCCCAATCAATTTTGAAATGTGCTCTACATTTGATTAGTTATAATTTGCCGAGCCGGCGGCCGCACCATGCAAAGCCTAACCGCCTCACCAAAAGAGAGAAAAACTACCTCTTGCCATGTCAGCCCTTTGACCCCTCTCAACTCATTTCAACTCTTTTTTTTTTTTTTTTTTTTTAATCTACGATTCAAATGGTCATATATTATAAAACAGTTTCTCTATCTTACCCAAAAAAAGAGAGGAAAATGAGTGGATTTCACCCAAAGAAACAAATCTTTCCTGAAGTATATTTCTCTTATCACTTTAACCCTCTCAAAAGAAACAAATCTTTCCTGTAGTTAGTATATTTTTCTATCTGATCCCCTCCTTGTCCCCACCAAACACCCAAAACCCCAGTCGAAACTTGGCGAAATTAAAAGCTCAAGTTCTTATCTGACAACAGACACTAACTGAGATTGTGAGACCCTGAACTATTTTGATCATTCAAAGACGATGAACTAAACAAAAGACATCTAAAACAACAATATGCTTATGCCGTCTCAAGGAGGCCAGTAATATAGGAAATCAAACATGCAGAGCAATCAGATTGATTTGCAGTGTTCTACTTTAATGTGATCACTTGCATAGACAGCAAAGGTGTTTTTTTATCGATTGCATAGTGCTAAAGCAAAAATCAATCTGTTTCTTGAAAAGTAAACCATCCACCAGATTAGCAAGTTGCAGGAAGACAGTAACTACATATATATATATATATGCAATGGCATGTCCTTGCCTCCCCCAATTCAGCGAGCCTCATATTGAACAACTGCATCAAACAGGAAGGGCTAATTTAGTTCAATGTTTTCAGCAACATGGGTTAAGACAAAAGATGTATACTTCAGAAACATTACAAGAAAGACAACACTAAGATGTTGCAGGGCCATAATTTCAAACAGTACTATGGAAAAAGGAATAAGCCAATGACATCTATCTGACAGCTAAAGGGATCTTTAGCTCAAACTGTACCTCCTACTCCTGTTGTAACAACAAGGTTGAAGGTGAGGCCATGGGTTCAAGACCCATTGGGTGCTCAACTTACCCATCCATAAATAAAATTGAATACTTATAAAGAAGAAGAAGAGAAGGCAAGAGCCTTCCTAAACTAGATCTTGGAGTAAAATTGCAGGAAACTGATTGACTAAAAAATAGCAGGCCAGAATAATCCCTGTGCAGGTTGAAAGGCCTTATTCGCATGGATTATTATGGACTACCTTCCTTACGCTTGCTCTAGTCATTTTTGTTGCGGTCTGAATTTTTTGCCTTTTTTGTGGGCTCTGAATTTTAATGTTGGTATGATTTTTAGTTTGATAAATGGGATGCTTCTTTGAATATCTGTATACCCCTGGGAAACAAGGGGTTGGGATCGGGTCTAGTGTATTTTGGGCTGTTTTTCCATGGGCTTTTTGGGTCATTAGGGACTTTTTGGGTCATTTTGGACAAGGTGTTTTCTTGTATACATTCAATGTACTTGATTTCTCCTTTTGATATATATAATTTTTAACTTATCAAAAAAAAAATATCTGTATACCCCATGGGTCGTCTTCTGTTACCACGGTTTTCCTCCACCATAAGTGAGGGCAATAAATAAATTTGAAGTTCCGTCCTCTTTAAGAAAGCACATCAAACACATGCACTCTGCCTCAATGGAAGCTCACCCAATAACCTGTGTTGCATCTATTGTGCGACAGGAAGTAAAGTTACATTGGATTAGTTAAGCTCCTCTCCACCATGTCATCAAGAGCCTCCTTCCTCCAAGATTTTGCTTCACTCATGGCAAGCCCCATCTCCTCCTATAAAGTATGTCCACATAGTGGAGCACCACATATCTTTCTCCACACCAGAAACAAGTGCACCGAACCAGCCCAGCTTACGCCACAGTGGCAACACCGTGAGCCTTGAGCCATGGCCAGACAGCTATGCCACCAAGTTAAAAACGACACATCAGTCACCAAACTGAAAACAAGCTGCCCCACGAAGCCCCTAACCCCCGTCACAGAAGTAGCAGAACCAGCTCTACAAACGATTGAGCCTCCCTGTCAACTGAAGCTTAGCACATATGCCACAAGTGCACAACCAGTTGCACCAAACTCCAACGCATTACACCAGTTCAAGAACAAACTCTCTTCGTCACGATGGTGTCAAACCAGTGACACCAGCGTTGTACAGCCTCCCCTCTATTTTCTCCCCACTAATTCAGAGAAAAACAGAGCCCCTTTGTTTCCTTACATGGTCTGTTGCAGCACCAATCAAAATAGCCACCAGTCACCCAGCAACTCCACTGCAGCTCCTCCAGCCATTCTTGTCGGTAACTCTCTCTCTCTTCTATGTTTCTCTCTCTAGGAGCACAACACACACTCCCTATAACTCTCGGCAGAGCTCTCCTCTCCCACTAAAACACTTGACTTATTAGAAGCTGATTTTGGGTCACAAACTTAGTGTCAAATATTAATGTTAAGGACACGAGTTGAAGGTTATGGGCAACCATTTTGGACAAATCATATGTATTACAGGGTGATACTTGCTAGGTGATTATGAGGATGGATGTGTTACGGGTTATGGGGTCATGGGCACGAAAGTAGTACGGAGGTTACAAGTTGGAAGTCACATGTAGGCTCGTTAAGGAAGAATTGTAGTCTCGTAAAAGATGGTGAATGAGATTATAAATTGACATGATATTATGTGTTTATTGACTAGGTGATTGTTGATGCGTTAATTATTGCACCGGGTTGCTAGGTAAGTAATATGATCACGCACTTCGTCACACATGTTTTCTAAATTATGTAAGTAATATGATCACACCCTTCGTCATGCATGTTTTCTAAATTATGCAAGTGGAACAATCACACTCTTCATTATCACACATGTTTTCTAAGTTAAGAAAGTAATAAGATCATGCCATTTGGACACACATATTTTATAACATTACGTGATCAATTATGATCATGTCTTTCAAATTGCATATATTTTAAAAGCAATCATATACGTGTTTTATAAACAAAAAGCTCATTACTCATGTCATGGTTCACAAAGTATTATTGTATGTACAAGCCTATTCATTGATATCCTCTTTTTACATACCATGTAATTATAAAAGTACATGAATGTGAATGGACTTGACAGCATGAGTGATGTTATTATTATTATTGAATAATGACTAAATGATTGACCGAAGATTGACAATTGATGATGGATAAATAATAAAAAAATTACGAATTATGGTACCAAAGGTTAAGGGGTGGATGGCAATGCCAAGAGTGGCTCATTAGCGGTGCACCTATAGACAACCCTTTCTTTTAACGGTTTACCGAAATCTCACTCAAGGCCTACCAGCGATCATGATCGTCGAAATTGCCAACTCTAGCACACAGGTAATTGTGTGTGATGGCTATTTTAAGTGTTACGACAGATATAACAGATAAAATAGATATGATGTGATGCAATGGATGTGAATGAATTTTTGAATGTTTATGTTTTAAGCATAATAATTTTAAAAGAATAACCTGCATGAAGTATATTATTTGTACTGCATGATGTATTGCTTACTGAGTATTCAACTCACTTTGTTGTTTTTATGTTTTAACCACCCCAAGTGAGGATCACTATGAGGTTGGAGCTACAGTACTAGACTTGGCTTAGGGAGGCGAGGCAGAGGCCTAGAAAATTCATGAGGATGTTTAGTTTGATGTTTTCAATATTTATGTTATTTTTGTTAAACACATGAAAGTTGAATGATTTTTAATAAATGCTTATGCAGAATCTTTTTATTTTAAGTAGTTTTAATAAAATATGTTTTATGTGAATTTAAGAAATCTCTTACATCAGGCTTCTAAGTAATGTTTTTAAAGGTTAGTCATTTTGGGTCCCCTTGATTTCTAAAAATGGCCTTTATTCAGTTTCATCTTTCCATTGATCTCTTTGTTATGTTTTGTGGTTTTTTTTTTTTTTTTTTTTGTAATTATTTAATCGGCTAATCTCTAATTTTTCTGTCATCTCTCCTCTTTCAACCACACATGGACATCTAAAAGTGGGCTTTCATATTGGTATAAAACCCAGTGGCGGTGGTCCTGCTCATATTTTTCATTGGATATGGAGGAAAACATTAGTCCTTTAGTACCTTCCTCTGCGAAAACCAAAAACCCTACACCATCCCTCATGCCAAAGGCAAAATGAGCCAAAAAAAAACCTGCTAACAACCAGTTTAAGATATGGGATCACTTTCAAAAGATGGAGTCTATTAATCCCATTGACCTTAAAGCCCGATGAAATTATTGCTCGAGGCTATTTAGGGGTCCTTACAAAAATGACACTTCATCCTTGTCACACCATGTACGATTTTCATGCCATACCTCTCCCATTAAAGAAACAAATCTTAAAAAAGGACCAAGCACCATCGCAGTCGGGGGGTTAGGGAAGATGGTAAAGGTCAAGTTACTCCTATAATAAATTGAGTAAATAGGCTAATATATTACTATCTTGCTTTTTAAACCTTTTTCTATTGTATTTTGTGGATTTCTTTTACATTAATTTTACAAATATGCCCTGTACTTCAATAGATGCAAGCTTGCACTTTGCGCTTTGTGCCTAAGCTCTAGACGATGTTTGCGCTTAAGCGTGCCTAGCGCTTTCACAAAAATTGTGGCCCACTCAAAGATTCTTAGAAGCCCCCATCTGGACGAAGAAGCTCTGCTACAGCATCAAAAGGAGCTCTGTTATGACATTTTGAGAAGATCTACTTGGCCACTTAATGAGTTCAGCACCAACATTATACAAAAGTAAGAAAATCATAGAGCCACCTTCATAATTGAATAGTTATGTTATATCTGTGGCTCACCAGTTGGTGGATGAGATTACCAGCACTAAAATATGCTCACTCAGTCCAATCAGGGGCATTTTCCCTTTCCACATGAAAATTGGGATACTAGTTTAGGATTCTAGAGAGACTTACATTTTTTCATTTCTTACTCTTTATATGTTGCAAATCCTATGATTGAATCCTGAACTTAAGTTCTTAAAATAACACAGCATTCTACTCAAATAGACTGATGTGAAATTCTGACTCTAACTAAACTAAAATAATGATCTATATCCTCTGTTAGTCTAACCAATAACAAGAGCAAACACGCAGCAATCACAAATCTTCTAATCACTCTAAATAATGCATATCTTACAATCTTTCGATTAGCTACTTCAAAACACGTGGTCCTAACCTTTATCCCCCAGCATACTAGTAATTTAAAAGCAAATATCTAGCACATGACAATCACACACAAACTTCTGACATCACAATGCATCACTGAATGTAACTCGCGTTTTGTAAACAACCACATATTTCACACCCAAACAAGAAAATGAAATAAGACTATAAAGCGCTGCCATTGCTATAATATGAAAAATGAAAAATAGCTTACTACGGCGGGTGCGCTTCTTGTACAAGATGCGGTAACCACACTCTCGGCACTGTATCACATCACCTGGCTTCAGAGTGTTCTCCATCCCACAGTCTACGCTAAATAGTTTTCACAATCACATCACTCTTAAGACTAAGACAAATTATTCTTTTGACTACCACTAATTATCAACCACCATAAAATCATTTCAAGCAAAAAAAGTTTAAGTAATTGATTGAAAGTATCTGATTGGTTGCCAAGAAAACTGAGATAAAGAAAAAAACATGGAAGTTAAATCAGCCAGATAGTATAACTAGGTTTTAGTTTCTATTTGTTTTCCTTTTCTTTCGTTTTCCTGGCATCCAAACAGAAAAAAAAATGAATCGCAGGGATACCTCCGCAGATGTAGCTAACCGGTTCAGGTTGAGGATCCATCAAGTCGAAGATCCGGAGATATTCCAAGGAAAAGACGCTTTTTAGGGTTTTAGTTTTTGGTACAACTCTGAAATTGGGTGGTGGATTTTAATTTAAGAGCGATGCTACTCAGCCGGTGTTACCGCTAGTTGTAAAGTTAAATATTTTTTTTTTATATTTATATTTTTTTAATATATTTAAATATTTTTAAAAAATAAAAAAAAATATATCAATACATTTAAAATCACTTTCTTCATTATTTGCTAAAAAAAAAAAAACCGAGATGCAGAGATGCAGTTGCTGAAAACCGATCCACGATAAATAGTGAGATGAGATGAAAGAATAAAATTTTATATAAAAGTAAAAAATTTAAATTTAAAAATTAAAAAAAAAATTATATTTGCAATCATAAGTGAAGGGCTGCGTTTATAATTTCATTAATAAATGTGATAAAATAAAGAAAATATCATTTTTAAAAAATATTATTGTAATTTAAAAATTTTTCAAACATAATTGTACAGATTTACATAAGTAGCTCTCATTTAAAATTATATGTAGACTAATTATGAATAAAATATTATTAAAATATTATTTTTTAATATTATTATTATTTAAAAATTTTAAAAAATAAATAATATTATTATTATTTAAAATTTTAAAAAAATTAAATTATTTATTAATTTTACGTGAAATTTAAAAAATTTATGATAATGAATGGCGTTCAAAGCTGACCTTTGACTCTTTGAGGCCAAGTCCTGCAGGCTGCAACGCGCTTTCTTGTGCAAGAATATGATTTTCTTTTTTTATTTTTTTTTTTGCAAGGTGGATTATGTTGGGCTTAATTCGATAATTATCTATTTAAATTTAGTTTATGATAATATTGTATTTAATAAATATTTAATCTATAAAATCATGTCAGAATTAAGCATGGATGTGTTGAGCACGTCCTCTATGTGCCCGCAATAATTTGGACAATCTGTAATCAAGAAGAAAAGAAAGAATGGCTCAAATGTTGTGGGAACGTTTTCGATGTCTAAGTTAGTAATAATAAATTGAATATTGAGGATTCTTTCATCAACAAGTGGATCCTTCCAATTGATGCGTCGTTGGAGTGCGAAATACGTCTTAACACTTCCCATTTTTTTCTACACAATCGCACAATTTTGAGTCTTAATCACAATACTTAACCCTAATTTTAAGAAAAGGTATAGGAACCCTACAATTTGTGCAAATCATGGAATTTTTCTAATTTTTTTTTTTTAAAGACAGTAACTTAATTTTATTGATAATTCTCATTTGTGATGAATGAATATCTTATATAAAAATGAGCAAAAGAATTATAGAAAATCCCAGAATTTATATTTACATTGCTTGATCTTTAAGTTAATTAATAATATAAGTTAGGTTGATGAGAAATTTAAAAGAAAAGGAAGTATAAAAAGTAGGGTTAAAATAGAATCACATAAATGCATATAGGAGCGGTTTAGATTCAGAGATAAGTTGAAATGGTTTGTAAATAATAGAATAAAAATTGAATTATTTATTATATTTTAGGTGGAAATTTAGAAAAGTTGTTTTAAAATTTCAAAAAATTGGATTGTTTATTATATTTTATGTAAAAATTTAAAAAAATTGTAATAATATAATAAAATGAATTGAAATGAATTTTGAATATAAACTAGACCTTTGTATGAGAATCCTGCTAAACAAGTGACGCATATGTTGCCATGTGCCAACCCATTATCCATATGGGGCGAGCTGTTAGGGCAGGTGGGCCAAATTCAGTTGACTCGTAGCCCACTCCTAGAGAGGATTGTTGGCGTGTCATAGATAATGCCAATGGAGCGCGCACACAGCTATAAACATGATAAGATAAATGAAACACTAAAATATTTTAGAATATTTGTGAAATAGTAAAATGATTTGTAAATAATAATAAAATATTTTAAATTAAAATGTCTTACTGAGTTTTGGGAAAGTGAGTAAAAATTGAATAAAAATATTATAAAATTAAAAAATTATTTGAATAAAGTTTTATAATATTATTTTTATTTGAAAACTTGGACAAGTTATATATAGGTTTTGTGTTTTGTTTGAGAGTTTAGAAAATTTGTATTAATTAAGTAATAATTAGATGAAAATGTTGAATATTTGAAATTAAAAAATGTTATGTGTTTGAGTGATATTTGGAAAAAAAATATATTTGAAAATACTTGAAAATAATTATGTTCACAAACAAACCCTACTATTTATAGTCTTAAAGTGTATAAATCTCGTGCACTTTAATTAAAAAAAATAGAAGAAATCTGGCATCCACATAAAAAAATCAAGCATTTTCATGGTGAACCCTACCATTTTCAAAGGTAGTATGCAAAATTTGCACACCTAAAATTATATCTATCATTACTCTTTAAATTAAAATATGTACTCTATTTATGGATCCGGCTCGTTTGGAGAGTGAGATGATATGAGAATTTTGTGAATCTAAGATAGTTTGTGATAGTAATGAAATAGTTTGAATTGAATATTTTTTGAATTTTGGGAAATGAGAAAAAAAAGTTAAATAAAAATATTATAAATTTAAAATATTGTTAAAATATAGTTTTATATAATACTATTTTTGTTAGAGATTTGAAAAAATTGAATTATTTTTTATTTTTTGTTTGAAAGTTTGAAAAAGTTGTAATGATTAATTTGAAAAAATTGTAATGATTAATTTGTAAATTTTGTATTTAAATTATGTTTAAAAAAAAATAAAATGAGACGAGATTTATTTCCAAATAAACCTAAACTAGAGAAAATGGGCGTACTTTCCAAGTTTGTAAATGGGTGCTCTACTGGGTGATCAGATTTGATCGCTGGACGTGTTTTTAGTACAAATTGTACTTTTTTAACATCTTTTAAATACTTTAAAAAAATAAAAAAATATTAACGTATTAATAATCACTTCTTTAACTATTAAGTAAAAAAATAAAATACATAACATGAACAGTCAAATTAAGGGACACGGCATAGTATCATTGTCGTTCGTAAATTACCAAGAAACTGCAACATTTGACTTGTTCTGGAAGTTCTGCTTTCATACACTATTCAAATAAATAAAATGATGAGGTTTGAACTTTGATCAACACGTAACAAAGAAGAATGATCTCAGAAAACTCAATGTTCTGCAGCCTCCTTAATCCTAATTTTCTATGATTAATCTACCATCTATGGAGGATGTAATTATCATGACACTGATGTAGAAAGGTGAATATATCCCAAAATTCAAAGACAGATTCCATCTCTTTCTTCATTCTCTTGAAAAGGTTTATATTGGAAGACGCAAGGCTAAAAGGCAACGAGATTCAGAGTGGAATCTTCTGAAAAATGTATACATACGCAGATCAGTTTGTTGAGAGTCCGTTGGTGAATTCATATGATGACACAAAGCCGCGGAGGACGCACGCTTCTTTTCATGGACACAACATCTTGAATCATAGTTCATCTCCCTCTTTCCAACCCTGTAAGCAATTCTCTCTCTCTCTCTCTTTCCCTAACCAAATACAAGAAAGAGATTGAATTTTCCTGAAAAGTGCAGCTGAAGGGGCTTTAGAGATAGGGCATAAGGAAAAACATGGGAAGAAAAATAAAAGCTTTGCATGCAGGATTCGAGAGCATGGTAAGAACGAAAGGTCTTTAATTTCTACCCAAATTTCATATGGGAAACTAAGATCATGTGATGATAATGGATGGTGTCTGGTGCTATTTGAAATCGCAGTGAAATTGGGGCCCAAGTTGTCAGAAACTGTGAAGGGAAAGCTACAGTTGGGGGCAAAGATAATTCAAGGAGGAGGGAGGGAGAATATATTCAGACAGGTTTTCGAAATTAGAGAAGGAGAGCAGATGTTGAAAGCTTCGCAGTGCTACTTATCCACAACAGATGGTCCTATTGCAGGATTACTCTTTATATCTACTGAGAAGGTTGCCTTCTGTAGTGAAAAATCCATAACAGTTCCTTCCCGCCAGTTCACAACAACACCAATATTCAAGGTACGAAATTAATTTCGGATGCCGATTGTCCATTATAGCTCAACGAGTATTATATTATATTAATAATTATAAGATTGTTTTTATATTATATTTCATATTATATTAATTTTATGTTATAAGATTAATAGAATTGAATAATAAGATTAAAATTTAGTGTTATATTAATTAGTAATTTAACATATAATATATATAATATAATATAAAAAATCATGTATAATATAAAAAACTATAAATATATATATATATATATATCGGTCTGGTTAAGTTTGAATCGATTTTAAAAATCAGTATCGCACCGGTTTAAGATTATTTTCTATTTTTAAGAACCGATTTCACATCGGACCACTTCAACACCAGATCGAACTCACTAGTTTTTTTTTTTTTTTTTTTCACATCCCTAACAATTCTACATTTTACAGGACCCAAAAATGCGTAAAATTCTTCAATTATTTTATATCAATTTGGATATGTCTTCTTGCATTCACACTCTTTTCTTGAATAATTGTCCTCTCTCTCTCTCTCTCTCCTCTCTCTCGGCTAACATCAAAGGTATAAATATTTTTCGTTGTGCTATATTATAAAATAATTATCTCTTTCTTTTAGAATTTAGTTTTACAAATAACTAAACTCCACTAAACTATCCTTTCTTTCAAAACAAAAGTATCAATTCGTGACATCTAAAAACATGAGATTCAAAGCATGAGATTTTAGGTCCTCTTCAAGTCATAAGATTGAGAACATTAAGGGATGTTGAGAAATAATTATCATCTCATTTCATCCAATCTTATTTCCTTTCAGATATTACTCAAACACAAATATTCTCAACCTAATTATTACAAAATTTTCCAACTTATTGTTAACATCGTGTTTTGCACACTTAGTCTGGCTTCAACAACCTGAACTGGTAGAGAAATTCTCATTCCACTAATCATTACAACTTTTCCAATCTTTCAAACAAAAGACAAAAAATAACTCAACTTTTTCAAATTTCAATACAAAAATCATATTAAAAAATTCTATTCTAACAATATTTTAATTTTATTATATTTTTTTATTCAATTTTTTTCTCCTTTTTCAAAATCTAAAAAATACTTAACTAAAACTATCCCACTATTATTCACAAACAATTTTACTACTATTTCCAAAATTTTTGTTTCATCTCATTTCCTAAGCATTCCTAATTGAATAAGTAATTCAATAAGAAACACTAGCTTGTTCGGCATTCTACTCGAAAGATATATATTGACATCAAAGAAGATCACACCTCGAATTGGTTCCTTCGGTCTGCCAATTTGGAATTTAAGTTACAATATGCACTGTATGTACTTAAAATTAAAGTAGATATATCGTATATTAAAATTCTGAAGTTTATGCATGCACATTGATGCAAAGAAGTACTTGTGTCTAATATAGCAGGTGGTGATACCTGTAAGCAAGATTCAAATGGCCAGCCGAAGTGGGAATGAGGAGAACACAGCCCAGAAGTACATAGAAATAGTTACAGAAGATAATTTCGAATATAGATTTATGGGGTTCTTACGCTATGAGAAAGCTTTTCATAATCTTCAAATGGCCATTCGTAGGGCCACCCGTTCTTAGGAAGCGTTTGGCTGATCCTTTCAGGGAAGAAAACTTTCATCAGACAAAATGTTGTGTATGAAGTTACATGTATGTATAATTTTCTCAGTTTGAATATTAAGGAGTGCGGGACAATGCTTGCCTCTACATGTAAAACTTTGTTGTGTTAGAGCATTCTCAATTGCTTATGTATTGTACAAGTGGTGTGTAACCCTATGACATCTTCCTCTAGCTCATCATTTGATTGTATTGGAAACCAAAAGCATTTTTTTTATGCATGTTGTGCCTTCTTCCTCCAAAACCAAAACTCCCTTCTTGTCTTGCCCTCCAGTTCATATCTTGATTCAATGTATCTTGTGACTATAAGGTCTTTTATTAAACTCAAATCTTCCCCAATCTCTTACATGTGTGCATAAGTGCCAAATGGCATGTGAGAAGTGTGTGTGTGTGTGTGCGTGCGCGCGCATAGGCTGCTGAACCTTCTCTTCCCTAGTAGATCTTATTCTTTCATCATACTTTTAGACAAGCATGTGATTGGTTCCTTTTCGTACAAAGAATCTTGCCTTAGCCATCCACCTTAAGATGTTTTTACATAAGATTTTTCTTCTAGAAGTCCTAGGTGTGTAAGCCTTTCTTCTAACTTTGATCTTGCTCTTTCCCAAGATAACTTTTTACCTACCTTTATGCATGTATGACACATGGCAAAAAGACAAACCTCATTTCTCCATAGTTGTCGTCCATGGCTTCTTGGCCTTCCCCAAATTCCACTTTTCTATAACTTAATCATTCCCTACTAGAATTTCTTTCCCATAGTGACAAGTGTCACAAAAATTCTTCCTTCATGCATGCATGACACATGGCAAAAAAATAGTTGATCTTCCTATGGTAGGCGTGTAAGTCAAACCCTAGATCCTTCTCTCGTCTCTTCTCTCATTTCCATCTAAATTCATCAAGTCTAGAACATAACTCCATTGGATGACAAGTGGTATACAAAAATCTTGAGTTGGGTGTGAGCCCTAATGCTATTGGGCTTCAAAATCCTAATTTTCTACAAAGGCCGAAACTCTCATAGGCTTATGATAAAAAAATAATAATTACACGAAAGCTTAGAAAGTCTTGGTCGTCACACTTCTCTAAAAAAATTGCCCTCCTCTCTTCAATCTGTGTCCAATGGAGTGGCAATCTTTTTCTCTCTCCACCATCGTTGGCCTCCTCCACCACCGTCGCCCTCCTTCACCACTGATCACATAATGAATCTGTTTGTTTTCTTGTATTTTGCTTATATTTCACTATTTCCTATTGAGTACTGGCAAGATTTCTTGCTTCTATACAATTTGCACTTCCAGGGTTTTCATTGCCACTATGTAGTCAAATTGTGTCAAAGTCTCATTCTTAAAAATAAACCTGAAAATTGTTTAGATTTTTTAAGTAGTTTGTACTCAACTTGTTTTGAAATGTGAAGAATGCAACTCATCGGTTCAAGAATTGCATTGGGTTTTAGAAGCCCATGCACATTTATTCTTGTCAAATATAGATGAGTTGAGTTTTGGAAGTTGTGGATCTATACCATTCATGTATGTTTGCATTATATTCTCTCGATCATCATTCTGAGTTAGGTGCAGCAACAGGCACATTCTTATGACTTCAAGTTGTGCACTTTTTCATTTCACGATACGAAAAGGAAGAACAACACAACTCAATAAAATTACGAGCGTAATTCTCTTGTACACATTGGACATTTGTATATTTTCTGATATGCTTATTTTCTTTTAATTTTCTCTTATGGTTGAATATATCAAGATGGTTCATAGGTCCATTTTTTATGTTAGTTTCCCTATCTGAATAGATATTCTTGGTGTACAACTAGATGGAGAAATGGGAAGAAAGCATATCTACTAGGCAATCGTTGTTTTCTTCTGAAATCATTTCTCATTCAGATACCCCAAATATGAGAGATAAGTTATTTGAACAGCAGGTAGACCATAAATGCCAAATTTCATGTACATATATTAAGGGAGCATAATATATAGTCAAGTTGGGTTTACTTGTCCCTGATATTATTTTTTATGGTATCCATGCAAGGGGCCTATTATTCAAGAGGGAAACATGTAGATGAGGGCACTCCAACTAATTTAATTGTGCATTTTGGGAATACTGATGAGGAAGTACCAGTATTAGAGCCAACATCAAAGAATTATGATGATTGGGTTTTAGAGCCGATGTTAGGGATGTCTTTTAAAACTGAGGAGAAATTCATTGACTACTATAAGAAATATGAAAAACAGTTGAGGTTTGACACAATGACCCAAAGAAATAAAAAGGAAGATGATGTGAGTGTTAAATATGCAATACTTGGATGTGCTCGTGGTGGTAAGGCAAGTAACCGTATTACCAACCTTGCTAAACCACGTCCGACAATGAAGACTGATTGTAAGACGAAAATGCAATCTTGGTTGGTGGGGTCTTTCGCATAATTACTGTTAAAAATGCACACAACCATGGATTAAATCCAAAAAAGGAAATATTTTTTAGATGTAATCGAGTTATTGATGATTTCGTAAAAGGACAGCTAGACATTAACAACAAGGCAAGCATAGGTATGACTAAAAGTTTCAATGCATTGGCTGTCGAGGCTGGTGGATACGAGAATCTTCCATTTATTGAGAAAGATGCACGAAATTACATTGACAAGGCTCGACACCTTAGGCTTGGCGGTACTGATACACTTCGTGAGTATTTTGAAAGAATGCAATATAAAAATGATGGATTTTACTTGTTGATGGATTTGGATGACGGTGGAAGATTAAAGAATGTTTTTTGGACTGATGCATGTAGCAGAGTAACATATGAGTATTTTGGAGATGTTGTCACATTTGATACAATATACCTAACAAATTGTTATGGTATGCCATTTACCCCTTTTGTTGGTATTAACCACCATGGACAATCAATAATTTTGGGAACAAGTTTGATATCAAATGAAAATACTGAAACCTTTGTCTTATTATTTGAAACTTGGTTGAAATACATGGATGAGAGAGCTATCATATCTAATCAAGATAGGGTCATGAAAAATGTTATCGTAATAGTTTTTCAAAACACCCGACACGGATACTGTTTGTGACACATAATGCGAAAACTACGAGAGAAGTTGGGTTCACACTTTGAATACAAATGTGGTTTGAAGAGTGCTTGCAAAAATGTGTGCATGATTGTCAGACTTGTGATGAGTTTGAGAAGTCTTGGGATGTGTTTTTTGACACTTACAATTTGCATGAGAATTTATGAATTCAAAGTCTGTATAGTAAGTGAATGTATTAGGTTTCTGTATATCTGAAAGATATAATCTGGATTAGGATGAGTACAATTCAAAAGAGCGAGAGCATGAATGTATTTTTTTATAGATTTGTACATTTGGGGACCACGTTAAAAGAGTTGGTTGATCAATTTAACAATGCACTTAGGAAGAAAGTAGAGAATGAGATGGCAGCAGACTTTCACTTATTCAATTGCACGATCCCATGTATTTTCCATTTATCCATAGAGAAGAAATTTCAAGAAGTGTACACTAATTATAAGTTTAATGAAGTACAAGCTGAAATAATGTAAATTATCTATTCTCATTGTGTTCTCATCAAAACAGAAAAATGTGATTACAACATATCAAGTTAATGACCAAAGGGAAGTTGAGGACTGTATCAAACGAGTTACTTATCAAGCATATTTCAATGAAAAAGAGTGCGAGGCAAAGTGCATGTACGGACTATTTGAGATGAGATGAAATCTATGTAGGCACATTCCTGAAATTTTTCCTGCAAGGGTTGTTCGAGTGGTTCCAGAAAAGTATATTGTGGATAGGTGGAAGAACGACATTAAATGTAGATATGCTCTTATTCGAAGTAGTTACGATGATTTGAGTAGTAAACCAATTGCTGGTAAATACTCTAATTTTATAAAAATATGCTACGAAGTAGACCCAAATGTAGCAGAAAGTGAAGATAATTCATTGGATATGGCATAGAAGTTATATGTAATGAACTTGATTTACACTAAAACAAAGCCCTAGCCCATAGTTGCAGTATGAGGGCATTGATGTTGAAACTGGAAATTCCAAAAAAGTGTTGAGTTCTCACATTGTTAGAGGCAAAAGAAGACCCACATCGAAGAAGAATGTACCTCCAATAAAGAAGGTTGCAAAGAGGAAAAGTAAATAGACCGAGCCTAGTGGAAAGAGAAAGAGGACAAATATATTCAATTTCTTTATCATACAATTTATGCAAAGTTTTTATTGAATATTGATTTTTTTTTTTTTTTTTTTTTTTATGAATTGAAATTTAGCAAACTCACTTTTGAAGGATGTATTGAACACAAGTGGCACTGCACTCACAATATATGAGGTATTACTGCCAAGCACACAATTAAGTGTTAATACACATGTATGTTGAAGTTCCATGCATTTTTTATTTGCTTAGTAGTAATCAAGGTTTTACTTATCATTTTTATACATTGTAGGTGAACTTTCAACATAATGGTGCTAATGAGGATAATTGAGAGAATGTAATTTTGCGCATTGATGATTGATTGTTGCATTTTGAGAATTTTGAGCATGTAATTTTGTAATTTGATGGTGCATTCTGGCGCTTGGCAACATGCCACTATGGGAATCTTTGTAGTGCCTAAATATAATAAATGTAACTCAATGTGAATGTGAATTGTGAATGTACAATATGCATTGAATTGTATTATATAAATGAGTGATTTTTTCATTTGAGAATGTGGTGCATGGTGCATGTTAGATCAGTCTCAACCATTATACAAATCTGAATGACACTTACAAATCTAAATGTCACAAATTGAATTATCTAGTAATATACAAACAATAATCTTATAGTTGAAAGCCAAACAGTTAGATGAAACTCTTCAAGCAAAAATACTATCTTCCATTGAACTCATTTTAAACTATTTGAGACACATTACAGGTCAACACTCTAGTACACAGTTGGGTTATATTGAACTCAAATACTAAAAAACTTAACAAAGTCTATAAACCTATTAACAAGATACAAAAAAGTCTCTAACACAAACTTAATCTTCCATTGATCTTGATCATAGCAACCAACATGAGATTAGAATTGTCAGTCTCCAATACACACGAAGTAGAAACAACTACATTCTTGCGTAACCTAAAAGGACCTCCAGCCTACAAAATCTCATCAATATTAGTGTCTTTCATAGACACCTCTATGCATACAATAAAATGTCATAAGAGGATTATGGAAAAAAGAATGTGGCATTCAAAAATATTGCAGACAATGAGATGTCCACCATTCAATGTCCTATGAAGGTCTTTTGATTTGATACAAAATTGAAAAATGTACAGATAAAGTTTTCTCCAACAAAATACTTTCATAAGAATAGTTCTACCTCTCACCCCATTTTGACACATTTGTTGCATTTTCTTGCATGCAAGAAAAAATGAAAAGAGAGAAATAGAGCATGGTTATATAATTTGGTTACTAGTTGCAACATTTGGTCCATTTTCTTTTTAGTAACCCTAATTGGAGTAAAATCAAAGAGGAAATCATCTGTTAAGAACCTTGCTAAAAACATGGATATTGTTCAGTATATGTGTATATATATATATATATATACATACTAGTTCACTTGTGTGTGTGAAGCACTAAAATCCAAGCAGACTCAACAAGCTTGCTTTTCTAGTTTAGGAAACAATTGACATTTCTAAGTGCACCTAAAAACAAACATTTGGTGGGAAAGAAATTACACATTCATTCGCTCCCCCCACCCCCATTTTCCAAGCAACCAACCAGAATCTCAAAGTTACAGATAACATAAAGAGCAAAAATTACAACCTCCACTGAAAAATTTACCTTTTTTAGGAAAGGACTAACGTCAACCTAATGAATGGGACGAAAGCTTTGAGATGAGGAAGGGGAGAGTCTCGCACTGACGAAGGCGATGATGGTCTCTAAAGGGGACTACGGTCTCGATTATTTTGAAAATAATGGAGATCTCTGAGGTATGAAGTAGAAATTGAAAATCTGATTTTGGGCCTTATTCTTTCACGTGTTTTACTCCATTTAATAGAGTGACAACGTTTTCACTGTTAATGAAACAATTAGTTTCTAGCTGTGCACAAGGAGTCCTAAAGTGCATACTACATAGAGAATTTTTTTAATATTATTTTATTTTAGAATTTGAAAAGTTGAGTTATTTTTTGTTTTTATTTGAAAATTTAGAAAAATTAATAATTAGGTTGAAAAAGTTGTAATGATTAGTTTGAAAATGTTTGCATTTAAATGATGTTTAGGAAGGAAACGAGATGAGATGAGATTTGTTTCCAAACATCCCCTACGAGCAATAGAAGCATAAAAAGTGAATTGAGTCTTAGTATTTATTGATGCCTATATGAATGTTATGAATATCATTCAATGTTCAATAAATAGTATGAAACTCATGAATTTATGTGTCATGAATCTCCCACTCATTTGCAAGGATTTTAGAATCGGAACTCTAAACACTTGTTTGGATGTTGAAATGAGAATTTTTCAAAGAGGGTTGGAGAAAAGGTTTCATCGATTTTTGTGTGTGGGTACAAGTGGATTCCCTACACACAAATGGAGCCCGTTATCCTTGTCCTTAATACAAAACATGTTCTCTCACCTCTCTTTTTTCCCTTGGTAATGTCTCACATGTGATCGTAGGCATTGCCCTTTCATTTTCGAGGTATAGACTTGAAAGAGAAATGATATGTATAAGCTCCAAATACACAAGTCTCATGCAAACCTTTTATATATATAAAAGAAAAAAGAAAAGAAAAGTAAATTCTACAATTGAAGTGTGAAAAACTCTTTTTTTCTTAATGAGAACAACATTTTTACAAAATACTTGTACAAGAAACTTGTACATTAGGGGCTTGTACCTTATTACTCAAATTGAAAACATGCCATCTCATTGGATAGAGGTGTTTAATCTAGACATCATTTTGTGGATTTGGACCACGCGATATACAAAGCAAAAAGTTTCTCTAGAGATAATATCTGAGAAAGAGGTATTCATTAAGGAAAACTGTATTTTCCCAAACAATCTATTTCATACAGAATTATAAAATTATCAGTTAATATATAAGCTCTATTAAGTATGATTAATCAACATCTCAAACTAGAAAAAAAGGATAAGTTTCTTAAATTGGTAAGGTTGATTATATAACCAAAAAGAAAAATTTATTTGAAAGCTTGTTTATTGATGTAACTAGCACATAAGTGACGTTGAAGCCTTTCAAATCAACTAGCAATTTGATTGGTAAGTAGCAAAACTCCTGCAAGGCAGCTTCATGATAGATAATGATAGTCTACAGTATGGGCCTTGAGCCTTAGCCCAATGATTTGTGGGCTTGGTCTGGACAATGAGATGTTGTTATTGATGATCTTGAGTGGGATCAAAATGATAAAGAATGAATAACAATCCATTTCCATTGTGCATTGAGAGAGAAAGTTCGTGCTAAGGCTCCTAGAGTGAGTAATACTATCTAAATTTAATAGTGTGCAAGAGATATCTACCCTCTAATTAGCACGTGTCACAACCACCTAGACCTATACATAGAAGTGCTCGACGGGTTACATTCATAGAGTGACATTGACATCAACCTTCATTGAGTTTATGATATAGAGATGAACCTGCACATGGACGAGTCCAACAATCTTTTTCCACATAGGGGAGGGACACAGCTGAAGTTGAAGAATGTGGACTTGTACTTCGAACCTAGAGAGTGCTACGTCATCACTATTGTATGTTTATTTAATTATGATATTCAACTTATGAATTTAGTATATACAAAGTACTACCAATGTCAAGTACTAAGTTGATTAAAAAATTTCACAAAATGTGTAAAAATATCACCACTCAATATTTTATCTCGAATGAAGTGATAAATCAATTTTTATGTGTTTATTTCTCTCATGGAACACATGATTAGAAGCAATATGCACTACAACTTGATTATCACAAAATAATTAAAGCAGAGTGGGAGTTGAAAATCCAATTTTTTGAAGAAGTGTTACAACAATGTCAACTCACTAGAAGTGTAAGCCATTGCTTTGTATTCAGCTTATGTACTAGAACGAGCTATTACTATTTGTTTTTTACTATTCCATGTAACCAAATTACCTCCCACAAAGGTACAATATCCAATAGTAGATCTTCTATCAAAAGGAGACCCTGACCAATTAGCATCTGAAAAGGCTTTAACTCTAACTTGTTCATTTGGCTTGTACAACAAACCAAGGTCAGGAGCTTGCTTAAGATAATGAAGAATATGGACTACAACATCCCAATAAGAGACCTTGAGTGTTTCCAGAAATTAACTCACTACACTCATTGCATAAGAGATGTCAAGTCTAGTGATAGTAAGATAATTTAATTTTTCAACAAGTAGTCGATATCTACCTGGATATTCAAACGACTTCCCTTCTTCTTTCAAGAGTTTATGATTCAGATCTATAGGGTGTCAATAGGTCGTGCACCTAACAAGTCAGTTTCTTCCAAAAGGACAAGAACATATTTTCTATGAGATATGCTAATACCCTCTTAGATCTACCAACATCAATCCCAAGGAAATATCTAAACTTGCCCAAATCCATTGTTTGAAACATATAATGCAAAAAGTATTTTAGCCTGCAAATGCCAGGTGAATAACTCCCAGTAATTATAATGACATCCACATATACAACCAACAAAATATAACCTGATTCACTATGTAGCTAAAATATTGAAGGATCTGTTTCACATCTATGAAGATCAAATGCCAACAAAGCATTAGAAAACCTTCCAGACCATGCTTGAGGGGATTTCTTCAAACCATATAGTGCATTTCCTAACTTGCATACAACACCTCCATACTATCCCTAAGCAACAAATCCAAGTGGTTGCTCCATATAAACTTCGTCATGCAAGTTGCCATGTAAATTAGGGGCAAGAGAGATCAACACTCAAGCAGAAGAAATTTTGGCAACTAGGAAGAAGGTCTCTCTTTGTAATCAATGTCATAAGTTTGATTGTAACCCTTAGCAACCAAGCTAGCTGTTAGATGTTCCATAGAACCATCAAGATAGAATTTGACTGTATACACTCATTTACAGCCAGTAGGTTGTTTACCAAGTTGTAGTGGAATGGTGGAAGGCGCTAGGGAAGAGTGGGTAAGAGTGGGTGAGGGCGAGGAAGGAAGGGTAAGAGTAGGTAGTGGTTGAAGATCACGCTCACCAATCGAAGATGTGTTTGAGAAATCAGGTATGGACTAAAAGAACGTGACATCAACACTAGTAAAGTAGCATCTAAGAATGAGATTGTAGTATTGATATCTTTTTTTAGTATAGAAATAACTAACAAAAATACATTTTGTAGTAGGTGGATCAAGCTTATCAAAGCCTAGGCCAATGTTATGAATATAACAAATACACCCAAATATTTTTTATGGAAGACAAAATGAAGGAGAAGCAGGGAACAAGATGGAGAAATGAGAGCCACCATCATAGATTGATGAAGGCATTCGTTTGATAACGTGACAATCAATGACGATGCCATCACTCCAAAAACTTTTAGGAACATGCATGTGAAGTAAAAGTGCATGGGTTACATCTAGCAAATGACAATTTTTGCATTCAACCATCCAGTTCTATTGGGTGGTATAAGAACATGAGATTTGATGAACAATTCATTTATTACTTAGGTAAATAGCAAAGAAATTAGATCGATATTCTTTGGCATTATCATAACGTAAAACTTGAATTTTCAGTCCAAATTGGGTTTAATTTCTTTCCAAAGGATTTAGAATATGGAAAAAAAAATCAGATCTTGCCTTCATAAAAAAAAAAAAAAACCATGTCATACGAGAATAATCATCCATAAATGAAACGAAATACTGAAATTTATTTGATTCAATATTGATTGGTCTCTAAACATCAGAGTGAATCAATTTAATAGGACTCAAGACTCGATTATCAACTCAGGCACAAAAGACACGATGATGTTTGTTAAGTTAACACACTCCACAAGGAAACTAAGATACATTTTCAAGATTCCTAATCTGACGTTTCAAAAGGGAAGGATGACCAATGCGACAATGCCATTAAAAAATGGATGATGAGGAAGATGTGAGAGCTCAAGTGAGTGAATGTTTGAAATCAAGATAATACAGGCCGCCAACTTCATGCCCCATACCAATCTTCTTCCCTGTATTGAGATCTTGAAAAATACAAAAAGATGGGTAAAAAGTCATTGAACATTAGAGATTTTGAATTATCTTACTAACAGACAATAAACTAAAGGGAAAGTCATGATCATATAGAACACATGACAAGGATATAAAGTCAGCGAGCTTAGTGGATCCAATGCTTGTAACCTTAGCGAGAGAACTATTATCAAGAATAACACTCTTTAAAGATTTCATAGTTTCTAAATTAAAAAAGAAAATAGACACATTGGTTGAGCAAGATTAGTTGTGGAAGATGAAAGAGCCTGTGTGTGAGAAAAAAGCTAAGGATACTCATCTCTCAGTATGCTAATCACATTTGAATTTGGAGGTGAGTTGGAGCTAGCTGATAAAGAGGTAGTGTCTTGAAAAATGATCTGATTAGCAGACTCAGATGGTCTACCTTGAAATCCCAACAATAGTCTACCAAGTGATTACTGCAACCAAACCGAACTGTTTCGAGTCTGAACTGGTCTAATTGAAACTATCGTTAAAGCTGAATTAGTTTATCTTAAAAAAAGAATAAGTGGGTTATGGATTACCTTATTCTCGTTACCAAATAGATGTTATTCCAAATAGAGGCAAATACTTACTCCAGGTTAAGGGCATTCGTACTCCAAGGTTGAATAGCTTAGCACAGGAATCAAACACTCCCTCAGCGTCGACGTTGCAGGTGATAGGTGACCTTTCCAGTGGCCGAAAACTACTTACCAAGAGGCACAGAGGACAACAACGAGCTCAAATCAAGCAACAAATACTGAATAAGATGACAAAAAATATAGAAAACAGCATGAATATGAGTGGTTCATAGGAGAAGTTCTTTTCGGCCACTCCCAACGGCACCACCACACCACTAGCCACCATAGAAAGGTTTGGCAACCACAACCAGCCCCTAGCAACTGACAACCGACGGCACAAAAGCCGTCAAACAACCACCACTAATTGACGACAACAACTCTATTTTTTTATAATGTATGCAACAAATCGGACGAAATCAAACTTGCAAAATGGAATCAACAAATTTGTAATAAACCATAAGCACGCTTTGATACTACGTTGTGAAACATGGAGAAAACCCACTCCAAAGGGAAAACAGTTTGGTTGACTAAACCTCACACCGTATTCATTATTGTTCCACTATATATATATATATATATGTATATATATACTAACATACAATTGATGAATATACATTCATAAGTTATACAGATTACAATAATGCCCTCTAACAATAATCTTTCCATTTATTTTCCATATTTGTCTTTATAAAAACTTTTAACCCCTAAAACTTATCTTCAATAATCTTGAACTAATATTACAATCATTACAAAATCTCAATAATGTTAGAGCTGCATAATATATAGACAATAACTCAGAATGTTATGTAAATTGAATGCTTAACAATGCCAAGAATAATTATATCCTTGAAATGTTCAGACATCAACCTCACCTCTAATCTTTGATATTTATTGGCGCCTATTGGCCATCACTCATCAGTAGTCTAGCAAATCTTCTCAACTTTTAAGTTTTCACATCATAGCCCATAGTGATCTAAATTTTTATGCACTCATAGCACCATAAGGCAATAGCTATTATAGTTAATGAGATTACTTATATCGAAAAGAGATAACTAAGTTCAAAAATATCATTAAGCTCGCATAATACCCATTGCCTTCTAGTGCTAAGACTATTTGCATAAAATTAGCATGGGATATTGTTATTGTGTAATGTTAGATACAATCGTGAAGTGTGCAAGTATTATGCAATTTTTTTTAAAAAAGAGTGGGGTGTATTATTAAAAAAATTAGTTATTATTCAAGTAGATCCCGTATTTTCTTACTTTTTTCAAAGAGATGTCACGGCGCTTGCACACTCCTCGACTGTAAATGTTATTTCTCATTGTTAATGCTTTGTATACACCAAATTCATAATATGATTGTCATATTTAAATCAACATACCAATAGTAGTGACATGATACTCTCTATGGTTGAAGTACAAGTCCATGTCCTTAGTCTGCACTTATCTCACTCTGTAGAAGATCTGGAAATATCATTTCTCATTGTTAGTGCTCTATTTTTTTTTTTTTTTAATGTAAGTAGAAGATCTAAAACCTAAAATTAGTAACTAGTGTTTTGTAAAACCACATATTTCATATCCAAATAAGAAAATGAATTAAGACTATAGAGCTGTTGCCATTGCTATAATACGAAAAGTAAAAAATAGCTTACTACGGCAAGTGCTCTTCTTGTATAAGATGCGGTAACCATAGTCTCGGCATTAGATTAGAACACTCTTATTGGAATAGCCAAAATCAAACCTAAGTTTTAGCTAATATGACATAAATTTACCTTTACCAATTTCATTCATATCTAATCCCTACATTGGATTATCTATTTATTATTTATATAATAAAAAAATAATATTAATTTATTTTTTTAATTTTTAATTTATTTAATTTTATCATATTTTAGCATTTTGCTAATTATATATTAATTAGTAATTATATTATAGTCCTAAAAGAAACTTCCAGTATCAAAAAAACCCAAGCCAACATTATAACTACATTATATAAAACTCAGTATCACTCTTCCCAAATCAAGTATATCTTCTACTAAAAACTTGCGAAGTCAAAGTAATAATAAAATATTATTAATTTAATAATAATTTTTTTCCTATTAATTTTTCCTATTAATTTTTTTTTTCTAAATTAAGAGCTAGAGGGAAATATTAATATTCTATCATTAATTGAAAAAGAACGTATATCGTACACAAGAAAAGAAATGTTTTTTTTATCCTTTTGGTCACGCTATAATGACTATCAACTTTAATCAACTAATTGACTATAGCAAAAAGTCAGTCAATTTTTCATTTACATAATCCAATACAACATATTTTGAGACTATTAGCCAAACACTCTATTGGATTTGTATTTATATAATTCAATGAGAGTGCTCTTACATCACCTGGCTTCAAAGTGTTCTCCATCCCACACTCTACGCCAAATAGTTCTCACAATCACATCACTCTTAAGACCAAGACAAACAATTTTTTTGACTAACAATTATCAACCAGGACAAAATCATTTCAACAAGAACTAACTATCTTATCGGTTGCCATGAAAACTGAGATAAAGAAAAAACATGGAGGTTAAATCAGTATATAGTAGCACTAGGTTTTAGTTTCTATTTTTTTTCCTTTTCTTTCATTTTCTTGGCATCCAAACAGAGAAAAAAATGAATCGCAGGGATACCTCCACTGATTTAGCTAACCGGTTTAGGTTGAGGATCCATCAAGTCGAAGGTCTGAAGATATTCCAAGGAAAGACGCTTTTAGGGTTTTAGTATTTGGTGTAACTCTAAGCTAGGTTTGGATATAAAAAGCATTTCATTTCATCTAATCTAATCCAATCATTACAACATTTTAAAATTTATACACAAAATACAATAAACGTACAATTCAACATAATTTTATTTAATCTAAATTTTGATTTTCATCTCAATTCATTATCCAAATTTCTAATTTTAATTCATATACAGAGATGCAGCTGTGAAAAACCCGACCCTATAACTTTGAGACTTTGGACCGACCCGAAACGAAGAGTGTCACGGACTCACAGTTCAAAGCTGAGTTTTGACTTTGACTCTTTGAGGGCAATTCCTGCAACGCGCTTTCTTGTGCAAGAATATGATTTTTTTTTTTTTTTTTAAGTTCTTTTTTGCAAGGAAGATTGTGATGAGCTTAGTTCTTGTTTGGAAAGACAAATCATTTTATCTCATTTTATCTTATTTTAAAATTTTTTATAATTTTATTTTCAAATATAACTCAAACCTAAACACTTTTCAATTTCAAATATCAGATTTTTCATCTAATCATTATTTAAACATTACAATTTTTCTAAACTTTTAAAGAAAACACAAAAAATAATGCAACTTTTCAAATTCTAAAATAAAAATAATATTAAAAAATATATTCTAATAATATTTTAATTTTATAATATTTTTATTCAATTTATTTCTCTTTTTTTTCTAAAATTCAATAAAATATCTGAACTCAAATTATTTGACTACAGTTCACAAATTATTTCACTATTATTTACAAAATTCTCATCTCATTTAATTTTCCAAACATTCCCATGTGAATGATCTACAATTGCAAAAGCGTGTAATAAGCTGCACACTTTGTATTGCATCGTTGGAGTTCTCATACAAAAACTTTTATTTAAAGCTGATGTGTAGAACACACATAGTAAAATGCTTATATGATATAATTTAATTTTAAAAATAAATTTTAAATCTTGAATTTTTCAAATCAAATTTTATAATTTAAGTGATATGAATAATACGCTCTACTCCTCGAGAATAGAATTCTCATTTCTCATTTTTAGTGCTCTGTTTTTTTATTTTTTATTTTGTAAGTAAAAGAACTAAAACCTAAAATTAGTAACTAATGTTTTGTAAAAGCACATATTTCATATCCAAACAAGAAAATGAAATAAGTCTATAGAGCTGTTGCCATTGCTATAATACGAAAAGTAAAAAATAGCTTACTACGGCAAGTGCGCTTCTTGTGCAAGATGCGGTAACCATACTCTCGGCATTGGATTAGAACACTCTTATTAGAATAGTCAAAATCAAACTTAAATTTTAACTAATACGACATAAATTTATCTTTATTAATTTCATTCACATCTAATTCCCATATTAGATTATCTATTTATTTGTTTAATTTTTAATTTATTTAATTTTATCATATTTTAGCATTTTACCAATTATATGTTAATTAGTAATAATATTATAGTCCTAAAAAATACTTCCTTTACCAAAAAAACCCAAGCCAACATTATAACTACATTATATAAAACTCAGTATCACTCTTCCCAAATCAAGTATATCTTTTACTAAAATCTTGCGAAGCTAAAGTAATAATAAAATATTATTAATTTAATAATAATTTTTTTCCTATTAATTTATTTTTCTAAATTAAGAGCTAGAGAGAAATATTAATGTTCTATCATTAATTGAAAAAGAACACATAATATACACAAGAAAATAAATATTTTTTTTTATCCTTTTGGTCACGCTATAATGACTATCAACTTTGATCATAAGAACTAAGTAAAAAGTCAGTTACTTTTGCATTTACATAGTCCAATACAACATATTTTGAGACCCTATTAGCCAAACACTATTAGATTTGCATTTGAATAATTCAATGAGAGTGCTCTGACATCACCTAGCTTCAAAGTGTTCTCCATCCCACACTCTACGCCAAATAGTACTCACAATCACATCACTCTTTAAGACCAAGACAAATGATTTTTGACTAACAGTTATCAACCAGCACTAACTATCTTATCGGTTGCCATGAAAACTGGGGTAAAGAAAAAACATGGAGGTTAAATCAGTAGATAGTAGCACTAGGTTTTAGTTTCTATCCTTTTCCTTTTCTTTCATTTTCCTAGCATCCAAACAGAGAAAAAAATTAATTGCAGGGATACCTCCACTTATGTAGCTAACCGGTTTAGGTTGAGGATTCATCAAGTCGAAGATTCGAAGATATTCCAAGGAAAGACGCAAATACCTCGTTTACTTTCAAAAAACATCTCATCTTATCTCATTTAAGTATTATAGCTTTACCAACTTTCAATATAAAATAAAATAAATAATTCAACTTTTTCAAATCTTCAGACAAAAATAATATTAAAAAATATATTCTAACAATATTTTATTCAACTTTTTAATTTTAATTTCAACTCATCTCATCTTATCTTATCTCATCTCATCTCATCTCTGAAAACAAACGAGCAGTGCTTCAGTATTTGGTGCAACTCTAGGCTAGGTTTGGATATAAAAAACATCTGATATCGTCTAATCTAATTATTATAATTTTTTTAAATTTTTACATAAAAAATAATAAACAATTTAACTTTTTCAAATTCTAAAATAATAAAAATATTAAAAAATTATATTATAATAATATTTAATCTAATTTTTAACTTTCGTCTCAATTTACTATTCAAATTTTTTTTAAATTGCGTGGATTTTAATTTTGGGTCTTCGAACCGACCCGAAACCAAGAGAGCGTCACAGTTCAAAGCTGAGGTTTGACTGAGTCTTTGAGGGCAAGTCCTGCAACGCGCTTTCGTGTGCAAGAATATGATATTTATTTTTTAATTCTTTTTTGCAAGGAGGATTGTGATGGGCTTAGTTTTCTTATCTTATTTCAAATTTTTTTTTTTTTTCCGAATATAACTCAACCCTAAACACTTTTTGATTTTAAATATCAAATTTTTCATCTAATCATTATCTAAACATTATAATTTTCTCAAACTTTTAAAGAAAACTAAAAAAGTAACATAATTTTTCAAATTTTAAAATAAAAATAATATTAAAAATATATATTCTAATAATATTTTCATTTTATAATATTTTTATTCAACTTTTTTTTTTCTCTTCTCTTAAAATCCAATAAAACATTTGACCTCAAATTATTTGACTAAAATTCATAAATTATTCCACTATTATTTAAAATTTCTCATTTTATCTCATTTTCCAAACATTTCCTAATATATGAATCTACAATTGCAAAAGCGTGTAATAAGCTGCACACTTTGAATTGCATGGTTGGAATTCTCATACAAAAACTTTTATTTAAAGTTGATGCGTAGAACACAAATAGTAAAATACTTATATGATATAATTTAATTTTGAAGATAAATTTTAAATTTTGAATTTTTTAAATCAAATCTTACAATTTAATTGATGTGAATGATATGCTCTACTCATCGAGAATAGAATTCTCATTTCTCACATGTTTCTAAAAAAAAAAAAAAATTGAAATCCACATATAAAAATCTCGAAGATTACATATCCAAAACTATATCAAAATTACTCTTTAAAATATGGAAAATATTACTTTACCTCTTATTTTAACCGCTCAAAGTGACTGTTTGATTTTTCTTTTAAATTTTTTAAAAATATTAAAATAAAAAAAATGATTAAACGGTATGCCAGCTGTAAAATGAGGCGGCAGAGTAACCCCACCCTTAAAATATATGTGCTCTATTTATGGGTTCCGTTTAGCCAACATTTATTGACTTTGAAATTTTGGCTTGTAAACTAGAGAAAGTGAGCTTACTTTCCAGGTTTGTAAATTACCAAGCAACTGCAACACGTGACTTGTTCTAGAAATTCTCCTTTTTATGCACTACTAAAATAAAAAATAATAATGGCCTGGGTTTGAACTTTGAACGCGGAACACAGAAGGAACTCAGAAAATTCATTGGTCTGCAGTCTCCTTATTTTCTACGAATCCATGGATCAGGTTGTAATTTATTATGATACAGTGACACTGATGTAGAAAGATGGAAGTTCAAAGACATGAGCTTCTAAATAGCTGCTGATCTCTTCTTCATTCTCTTGGAAAAGGTTTCTTTTGAAAGACGTAAGGCTAAAGGCAACGACTCAGATCGAGAGTGGAATCTTCTGAAAAATGAATACATACGCAGATCAGTTTCTTGAGAGTCCGTTGGTGAATTCATATGACACAAAGCCGCGGAGGCACTATGCTAATTTATCTGAACCCAGCAGCTTGTTTCATAGTCCATCTTCCTCAGATGGGTCTTCCTCTTTCAAACCCTGTAAGCAACTCTCTCTCTCTCTCTCTCTCCAACCAAATACAAAAAAGTGATTGAATTTTCCTGGAAAGTGCAGATAAAGAGGATTCAGAAAAGGGGCAGAAGAAAAAACATGGGAAGAAAAATAACAGCTTTGCATGCAGGATTCGTGAGCATGGTAAGAAAGAAAGCTCTTTAATTTCTACCCAAATTTCATATGGGAAACTGAGATCATGCGATGATAATGGATGGTGTCTGGTGTTATTTGAAATCGCAGTGAAATTGGGGCCCAAGTTGTCAGAAACTGTGAAGGGAAAGCTACAGTTGGGGGCAAAGATAATTCAAGGAGGAGGGAGGGAGAATATATTCAGACAGATTTTCGGAATTAGAGAAGGAGAGCAGATGTTGAAAGCTTCGCAGTGCTACTTATTCACAACAGCTGGTCCTATTGCAGGATTACTCTTTATATCTACTGAGAAGGTTGCCTTCTGTAGTGAAAGATCCATTACTGTTCCTTCCCCAACAGGCCAGTTCATAAGAACACCATACAAGGTACCAAATTTCTTAATTTCGGATGCCGATTCTCCATCTATAGCTCAAAATACTAAGGCCTCCTTTGATAGAGAGATATTCTATTTCATCTCGATATCCAAATATTATAAATATAAATATTTTTTAATTTTTAGTTTTCAAATTTTTTATATAATCATTTCATAATTATTATAACTTTTCAAAATTTCTAAACAAAATACAAAAAATAATTCTACTTTTTTAAATTCTAAATAAAAAATTATATTATAACTTTATAATATTTTTATTTATTTATTTTTTCTCATTTTTCAAAACTTCATACAATATTTTAACTCAAATTATTTATGACTAATCTCATATCAATTCACTGTACAAATCAGACCTAACTAATTAAAGAGACTTGGGTGGTTTTAGGTTAGCCTTGGCGTAGATCCCACAATGGTTTGGATGCCTAGAATTCTTGATCCAGTTATAGAGTTTAAAGTGGGAGAGAAAGGGAGATATTAATGGACTCATAGAATCTATAGTTGCTTGAGTGAATTTCTCGAACGGTAGTAATAGAATAATTGTTCAAATAATATAGAGTTCACTTCATATGTATATATTTCGCTTAATTTAAGCGCTAGAGTTTAGTCAATAACTCTAAGAATCGAAATCCATCTACAATAGTCTCTTTTCTTTTTGGTATTTGTCAAAGCATATGGCATACCTACTGAGTTGGTAAGTTGAACTCATATAGAAAAGCAAGGGTAGATGTAAACCAATGCAGACTTTTGCCCCCATGCATGTACTAAAAATCAACTGTGTGAGATTTGGCAAGGGAGAGAAGATTTTCTTGGTCTTATGTTCTGTTATTCTCAGTCATGCCATTTGATGCACTTTAATTGACCGTTTATTTAAAAATAAATATATGAAATCTGTAAAAAATGATGTAATCTAAAATAATAATAAAAAAACATAGTTGCAAGTTGGGATGACGGGGCAAAGACAAAAGAAAAAGTTAAAGTGAAATCGAGCTGGTTTGGATAGTTAGTTGAGTTGAAATGAGATGAAAGTTAAATAAAATATTATTTTTGTTTTGAGATTTAAAAAATTTAATTTAATTTATTTATTATATTTTATTTAAACGTTTAAAAAAATTGTAATGATTAGATGAGATAAATTGATATGGTTTTTTGAATCCAAACAATTCCTTAGGTATAATTCTTCAGTTATTCTATATCAATTCGGATTCCCATCATACGAGATCATATGTCTAGGCATTCACAGTCTTTTTCTGAATTAATTTTGCCCTCGTCGTCTCTCTTTCCAACATCAAAAGTTGAAATATTTTTCATTGTGCTAGATTATGAAATAATTAGCCTTTTCTTTTAAAACTTAGTTTTAGAAATAACTAAACTTAACTCCACCAGACTATCCTTTCTTTTACAACAAAAGTATCTATTTCGACACGTGACATCTAAAAACATGGGACTCAAAATGATTTCATGCTAAAAACATGAGATTTTAAGTCCTCTTCAAAGCATAAGATTGAGAACATTAATTGAACAAGCAATTCAATAAGAACTGCTTGCTCATCATTCTCCTCGAAAGATATATATGGACATCAAAATGCATCAAATCGGTTCAACCAGTCTGCCAGTTTGGAATTTAGGATTCGTTTGGATAGTGAGATGAGATAAGAAGAGTTGATTTTAGATGAGTTGAATAAAATATTGTTAGAATCTTAACTTTTAATATTATTATTGTTTTGAGATTTGAAAAAGTTGAATTGTTTATTATATTTTATATGAGAATTTGAAAAAGTTGTAATGATGAGATGAGATGAATTGAGAGTGTTTCTGTATCCGGGACCTAAGTTAGAATATGCACTCTATGTATTTAAATTAAAATACTTATATCCTACATTAAAATTCTGAAGTTTATGCATGCATGCATACGCATTGATGCAAAGAAGTACTTGTATCTAATTACATGGCAGGTTGTGATACCCGTAAGCAAGATTCAAAGGGCCAGCCAAAGTGAGAATGAGGAGAACACAACCCAGAAGTACATAGAAATAGTTACTGAAGATAATTTCGAATTTTGGTTTATGGGATTCTTACGCTACGAGAAAGCTTTTCATAATCTTCAAAAGGCCATTTCTATGGCCAGCCGGTTCTAGGGAAGCGTTTGGCTGATCCTTTCAGGGCAGAAAATTTCCATCAGACACTAGAATACTGTGTATGAAGTTGGTGGATTGAAAAAGGTCTTGAAGTTACATGTATGTCTAATTTTATCAGTTTGAATCTCGTACGTGCAACATGACACTTTGTTGTGTTAGTAAATGAAAGTTTGCACAAAAGAACTTAGCTCCAAAAAATGAGACCAAGATCTTTTAGAATTTTTGCCAGAATTTTAGTATGAAACTTGAGGACCAAGATCCTTATATGAAACTCAATTTATGTGTCGTGGCGCTCTCACTCGTTTTCAAAGATGAGATGAGATGAAAAATTTATAAATAGTAATGAAATGAATTGTGAATAATAGTTAAAATGTTTGAGTTATGATGTGTTATAGAGTTTTGAAAAATGAGAGAAAAATTGAATAAAAATATTATACAGTTAAAATATTATTATAAAATAATTTTTTAATATTATTTTTGTTTTGTGATTTAAAAAAGTTAGAATTATTTTTTGTGTTTTATTTCGAAATTTGGAAAAGTTGTAATGATTAAATTAGATGAAAAAAATTAAAAATTAAAAATTGAAAAGTGTTTATATTTAAATAATGTTTAAAAAATAAATGAGATGAGATAAGATGAGATGAGATAAAAACATCCTATCTTCCAAACAATCAGGGGTATCGTTTACTTATACATATGAGATGAGATAAGATGAGAAATTTATGAATAATATAACTTGAGTTAATATGTTTTATGAGGTTTTGAAAAATGAGAGAGAAAAAGTTAAATAAAAATATTATAAAGTTAAAATATTGTTAGAATATAATTTTTATTTTAAGATTTGAAAAATTGAATTATTTTTTATTTTTTATTTGGAAGTTTATGAAAGTTGTAAAGGTAATGATTAAATAAAAGAATTTGAAAATTTGAAACTGAAAAATGTTTATATTTGAATGATGTTTAGATGCTGAGATGAGACAGGTTGAGACCATCCGTGAAACAAAACGGGGCCTAAGTCTAGTATTTACCTATTGTATTTCCCTTAGTTACTAGGTTTGCAATTTAGTTTTTTAATTGGATTAATCGTCCTTCTTATCTTCTATTTTCGTTCGATCTTGGCACATTATTGCTTTGCGTAGTTACAATGGCACCAAACTATTAAAGCACTCTTGACTACATTCAACGAGTCACCATCACCACGGAAGGAGACAAAACCATCACCATCTGTATATCTATCTTTCTATCCTAATGGAAGAGTGCAACCATCCACCTCAAATCAAACTGCATCACAACTACCTTGCACATGGAGGGGCCTAACTATCTAAATTTACTAGTGTGTGCAAGAGCCATCTACCCTCTGTGTATAGAATTTCCCAACAAGTCACCGATATCTACCTGGATCTTCAAACAACTTCTCTTCTCTCAAGAGTTTACAATTCAGATCTATACAGTGTCAATAGGTCGTGCACCCAACAAGCCAGTTTTTTCCAAAAGGCCGAGTACATATTTTCTTTGAGATAGACAAATACCCTTTTGAGATCTACCAACTTCAATCCCAAGGAAATATCTAAACTTGCCCAAATCCATTGTTTGAAACCGATGATGCAAAAATTATTTTAGCTTGCAAATCCCAGCTGAATCACTTCCAGTAATTACAATGTCATCCAGATATACAACCAACAAAATATAACCTACATCATAGTATATGTGAAATATCGAATGGTCTATTTCACATCTATGAAGATCAAATGCCAATAAAGCATTAGATAACCTTCCAAACCATGCTCAAGGGGATTGCTTCAAACCATATAGTGCTTTTTTTTTAACTTGCATACAACACCTCAATACTCTCCCTAAGCCAAAAAACCAGGTGGTTGTTCTATATAAACTTCCTCATGCAAGTCACCAAGTAAAAATGCATTTTAAACATTCAGTTGAAATAAGAGTCAGTCTAAATTAGCAACAAGGGAGATCAACATTCGAATAGAAGAGATTTTGGCAATTGGGGAGAAGGTCTCCTTGTAATCAATGTCATAAGTTTGAGTGTAACCCTTAGCAACCAAGCGGGTTGTCAGATGATTCATAGAACCATCATGATGGAATTTGACTGTATACACCCATTTATAGCCAACAAGTTGTTTACTAGGTTGTAATGGAACAAGATCTCGTGTCTCATTGTGGGGAAGAGCATCAATTTCATTCTAAATAGCCATCCTCCACCCAGATCAGATAAAACATCCTGGATTGTCTTAGGATCAAAAAGTTTTGAAAGTTGAGAAGGAAAACATGAGAATGAAGTAGATAAAGCTTAACAAGAGACAAATTGGTTAATTGGGTGTTGAGTAACGCAAGAACGAGTACCTTTTCTGAGAGCAATAGGCAAAGAATCTGAAGTACTAGGTAACTCAGGATCTAAAGACGAAGATGAGGTTGGTAGAGGCATATGAGCAGGTGGCCACGAGCAATGTGAATAAACATGTAGAGGAACGGTGGAAGGTGCTAAGGAAGAGTGGGTAAGAGCGGGTGAGGGCGAGGACGGAACAATAAGAGTAGGTAATGGTAGAAGATCACACTTACCATTCGAATATGTGTTCGAGAAATAGGGTATGGACTCAAAGAACGTGACATCAGCACTAGTGAAGTAACGTCTAAGAACGAGATTGTAGCAACGATATCCTTTTTGAGTCCGAAAATAACCAACAAAAATACATTTGGTAGCAGGTGGATCAAGCTTACCAAAGCATTGGCCAAGGTTATGAACCTAACGAACACACCTAAACATTTTTGGTGGAAGAGAAAATGAAGGAGATGTAGGAAACAAGATGGAGAAAGGAGAGGCACCATTAAGGATTGATGAAGACATGCAATTGATAAGGTGACAAGTAGTGATGACACCATCACTTCAAAAACTTTTAGGAGCATGTATGTGAAGTAAAAGTGCACGGGTTACATCTAACAAATAACGATCTTTGCATTTAGCCACCCAGTTCTGTTGGGTGGTATAAGAACATGAGGTTTGATGAACAATTCTTTTATTTCTTAAGTAAATAGAAAAAGAATTAGATTGATATTCTTTGGCATTGTCAAAAAGTAAAACTTGAATTTTCAGTCCAAATTAGGGGTGTAATTGGTCCGGTTCAGTTATGTTTGGACATATTTTATAACCGAACCGGTATATACCGATTTTGAGATTTGAATAACCGATACTGCACCGGTTATACCCCTAAATTGGTACTTCCGATTTTACTGGTTTGAGTCCGGTTCGGTTCGATTTTTCCGGTATGTTATAGAGTATATATAAGATAGTATATATATATATTATAGTATATAATAATATAGTGATAATATATTGTACTATATTATAATATATATTATAATTGTATTATAGACTATAGTGATTATATATAGTTATTTATATAGGATTTTAAAATTTAATATTATATTAATTAGTTAATTTATCATATAATACAAAATTATTTTATATATAAAAATATTTTATACAATATAAAAAATAAAAAAAATATATATGAACTAGTCCAGTTTGGTGTTAGAGAAAGGAAAATCGGAACTAGATCGATTTCGACCGGTTTGGAGAAAAATATAACCGATATCGGATTAGATTGAACTTGGTATCCAGACCAAACCGATGAGTCCGATCTAGTCCGGTTTACTGGCTCACCGATTGTTTTTCACCCCAAGTCCATGGGTTTAATTTCTTTCCAAAAGATTTGGAATATGGAAATAAGTTTAGATCGTACCTTCATAAAAAAACCTATCATACGAGAATAATCATTCACAAATGTAACAAATATTGAAATTTGTTTGATTCAATATTGATTGGTCCCTATACATCAAAGTGAATCAATTTAAAAGGACTTGAGACTCGATTATCAAGTCAAGGTACAAATGACACACGATGATGTTTACTAAGTTAACGCACATCACAAGGAAACTAAGATACATTTTCAAGATTCCTAATCTGACGTTTCAAATGGGAAATGGATGGATGACCAATGCGATAATGCCATTCAAAAGCGGATGATGATGAGGATGTGAGAGCTCAAGTAGGTGAATGTTTGAAGAACGCTGCTACAATGCTACCTAGCTTTCATTGTTGGGCGTGCCCCCTAATATAAATTGCACTTTTATATTTTTTCCTTTTTCTAACCACATTTTTTAAACATCTTTAAATATTAAAAAAAAAAAAATACTCCAATACACTAATAGTCACTTCCTTAATTATTAAGTAAAAAAATAAAATAAAAAATAAGTTAAATACATGAGCAGTCAAAATGAGGGGGAAAACCCATGGGCATACTATCATTTTCCATGTTTGAAATCAAGATAATACTGGCAAGTAGCTTCATGCACCATACCAATCTTCTTCCCCCGTCTTGAGATCTTGAAAAATATAGAAAAATGGGTAAAAAGTCATTGACCATTAGAGATTTTGAGTTATCTTACTAATGGACAACAAACTAAAGGGAAAACCATGAGCATATAAAATAGATGACAAGGATATAGAGTCAGTTAGCTTAGTGGATCTAATGCTTATAACCTTAGCGAGAGAACCATTAGCAAGAAGCATTCTTTGAAGATTTCATAGTATATAAATTAAATAAGGAATAAGACAAACCGGTCATACGTTCATAGCTCTTGAATCAATGATACATGGATCTTGAGTAGATGAGATAAAATATGGGGACATTGTACCTAATCGAGCAAGAGTAGTTATGGAAGATGAAAGAGCTTGTGTGTGAGACAAAAGCTAAGCATACTCATCCCTCAGTATGCTAATCACATTTGAATTTGGAGGTGGGGGAGGAGCTAGTTGATGGAGAGGTAGTATCTTGACAAATGACCTAATGTGCAGACCCATATGGTCTACCATGTAAATCCCAACAATAGTCTACCGAGTGATTATTGTGACCACAATGAATACACTTATGAGATTCATGACCTCGAGTGGGACCACCCATGGTGTCACGTCCCCCACGGGCACCTTTAGCATCATGACACCCAACAAGAACAACATTATGACTCACATTAGAGGCAACTAAAATGGATATCTCACTACTCTAATTAGAGGATAATTGAGATCCAGGTCCAGACAAGTGACACATTGAAACCGAGAGAACACATAAGGAATGAAGGAAGCTGTAGTCTAGCCAAGATTTGAAAACGAATAGACTCACATTCTAGCTTCAAGCCAACAAGGAACGAACAACATTGAAGTCTACACGTTTTGTTGCACATGTATAACATCATAAGTAATAGATTGATACATTTTGAACTCTTCACATGTACTCATCACCTAAGAATAATACAGTTCAATACCCAAAGTACATTTTCCCAACACAAAAAACTGCTTATACAACTCATAGATGGGAATCATGTTCCCAACACTTGAATACATTTGCTTGAGATGTCCCCTCACTTCTCGAGCAATGTCAAGATGCATCAAACTAGAATAAATATTAGGCTCAATGCTAGACAACATCAAGGACAATATCTGAGCATCTTCTTGTTCCCATTGAGCAAATAAAGAACTAGTTGAGTCGGGCTTTGAGTTAATCAAGTGACTACGAAGACTCTTGCCCTTCAAAAATACTTCAACAGATTTTGACCAAAGCATATAGTTCTTTCCATTCAATTTTTCCGAAATCATAGGGACATTAAAGCATGCGGCTGATAACGTGATGAAGGCATGCGGTTGATAACATGACAATCAGTGAGGATGACATCATTGCAAAAATTTTTAGGAACATGCATGTGAAGTAAAAGTGCACGTGTTATATCTAGTAAATGATGATTTTTGCGTTCAACCATCCAGTTCTGTTGGGTGGTATAAGAACAAGAGGTTTGATGAAAAATTCTATTATTTCTTAAGCAAATAGCAAATGAATTAGATTGATATTCTTTGGCATTATCAGAACATAAAAGTTGAATTTTTAGTCCAAATTGGTTTTAATTTTTTTCCAAAAGATTTGGAATATGGAAAAAAGTTCATATTGTGCTTTCATAAAAAACAACCATGTCATACGAGAATAATCATCCACAAATAAAACAAAATATTGAAATTTATTTGATTCAATATTAATTGGTCTCTATAAATCATAGTGAATCAATTTAAAAGGACTCGAGACTCGATTATCAACTCAGGTACAAAAGAAATGATGATGTTTGCTAAGTTAACACACTTCACAAGGAAACTAAGATACATTTTCAAGATTCCTAATCAGACATTTGAAAATGGAAGGATGACCAATGTGACAATGTCATTCAAAAGCGGATAATGAGGAGGATGTGAGAGCTCGAGTGGGTGAATGTTTGAAATCAAGATAATACTGGCCACCAACTTTATGCCCCATACCAATCTTCTTCCTCGTCTTGAGATCTTGAAAAATACAAAAAGATGGGTAAAAAATACTAAACATTGGAGATTTTGAGTTATCTTACTAATGGACAACAAACAAAAGGGAAAGCCAACATCATATAGAATAGATGACAAGGATATAGAGTTAGTGAGCTTAGTGGATCCAACGCCAGTAACCTTAGAAAAAGAATCATTAGCAAGAATAACACTCTTTAAAGATTTCATAATATCTAAATTAAATAAGGAATAAGACAAACCGATCATATGTTCATAGCTCCTGAATCGATTATCCATGGATCTTGAGTGGATGAGATAAAACATGCAGACGTTGTACTTGATTGAGCAAGAGTAGCTATGGAAGATGAAGGAGTCTGTGTGTGAGAAAAAAGTTGAGAAACTCATCCCTCGGTATGCTAACCACATTTGAATTTGTTGGTGGGTTGGAGCTAGCTGATGGAGGGCTAGTATCTTGACAAATGGCTTGATTAGCAGACCCATAAGGTCTATCATGTAAATCTAAACAATAGTCTACCGAGTGATTACTGCGACCATAATTAGTGCACTTACGAGATTCATGACCTCAAGTGAGACCACCCTTGGTGTCACGTCCCCCATGTGCACCTCTACCACTATGATGCCTGACAAGAGCAACACTATGACTAACATAAGAGACAGCTAAAGCAGATCTCTTACTGTAATCAGAAGATAATTGAAATCCAAGTCCAGACAACGTGGCACTTTGAAGGCGAGAGAACACATAAGGAATGAGGGAAGTTGTAGACTAATTAAAATTTGAGAACGAATAGACTGACATTCTAGCTTCAAGCCAACAAGGAGATGAACAACATTGAAATCTTTCACGTTTTTCTTGCAAATGTATAACATCAAAAGTAATAGGTTGATACAATTAAAATTTTCACATATACTCATCAGATGAGAATAATACTCTTCAAGACCCAAAGTACCTTGTTCAACCCCAAAAACTACTTACACAACTCATAGATGTGGGTCACGTTCCTAACACCTGAATACATTTGCTTGAGATGTCCCCCCACTTCTCGAGCAATGTCAAGATACATCAAACTAGAAAAAATATTAGGCTCAATGCTAGACAACATCAAAGACAATATCTGAGCATCTTGTTGTTCCCATTGAGCAAATATAGAACTAGTTGAGTTGGGTTTTGAGTCAATCAAGTAACTACGAAGATCGTTTCCCTTAAAAAAACACTTCAACAGATTTTGACCAAAGTAGGTCTTTCCATTCACATTTGCCGAAGTCATAGGCACATCAAAGCTTGATGTAAGAGATAATGGTTCAAATTTAGTAGACATAGAGGCTGAAAAATACCACACAATCCAACCCGAAACCAAAAAACCTATACAAGATGTGAAATAGGGAATAAAAAAAAATTGAAGAACCCAATCTAAAAAAATGGATTTTGGCTTGTACTAGTTGAATAACAGCAAATATTGGCTCTGAATTGGTATGTATTGGATGAAACGAGGCTTTATTGAGCCTGAATCGGCATGTATCGGGTCCGAACCGGCCTACTTGAAACTGTCCTTAAACCCATATTAGTTTATCTTAAAAAAGAATAAGTGGGCTATGGATTACCTTATTCTCGTTACCAAATAGATGTTATTCCAAATAGGGGCAAACACTTACTCCAAGTTAAGTGCATCTGTGCTCCAAGATTAAATAGCTTAGCACCTGAACCAAACATTCCCTCAGCTTCGGCTTTGCTGGCAACAAGTGACCTTTCCAGTGGCCGACGATGATGGGAAACTTACCAGGAGGCATAAAGGACGACGATGAGCTCAAATTCGGCAACCAATACCAAATATGATGCCGAAAAATAGAGAAAACAAAGTGAATCTGAGTGGTTTGTAGGAGAAGTTAATTCTGTCCACTCCCACCAACACCACCACACCATTAAGCACCACAAAAACGTCTGGCAACCACAACCAGCCCCTAGCAATTGACAACTGAATTTAACTTATCTAGCAGTCAAAAAACCACCACCAATTGGCGATTGGATTTGTTTTCAATGTATGCAACAGGCCGGGCAAAATCAAACTTGCAAATGGAATCAATACATTTGTAATCAACCACAAGCATGCTCTAGTACCATGTTGTGAAACATGGAGAAAACCCACTCCAGAGGGAAAACAGTTTGATTGACTAAATCTCACACTATATTCATTAATGTTCCACTATATATATTCATACTAGCATACAATTAATGATTATAACCTCACAAGTTAAAAATTTTACAATAATGCCCTCTGACAATAATCTTTCCAATTTTCTCCCATAAAATTTTTGAACCCCTCAAACTTATCTTCAATAATCTTGAACTAATATTACAATCATTACAAAATCTCAATAATGTTAGAGCTGCATAAAACAAACTTCCCAAATAATATATAAACAATAACTAGGAATATTATGTAAATTGAATGCATTAACAATGGAAAGAATAATTATATCCTTGAAATGTTTAGACATCAACCTCACCTCCAATCTTTGATATTTATTGACGCATATTGGCGATCCCTCATCAGTAGTCTAGCAAATCTTCTCAACTTTTAAGTTTTCACATCATAGCCCATAGAGATAATTAAGATCAAAATTTTCATGAAGTCATGGTACCATAAGGCAGTAGGTATTATACTTAATGATATTACTTATATAAAAAAAGAGATAACTAAGATCAATCTTATTCAATCCATCATTCACTAGTTCAAATATATCATTAAACTCGCATAATACCTATTGCCTTTTGGCGCCAAGACTATTTGCATAAAATTAGCATGGGATATTATTAGTGAGTAATGCTAGATACAGTTGTGGAGTGCGCAAGAGCTGCGCAATTCTTTTGAAAAAGAGTGGGCTCCACTATTAAAAAACTAGTTATTTTTTATGTGGGTTCTGTATCTACTCGCTTTTTCAAAAAGATTGAGCTGCGCTTGTGCACTCTACAACTACAAATATCATTTCTCATTGTTAGTGCTTTGTATACACCAGATTCATAATACGATTGTCATATTTAAATCAACATACCAATGGTAGTGACATGATACTCTCTATGGTTGAAGTGCAAGCCACATCCTTAGTCTAGACTTATCTCACTTTGTGCAGAAAAGGATGACTGGACTCCTTCATGTTCAGGTTCATATGGCTATGTTGTATGCATAACGAAGGTTAATGTCTCTGTCACACTTTCTGTAGAAGAGGATGATCATACCCCTTTCTTTACATAAATGAAGGGTAGAACCTTCCATGTACACACGTTCAGATAGCCATGTCACAAGCTTAATGAAGGTTGATGTCCTTGTCTTGCTCTCAGCAAATGTAACTCATCTAGCCTCTCTATGTGCATGTCCAAGTGGTTGTGAAGCATGCTCATTGAGGCTAGATGGCTCTTGGACGTTCTTAGTAAATTTAGATTGGCAGACCCCTCAATTTACCAATCTAGTTGCTTGTGATGCATTTTGATTGAAGGTGGATGATTGTGCTCCTCCATGAGGACAAATGGATATACGGATGGAGACGGTTGTCTCCTTCCGTAAGATGAACTGGGCAAGAGCAATCTTATAGTCTTTGTCTTTTTTCGGTGCACTGTACCAGAGATACAACAAAGTAGAAGAAAAGACATCTAATGCAATCAAAATTTAGATTGCAAATTTAGCAACAAAAAATGAGTACAATATGTAATTATTCTAATATTACTCACTCTAGTAGCCTAATTACGAACTTCCTCTCTTAATGAGGGAGATTGATTTTTTTTTTTCTTTTTGAAATACTCCTTTTACTTCTTTTTTTTTTATTTTTTTATTTATAAAGAGCCGGTAGCCGTAGTGGCTCCGTCCAAAGTTTATTTATAAGACCTCACTTATAGTGGAGGAAAACCGTGACAGCAACAAAACACTTCGATGGTTTACAAGATAGAGCTTTATAAACTAACCCAAACCAAAAAACCAAAATAATAAAACAAACTTCTAACAAGCCTAATAGCAGCACCCCTTTAATCAAATCTTATATATGGAAGGCCTAGTTTATCAGTTCTAATCAGACCCCTTAGTAAAGAGGGGACCATATTCAAAGACTCCCAAATAGCAGCACGATCCTCAGACGCCATCTTTGCCAAGAAATCTGTAGGGCTATTTCCTTGCCTATAAACATGTCGAATGGTGAAATTTATGTTCCTAAGTAAGTCCCTGAGCTCAATCCAATAATCTTCAAGATACCAAATGGGGCAATTAGAAGCTAAGATCCAGTTTACAACAACCATAGAATCCATCTCTACTTCCACATTTCTGAAGCCCAATCTGCTCAAGTGTCTAACTCCATGCAACAGGGACATGAATTCAGCATAGTTGCTAGTGCCAAAATCAAGAGGGATGGAAAAAGCTAGTACCAGATTTCCTAATGAATCACGTATAATACCACCAGCACCAGCTTTCCTCAAGGTCTCTCGACTACTCCCATCAATATTTAGCTTTACCCAACTTCCCCTTGGGCAGTTCCAACACACTACTTGAAATGGTCTGCTCCTCTTCCACCTGTAAGGAATATTTAAATCTGCCAACAAAGTTTCATCACATCGAGATAAAGGCTTTGATACCTTTAATTTTCCACTTAGTTTAGCTAGCCAAAATTTGATGCTCCTCCAAATATCCTCCATCGACTCCCCCTTTCCTTCCATACGAGCGCGACAACGGCAGATCCAAAGCCTCCAAGTTACAATAGAGGGGATAAAACCCATAAGTTGACCCCTGATAGATGACATGGAGCCTTTGGTAAACCAAGCAGATATAGTTTCCATCCATGTACTATGTTGGTGTCGAAGTAAGCCCACTTGCACGACACATCTCTTCCAAATAGCCTTCGCCACTTCACCCCTTACCAAAACATGGTTCATATCCTCATATTCCCCTTGTGAACAACAGTTACATTTGGAAGCAATGGGAATGCCCACACTCTGAATTTTGTCATCCACAATTAAGAGCATTATTACTACTTTTCCACATAGTAGTAGCCATATTTTTTGGGAGACACGGACGCCATATCCAATTAGCCCATCTGGTCTTTGGAGCTTTAACCCGAGTAACCTCCCAAGCACTCTTAGTAGAGAAATTACCGTCGTCCTTCGCCCTCCATATTAGTCGGTCTGCCTCATCTCTCAGACTACGGAAGGTAGAAGAAATTTCCTATGCCTTTTGACAGCCCACCAGCTGAATAAGCATGTCCATATCCCAACCACTTGTCCTGCAATAGTCTTTCACTTTTATGTCTGGTGAAGTAATAGGAAATGAAGCCGCAAGAGGGTCATCCCCAATCCATTTATCCAGCCAAAATGAGATATCCCCTCTCCTTGGTTTCCATATGGAATGATCAATGACCTCCGGTAGATTCCTCATCACCATCTTCCAAAATCTAGATCCTTTGTTGGGGTTAACAGAAGATATGTGATTCTGCTTTACATATTTGGCCTTGAAAAATCTGGACCAAAGAGACTCTTTCGTTAATAATCTCCAAGCAAATTTCATATGAAGGGCTTTTTGTACCTCATCTATATTCCGAATGCCTATACCACCCTCTTTTATTGGTTTGCACATCAACTCCCATGATTTCCAATGTTTCTTTGGCCTTCCATCCTTATAGCCCCAAAAGAAGTTACTAAAACTTTTGGAAATAGAGGAGAGGACAGATTTAGGAACCTGCAAGATTGAGAGAAGATGAATGGGGAAACTTCCAAGCACATGCTTTAAAAGCAAAAGATGAGCGCCGCTAGACAAAAGCCGAGATTGCCATCCCCCAATTTTATCCCTAATCTTGCCAAGCAACCCATCAAAATGAACTGCTTTAAGTCACTCGTACACAATAGGAACCCCCAAATATTTAAAAGGAAGAGACCCTTCAGAGAAGCCAGAAATACGCAATATGTTTCTACGCCTGGAACAAGGAATAAGACTCGAGAAAATAATTGAGGACTTCTCTTTGTTGACTCGCTGACCAGACCAGCTTTCATAGACTACAAGAACCTCAGAAATAGCCCGAATCGACTTTATCGCCACCAGCAAAAATCACAATATCATCTGCATATAGCAGGTGAGATATTATTGGTGCCCCTCTAGGATGCTGAAAAGGAATGATCTTCCTATCCTGGAAATTTTTTTTCAATAATCTGGAGAGGATTTCTTCCCCTAAAATAAAAAGATATGGCGACAAAGGATCTCCTTGTCGCAGTCCTCTCCCTCATTGAAAGAAACCTTTAGGAATACTGTTCATGACGACTGAGAACCAAAGGGAAGAGATACATTGGCGCACCAAATTACAAACGCCCTCAGAGAACCCAAAACTAGCCAAAGAATGAAGAAGGAAATCCCAATTAAAGCTATCATAGGCCTTAGCCATATCTATCTTCAAAACCACATTACCTCCACGAGCTGGTTTGTTAATGTTCTAAATCATCTCCTGTGTCAAGCTCATATTCTCAAAAATGCTTCTCCCAGGAATAAAGGCCCCCTATTCCTTGGAGATTAATCGGGGAAGCAAAGAAGAAAGCCGGCTCACAAGAATTTTGGTGCATATCTTATAGAATACAGAGCACAGACTAATAGGGCGGAATTGTCAAAGTTCTTCGGATTATCATCCTTGGGTATCAAAACCAGGAAAGAGGCTGTGAATTCCCTCGGAATTTTACCCCCTTTAAAAAAATCATGAACACCATCCACCACATCCGTACCAACCATATCCCAACAGGCTTTATAAAAACCCGACCCGAACCCATTAGGGCCCGGACTACTATCCGTAGGAATTGAAAACAAAGCTTGTTTTACCTGTTGGATTGAAGGAAGTTCTAGAAGAGCCACATTGTCATCCACATGAATGACTTGATCAATAAGAGAAGTTAGATCTAGTAAAGGCGAACAATGATTAGGGGCCAAGAAATTCTGAAAATAAGTAACAGCACCTGAATGAACCTCCTCTAGAGTTTTCAGCCATTCATTCTCACTTATTTTCATCTGCCCCACCACTCTATGATTTTTTGAAGCCATGGCCTTAAAGAATTTCGAGCTTGCTTCTCTCGATTTAAGCCATTCTTGCTTTGCTTGTTGAGCTAGACGGATTTCTTCTCTACTATTCCACGTATCCAGTTCAACTTTGGTAGTTAAGAGGTCTAACTTTGCATCCTTAGAAACACCCATCTGCAATTGTTCCTCCAATGCATGCACCCTTTCCTCCAATTGTTGAATGTGCAACCCAGTCCAACCGAACACATTTCGGTTCCAGCCACGGAGAGCCCCTTTCAATTTTTTCAATTTTCTCGCCAAGCAAACCATCCCACCACCACCTTGCTCCTCCTTCCATACATTAGTGACAAGATTTGGAGAAGTTTTGTGTTGTCCACATTTGCTGGAACTTAAAAGGAACATGACCGTATCTCCTGTCTTCTAGACTTAAATCAACTTGTAAAAGAGCATGGTCAGGAGACAGTTTTGGCAAATAGATACCTCTCGCAGATGGGAACTCCAATACATGAGTTGAATTAACCAAAGCTCGATCAAATCTTGCCCAACTCCGATCCTGCCCTTCATGACCATTACACCAAGTCATATTATTCCCTTGGAAACCCAATTCAGATAAACCCGCCATATCAATGAAAGAATTAAATTCCTCCATGGCAATACGAGGACGAGGACGCCCCCCAATCCGTTCGTCATCCAATCTAATTATATTAAAATCGCCAATAACCATCCAAGGAACATTCAAAGATTGTAACCTGCATAAATCATGCCATAACTGTCGACGCACCCCATAGTTACATTTTGCGTAAACAAACGAAATCCACAAACATTTACCATTCAACTCTATTTCCATAGTAATGCTTTGAGAAGAAGAACTCAACACGGAAGTTTTCACTGTTTTAGACCATAGCACCCAAAGTTTTCCCCTTATCTCTTGATTCGAAACACTGCCTTCAAAAGAGACATCACTCTGCAAACGACTAAGATGTTGGCCATCAACAAAAGGCTCAACAACAGCAAAGATACAAGGTTTATTAGCTCTCACCATTTTCAACAGTCTTTTCCTAGAGGACCCAAGGCCTCGTACATTCCAGTAAATAATTCTATGCATCAAAATTAAAACGTGTGGGCTTGCTTCTAGCCCTATTAGAAGACCTCACCTTATTTCTCATCATGCCATCAACAGTCTGGGTTGATTCTTCAGGGTCTGAAATAACTTCCTTTATGACTTGACTATGAGCATCATGCTCTATATTCTCCGAATCAGAGTGTGAGATTACCCGAAGTTGCTCTTCCTCTTGTGCCCCACGTTGGATATCCTTAATGTCCATCAGGGGTGGTTCTGGATCAAATTCAACATTCACCTGGGGAACGAGTACCTCTACCTAAACTATCTCTCTTGCATCCTCATTCATATCAAATGCCTGTGTCTGGCGAATGGCAGCCTCATTGTCCACAATCAGTGGCGCTGGAAGGTCATTGTTCAGTAACACTTCCCCTTCTTCCACTTCCTTAATAGGTGTTATTGCATTAGCCACTAATGCAGGCTAACCCGACGGACCCATTTGCACGGCAGCCACGGCCGTAGACTGGGCAGATGCCTCATTCGTCACAAGCAGTGTCTCTTGAGGGACTTGGTTCGGAAACACTTCCTCTTCTACCACCTCCTCAATAAGAACTACTGCATCATCCACCAAAACTGTCTGATCCCCGTCAGTCCTAACACTCTCCTGCAAATTAGTGTCTTCAACAATAACACCGTCCACGGGCACTTCATGCCATGGAACCTGTTCTGGCACTTGTTCCCCTGATGGTTTACCCACCCATTTCTTTCCACTCCTTTTCGGTATGCCTTTCTCCCCACCAGCTTTACAAGTTCTTTCATTATGCCCTTGTAACTTCCACTTTGTGCAGAAAGCAGGAATCGTTTCAAAGACAACTTCCTGTAACCAGCTAGAAGGAGACCCAGGGGAGCCAATCCAGAAAGAACTCAGGGGAGGCTTTACTGCATCCATCTCCATGCAAACGCGAGCGCCGTTAGTTCTTGTGGCGCACCGAGTAGAATTATCATGGCAGATAAATCTCCCAATAGGTGCAGTGAAGATCTTTAGGAAGGAGGAATGGTAAAAATGTGGAGGTAGCCCTGGTAGGTTGATCCAGACAGGGACCAATGAGGGTTCCTCCTTCTCAGAAAATTCAGTTGACCAACGGAAGGCTCGATAATGAACTCCATCAACATCCGTTGCTTCTCGGGACAAGGCTTTGTTTAAGTCATCGTCGGATTGAAATCTAATAAAAACATTATGAGGCTTACTCATTGAGGAGACCACAGGGAGACCAGACAAACCCCATCGTGAACGGATGAAAGATCTGATAGTGTCAAGCGAGGGCCGTCGCCGGATAAACTTCAGGACAAGGGAGAATCGAAATGGTTCTGCAAATCTCTTAATTTCCTCCTTTGAGAACATAAAACAGAGTTTGCCATCTACAATTTTCGGTGCCCTGAACGGCACTTCAAACTTCGGAATCTGTTTGGGGGCCGCTGAGACACGGTCCGCAAACGTCCGAGGCCGAACCGGCGGAGCCACAGACCCAACGGCGGCCATAAGAGGTGCAGCCGCACCAACCTAGAGAGCGTCAAACCAGTCGGCCTCATCGCAAAGCAATGGACCTAGCAGAGCTCAAAAGGGTAAAAACGTCAATGACATTTTCTTGTAGTGTTTTCGATCACGGCTCACTCCAACTGCGGCGAGATTTCCAGTGAAGTACTGAATGCGCCAGAGCCATCTAATCTAATCAAGGTACACAAAATTCGCCCAAATAAGGAGTAAAAGCAAAGGATTAGATAGAATATAATGAGCGAGGAATGGTAAATTTAAAAGTTGATGCCCACAGTAATGCAACTTTCCAATAGCTTTAATGAACTCAAATAACGAATATAGGACCATAACCCGCAAATTGCTTAGAAGGATCAACAAAAACATTGATAGAGTAAACCTTGTTTGGTTACACAGTTCAGATGAGATGAGATGAGATGTTTTGTTGAAAGTTGAATAAAATATTGTTAGAATATAATTTTTTAATATAATTTTTATTTTGAGATTTGAAAAAGTTGAATTGTTTATTATATTTTATATGGGAGTTTGGTAAAGTTGTAATAGTAAGATGAGATGATATGAGATGTTTTGTGTATCCAAACCGAGAGAGAGAGAGAAGAGAAATTGCACTTGAATACCAAAGTTGGCCTTAACCCCAACTCATGGCTGCCTTTATATTGAATTTGTGAGATGACAATACACAGGAAGGATTAAATGACTATGTTTAACCTCCAGAGACCAACGGCTACTTCATTTACAATTCATTAAAGGAAAAACGACACCGTATACTAACTAACATAACTACTAGTATTTTAAAAGCAATGACACCATATTCATCAATTCATTAAAAGAAAATGACACCGTATTCATCCTTTATCAACTAACAAAACTGACGATCCTTCTTTATCCATCTACACTTCATCACAGTAGCCTTCCACTACACTTCATCACTTCCCAGCCACAGCATTCATCACTTTTCAGTCACATAAGATACCCTTCCCCTTTAGAGAAACTTGCCCACAAGGTGAGGAAATTTGTCACGTAATTTCCAATAAGCCTCCCAAGTAGCTTCCTCGATAGCAGCCCCCTTCCATTGTACAAGAACCTCCACCAATGGCCTGTTATTGACTTTCCTAGTCCTTCTTTGTAAAATGCACTCATGTTCTGGGGCTAATTCACCATGAAAATTGACTGATGGTAATGTAGACAAAGGAGATCAGTTGGCCTAGCTTCCTTTTCAAACATGAAACATGAAACATTGGATGAAATCTAGAAGTCTGAGGCAAATCCAACTTGTATGCCACCTGACCAATCCTCTCAAGTATCTGAAATGGTCCATAGTACTTAGGAGATTGTTTCAAGTTTCTCCTAACAACTAAGTACTGTTGCCTATAGGGCTGTAACTTGAGAAACACCCCATCTCCCACCTGGAATTCTCTCTCAGTTCTGGACTTATCAGCTTGATATTTCATCCTCTCCAGAGCAGCTTGCAGATTAAGCTTTAAAGTAGCCAACATCTCCTCTCTTGTTCTGAGCACCTCTTCCACTACCTGATTAACAGTTAAGCCAGGGATATAAGATTGCAATTTAGTTGGAGCTCTGCCATAAACCACTTCATAAAGGGTTAACTTGGTAGAAGTGTGAAACGTGGTGTTATACTACCATTCAGCTAAGGTTAGCCAATCAAACCATGATCTGGGTTTGTCAGCTGTAAAGCATCTCATAAAATGCTCATGGCATTTATTTTTTAGTTGGGCGATGAGACTTATTCTCTGGTTGGGCGAGGAGAAGTAGTAGTATTAGCATTTTACCTATAACTTTGGATACAGGTGTTAGAATCACACATATAACCCCAATCCAAAAAGCTTTCTTCGGCCCTTGTCAACCCTATAATTAGCTGTTTTTTCCTTCCAAATCATCACTTTTAGTTAATTCTTTCATTTTTGGTTAATTTTATTTTATGGTAATGTTTATTTTTAGTAACGATGTTGTTATGGATTCTTAAGCTAGATTTTACCTATAGTTATCTTGTTATGTATCCTATTGTTTGGCCTTAATTACAATTTTATCATTTTTCATTAGCTATTTAAGCCCTGCTTGTGGGTTTCAGAAGGATATTTGATTTATTAATTCATAAAACCCTAAGCTCAACATTTATCTCAGAGTTTCTCTCTGTTTGTGTTTTTTCTCAATATCAATATCAATTTCAACGGATTTCATTCCCTGCTTCAACGTGTGAAGTCGTCGAAACAAGGTTTGAGTAAATTTGAAGGGCAAAAAGTGGCCCTTCATCCTTTTCTTCATCTTTTCTCAGTTGCAAATCTTGGCTTTACCCTGTCGCTCCCAAGACCACTTCAACTGCTCCGACTAGGCAGACGCTCGACCCTTCAGTTTGATAGCCACTAGTTTCACCTTCATACGATCTGGGACATCGTTTTATTCAAATATACGTTCCACTTCGTGCAACCAATTGATGAAGCTGTCCACCTGGAGAGTACCAGAAAATTCTGGTAGGTCCATTCTAAAGCCTAGGTCTCTACCTCGCTCCTCCCTACGACAATACTCTGAAAAAGAGCAAAATTATGATACGGGTTCTCAAAAATGGAGTCAGAATATTGATCATAAGTCTGACCCTACCAGTTTTGCGCATCTAGACATGGGGATAATTCTCCTATATACCTCTGCAAATCTGCAATCATCGCGTCTTGTATGTTACGATCTTGGGGAGGGCCCTACTTCCTCTTTCGGAACTTATCCACTCCGTTGATAAGTAGACCAAGGATTCCTATTAGTTGGTGGCACAAAATGATATTTTCAAAATGAAAGAGCAATTGGTAGCACATTATTTGGGTGGCTTGAGGCAAACTCTACAGATCATTCTTAGCCTCCACTCTCTGTGGACTGTTTCTAAAGCCTATCAACATGCTCTAATCATGTTGAAACAACATACCATGCAATCTGCACCAAGGGGCGATCAAAACACACGGGAGGTTCGTTTACAGGAGACTCGCTCTGCTCCACAGTGTTACAACCTCGCCTTGAAAAAGGGTGGAATTGCTATGTACATACCTGTCCCTTTTCTTTCTTTCCTATTTTTTTTTCTAATAATATGCGGTCAGCATGAACATGACGCACATGTACTTTAAATTTCTAATTTAATAAATGAGAACACCTACTAGACATTCTATTCAAACATTCATCCATAAGAGACTCTCAGAGTCCGTCATATGTTCATAAAAACATAACTGTTCTAGTTAGGGAAGACACTAAGCATTTGCTTTTCCCTCTGCAGTAATGCCTTGTTCCCCAACCTCCTCGTCATTACTTGGACATTTAAAACATAAATACAAAATGAGTCGAATACTCAGTAAGTAGTACACCATGCAGTAAACATACTGGGCATCTATTATTTTTCTTTTGAAAACATGCATACATAAATATTTTGAGAATTTGACAATGCTTTCATCCATAAACATTTTAAAGAATAACAATACTTTCATGCATAAATATATTTGAGAAATAACTATGCTTTCATATTCCACTTTCCTTTGGCCGGTACACACTATTACGCCTCATGTATTAGGGTTAGCGGTCTTCCTTTGAACCTGGATTCTGCCCATGGCCATAGGTTGGGAATCCCTTTCAGTTAGGGGGTAGCAGCATTGGATGCACTACCAGTACTACTTACCCGTCATCGCAATCTGCCCATTCCTTTGGTACCATTTCATTCAGTCATGGCCGTTACGTATTTTCATACATTAAAACATTCATTCATTCAGTCCTTTCTTTCTTTCTTTCATTCATTTTAGTCCTTTCAATCATTTCTTTTGAGTCATTTTCATTTAACAGTTCATTCATGGAAAAACATCATTTAAAACATGAGCTTAAATATCATCTTTCATGGCATCCATAAAGCATCAGTTTATAGGGACATTTTAAAACAATTTCCTCGCATAATTTAAAACATCGCTTAAAGCATAAGGCATGAGACGTTCATTTCCTTTCCTTTACAATCAAAACGAACAAGAGACATTTTTATGCTATATTACATGTAGGAATAATTAATAAGTTTCTTGAGAGAACATGTATGAAAATGTCATGATTTAGAACCTACGTGCATGCATTACCTTATACACATACATACAATTATAATCGATAGGATGCTTAATAGGGCCTATCAAGAAAGAGCTTGTACATATTATATTCATTTACTCTTTTCTTTAGAAGAACATTTGCAATAAGAGAGAGAAACATTCTTTCATATTGAGAACTTGATGTAAGAAGTATGATCATAGCTACTTACCTTTATACTCCTCGATACTTCCAACGTCAATATAGGTCATATTTCAATAAATAATAAGCGTGTTAATACAATGTAGCGTCCTTTCTATGCTTAGCATTAACCCAATGACCACTATTCACCTCAACTTAGAAGAGAAATAACTTAAATATTAAGACATGCTAGTTGTCCATGAAAATGCTATTTTAAAAGCTTACATGAAAAGTAATTAAGAATTCATAGGGTTCAAGCAAGGTCTCTTTAGGTCAAGTTCACTTTGGGTTACGGACATTAGGAGATAAAATCTGGAAATTCTCAACAATGGACTTTAAAATAGATTTAGGCATCTCATGTAGGCTAAAAAAGCTTAGGAAACATGTCCCTTTAAATCAACTTGTAGTCCCTCATTATAAAAATGTTAGCTTATCAATATTTTGGACTCTTGGGTTAGGTAGAATTTAACCAAACGAGGGGCAACATGCATGGGCTATTTTTACATCAAGACAAGGCGTGGCATGATATGGGCTTAGGGGTACTTGGACAGTTTTACATATCATAATATATCATGCACAATTAATCTCCTATACATAAACCAACTATTCTATAATCTAATCAGCAATATTTTAAATAGTTTAGATAACATATCCCATTAAAATTAGGGTAGCATAAAGTATAGCAAGGTTACCCATGAAGCAACTTTAAAACCTTTAAACACTTAAGCTTATGCTTTACTCACTTAATATCTTTCAAAAGCAAGATATAAAATTACAAGACCCAAGCAAAACCTCTAAACCGAACTCTAACATCCTAAAATCATATTACCAACCAATCTCAACACAAGACACATGGCACTAACATATGTAAACTAAAATCACTTTAATCATCACCTATGATTAAACCAAGTTTAATAGCAACATAGTATTTTCAAAATATAGGAAAATACATAGCAAAACTACTTCAACACATTCGGTTTGGGCCAAAACAGAGCATACATATTTATTTGCAATATAAGAATTTAACTATACCAAAGCACAAGCTAAAACAACTTAATTGGCTTCTAAAATCACATTAAAAACAAATGGGCCAAATTAGGGTTTTTACCTTAAGCTCTTAACTTCTTTCAAGAGGTAAGATAGAGGACCAAATAGTGGTAAGCCCATGTAGATGAATAACAAAATGATGGCACTGTGTTAAACCCCAAAACCGAAACATCAATCGGTAAGGTAAATGATGAAAATCGAAACCCATATGGAAATCATGCTAGGAAGTGAACAAAAAGTTTATTACCTTCAAGATTTCACCATTTGGAAGATGAAATCAAGCTTTGATTCCAAGCTTTGAGTCAAAACCGAAATTGGGTATGGAGGGAGTTCTCACATGGCTTGATGAGGATGAAGAGAAATATTTTTCTTTTTCCATTGCTATGGAGTCACAAAACTTGAAGGAGATGAGAGGTGCTTCGTTTCTTGAAGATGAGAAGAGAGGAGAAGAAGAGAGGGTGGTGGCGTCGGCTTGGTTGCTTTGAGAGGAAGATGGAAATTTTTTTTCTTTCTTTCTTGGGTGTAGACTGATAGGTAAGGGGTAGAAATGCCTTAGGATAGTTTTTGTTTTCTCTTTTGTTGCCTTAGCCTTAGACTTGAAGAAGGGGAAAGGGCTTTTTGGTCTTTGTTCCCTTTTTCCTTCGCAAGGAAGCAATTGGATGGTGGAGATCCATCCACCTCAAGGTTACTTTTCACCTACCAAACCAATAGTAGAGAATAATTGGGTCATTTCTTGAATAAGTAAAATTAGAGAGGTTAATGAAATGGTTTAAGGACCTATGTAGTAGGACTCGGGTATTACATGCAGCCATAGAGCCAATAGAGCCATAGAGCCATTACTAATGAATTTATTAGATTTCGTTTGTTTCCTTTCTCTTTAAATGATAAAGCAAAAATTTAGTTTAATTCTTTTAGGCCTAATTCCATCTCTAGTTGGTTTGATATGCAGCGTGAATTCTTACAGAAACTTTTTCCTTTTAAGAGAACTCAGTTTTTATAAGAGCAAATAAGCTAGTTCAATCAGAGACCTGACGAGACTTTCCAGGCTAGTTGGGCAAGGTTTAAGGATTTGGTAAACATCAATCCACATCACGGTTTCGAATCTTGGAGGCTGGTGAACTATTTTTACACTGGTCTTACTCCAGAATGCAAGCAGTTTGTTCAGATTATGTGCAATGAGGAATTCTTTAGCAAGGAACCTGATGAAGTATTACCATTTTTTGACTATCTTGTCGAGAGTGCACATCAATGGAAAACTCAAACTGATCGAGCTTGTGAGGCCAGATATGAGCTTTAGGAGGACACTAATGTTCAAGCCCGAATAGCTGTGCTGACTAGAAGATTGGAGGTTATGGACATGGAAAAAGTGAAGGTCGTGCAAGCGGTAGAGGCATGTTCTTTATGCACTGATTCAATGCACAAGACTCAGTACTACCCAATTATGCTAGTATTTCTAGAGAATGGATCTGAGCAGATGCAATCAGTGAATTGGGTTAACAGAGCACAAAGTTAGCCTTTCTCCAACATATATAATCCAGGGTGGAGGAATCACCCGAATTTCTCATGGAGGAATGATCAGTTTGGTCGGTCTCTGCCACCTTCTCAGTAGTCATTTCATCAGGCTACTCCTCAGCACCAGTACCAGCCATATCAGACTTCTCAAAGCTATCATTTTGTAGCACATCCAAGATTTCAGTCTAATGTAGTTGCGCATTGTTCTCGACCTCAACCATTTGCTCCACCGAAGAAGTCTTTTGACGACAACATGGCACAAATGGCCAATACACTTCAGCATTTCATGCAGATTCAAGCCACCACAAACAATCATAACATTCAGATCATAAATGAATTGCAGGGTACCATTAATAAGATGAGCACGACATTAAGCACTCTAGAGAGGAAAATTTCTAACACAGCCTCAACCTAATCCTCAAGTATCCTGGCAACAACCATAACAAGTAAATAATGTCTTAAGGGAGGTTATAGGTCGTTGTTCTTACATTGAGAAGTGGAAATGAAGTTTCTCAACCTGAAATGACCAAGGACAGACTTGTAGTTGCTCCTACACCTAAAGATGTAAAAGAGACTGATAAAGCTGAAAAAGAACAAGAGGAGGTGAGACCAGAGTCAAAGAAACCTGTGAGTGCAGAGGCCGAAACTAGTGGGGTATCAACTTGTAGCACCATACCCTTAGAGATTGTTGTCAACTACCAAAAGTAAGCAACAAAGAGAGATTTTGGAGGTGCTCAAGCAAGTAAAAATTAATATTTTCCTATTGGAGGCCATTCAACAAATTCTCTCCTATGCCAAGTTTTTGAAATAATTGTGTACATGCGATCATTTAGCGTGAGACTTCTAGCCATCAAGAAATTTAGAGACTTTGTATTGAGGAGCAGCTTGATGATATGACTGCTGAGAAGGTGGCGGAGACTGGCCAGGATGATCCTTTCTCCATGAGAAATTTGGGTGATTCCTCCACCCTATATAATATGTGTTGGAAAAATGCTGATTTTGTACTCTATTAACCCAGTTCGTTGATTGCTTTTGCTCAGATCTTTTCTCCTGAAATACTGGCATAATTGGGCAAGTCCTGAGTCTTGTGGTTTGAATTAGTGCATAAAGAACATGCCTCTATTGCTTTCACGACCTTCACTTTTTTGCCCATCAATGCAGCTATTCGTGTTTGAACATCATTGTCCTCATTAAGCTCATATTTGCCCCCACTAGTAATAGCCCTCAATGGCTATGCTGCCAACAAAACTCGATCAGTTTGAGCTTTCCATTGATGTGGGCTCTAGGCAAGATAGTAAAAAAATGGTAATGCATTAGCAGGTTCCTTGCTAAAGAATTCCCCGTTGCACATAGTTTGAACAAACTGCTTGCATTCTGGAGTGAGACCAGTGTAAAAATAGTTCACCAACCTCTAAGTTTCGAAACCATGTTGCGGACAGATATTTACCAAATCCTTAAACCTTGCCCAACGGGTCTGGAAAGTCTCATTAGGTCTCTGATTGAACTGGTTGATTTGCTCTTGTAAAAACTGAGTTCTCTTAAAAGGAAAATTTTTCTAGAAGAATTCACGCTTCATATCAGACCAACTAGAGATGGAATTAGGCCTCAAAGAATTAAACCAATTTTTTTTCTTTATTCTTTAAAGAGAAAGGAAATAAACAAAATTTAATAAATTCATAAGAAATGGCACTATTGATAAAAGTAGTGCAGGCCAACCAAAGTTCGTCAGATGTTGGTAAGGACTCTCATAATCCATCCCGTGGAATTGAGGTATCACTGACATCATGCCATGCTTAATAGAAAAATTAGGTGCATCATTAGGTAAAACAATGCATGAAGGTGTAGTGGTGCGAGTGGGCTGCAAATAATTCCTAAGAGTGCGTGGTGCAGGTGTAGCCATGGTTTGTTCAGTTTCAGTGTCCTCGCTAGTAGAAGAGACAGAAGAGGTATCTATCTTTGAGCTGTGAATACTACTCTCTGTGCTTGATGTAACTCTAAGAAACCTATTGGAACTATCTCTCACCCAAGACATGAAACATTATTCCAAATTGTAAAAGTAAAGTTCAAGTGACTGAGTAGTAGGTGACAAGTGAAATATATAATCAGAGATAAAGATAGTGAGAGAAACAATTGAGATAACAAAATAAAGATAAAAATAAAAATAATGAGTTTAAATTTACTTCAAGCAACTACCTCCCGGCAACGGCGCCAAAAACCTGATTCACTCAAAAAATGAGCAGCAGAAATATAGGAGGGTGTCACATAATAATTAGGATTAAAATAATCTTGATCGAAGAATGAGGATGTCCCAAGTATAGGAGCGTGTCGCATAATAATTAGGGTTAAAATTCCTAGGTCGTCTCCTCGGAAAACTTTGCTTAAAATCAAACTCGTATAAAATGGTCAAAATATTCACAAAGAGAATAAAAGTGGTGATATGTGCAATGAATGGAAGAGTGCAACAGAAATGAAAAAGGCACTAGTTGTAGACTAGATCCATACTTCTGGATTTTTTAGTGTTGTAAGGAAAAGTAAAAGACCAAGATGAAAAGCAATGAACTAATAACTAAACTAAACTAAACTAAACTAAACTCGCTGAAATTAATTAACCAAGAAGCAAATTAATAGACTAATTTAATTAACAACACATTAAACATTAACTCTAGAACTAGTTAAACACCAAATTATAAAGCAAGCTAACCAATCAAACATTAACCAACTAATGAGGCAACATAGAAAATTAAATCTAAGTTACCTCCCTACTAACCAACAAAAATTGCCAAACTAATTGCAAGACTCAAAACTGACAATTAAATCTAGCAAATTGAAGTTAAACAATCAAGAAACCGACTAAGTTAAACAATCTTAATTAACACAAAATTAATTATCAAAACTGAAACTAATTAAGCCCTAATTAACCCTTAATCAATCTCATGTCTAGTGTAACTAAGAGATTAACAAAACTAAGCCAAGAATTAAGCTAGATTAGAAAATAATTGTTGTAATACGAACTAGAAATTAAAAAGCCCCAAAATCAAGATTCTAGGGTTCATCCTTGTATTCATATCACAAAGTTCTCAAAATCAACCCATAACCATTGTAATGCCTATCTAATGGAAGTGTATAGGAGCAAGATAAATAACTAACATCAAGTTAAACAAGCAGAAAATAAAATGCCAAAACCAAATGGTTCTAAGCCAAAGATCTCAAAAATACACCATGAACTTCAAGCTAAAATTAAATAAAAAGTTAGGGAATGGAGAGAGTAAGCGAGATGGTTGGAGACGGAGGCAGCAAGCAATGGAGGAAGGCTGGGGCAGCGGCAATTTGGACTCCTCGAGGAGCTCTTCAAGTTGGCTGCACTGGGACTCTGCGTGTGTTGCTGCGTCAAAACCAAAAGAAAAAGTTTTTTCCTGTAAGGTTCTTGATCTTTCCTTGTAACTTGACCCAGAAAATAGAATGCAACTAACAAGAAATCACAAAGCTATCGACACCAGAGTATTCCACATGAACAAGATTTCATTATAAACCTTGTAGAGAATTTTTGAGGATTTCTCAGCCTCCAAGAAACTCCAGGAATGATCTACACAGAATAAATCTTCAAGGATCACCACCTTTGCTTATAAACACGCAGAGATGAACCCAAGAGAATCAAAACACACCGATTCAATACAAAACAGTTACTACAACAAGCAAAATGCATGGCTCATACAATTTATAACAAAACTCACCGTTTCATTAAAGCCCTTCCGCATGAAAGAATCTACAAAACGCTCACTCTCTTTTCCCTACAAAACTCACCGTTTTATTAACCTCTTCATTTTCGTTGTTCTGTTACTTCTTTCCTTTAAGAACAACCCAACAACCACCTTTAACAGCTACCCAGCAACCACCCACCTTCTTCAAGGCCTTGCCCCAAAGCACCTGTGACAATCCCCACCTCTTCAAGGCCTTGCCCACAAGGCACCCGTGGCAATATCATAGAACAGTACCCACCAAATGAGGATACAAAGTTCTCAGCTTCCGTAGTAGCTCACAAGAACAATCGTCAATAGAAGCACCCACCCACTTAATCAGCACTTTAGTGGAGGCATGATTACCCACCTTCCTTATTCTTCGATCAAGATTTTTTTCAGGCTCAGGCTGCACATTGCCTTCACTATCTTTTGGAGGTAAGGTAGGCAATGGTGAAATCTAATCACCAAGTTTTTTATTTAAGCAAGAATATGAAAAACTGGATGAATTTTGGATGGGGAAGGTAAATTCAACTTATAAGCAACTGTGCCTATCCTTTCAATAACCTGAAAAGGTAAAAAATATCTAGGGGCCAATTTCATATTATGTCACATGGCTACAGATTTTTGCCTATAAGGCTGTAGCTTAAGAAAAACCCAATCTCCTACTTCACAAACTCTTTCAGATCTCCTCCTATCAGCATATATCTTCATTCTTGTCTAGGCCATCTTCTGGTTGTCTTTCAAAAGTGACAAGACTTCATCTCTGGATCTTAATTTTTGATCCACTGCTGCATTGGCAGTGGTTCCTGGAACATATGTCAAAAGCCTGGGAGGTCGCCTTACATTGCTTGAAATGGTGACATACTTGTTGATGAGTGGACAGTAGTGTTATAACACCACTCTTTCATAGTCAACCAACTACTCCAATTCCTTGGTTTAGATCCAATGTAAGATCTCCAAGTATCCCTCCACACATTTATTCAAGGCTTCAACTTGACCATCAGACTGAGGGTGATAAGCTGAGATAAAAGCCAAGTGGTAGCTTGCATCTTGAATAATTCCCTCCTAAATAGACTGGTAAACACTACATCTCAATCAGATACAATTGTCTTAGGTAACCCATGGAGTTTGAAAACTCCAGCAAAGAAAACCTCAGCTACATTGCTGGTTGTGTAAGGATGAGCCATAGGAAAAAAAATGACCAAACTTAGTCAGTCAGTCTACCACAACAAGAATCACGGTCATGCCCCCTGAGCTTGGAAGACCATCAATAAAATCCATGGCTATGTCAAGCCAAGGAGTTTGAGGTATGGGCAAAGGTTGAAATAACCCTACTGGCAATGCAATTTCATGCTTATTTCCCTGGAAAATTTGACATTCTCTCACCAAATTCTTGATATCTCTTCTCATACCATGCCAATAAAAATCAAGCTTAGCCTTCTGTAAAGTCTTGTGATATCCAACATGGCTTGCTTCTTGGCTACGATGGTTGTGCTTTAATACTTTCTATTGAAATGATAATAAAGGAACTATCACAAATTTTCCTTTTCTAAAAAGAAGACCCTGCTGGAGAGAATAGTCTTTAGGAGCTTGCTTCCCTTGCTGTAATGCAACAACAATATTACTGATGTCCTCAGAAGAAACATAACTCTGCTTTATTCTTCCAACCACAAAGGTGTAGGAAATGATAAGATGACCGATGTAGTTGAATCATCTTCCATCTTCCTTGAAAGTGCATAAGCTACCTTATTATATCTGCCCCTCCTATACTCAACTTGAAAATCATATTCCTTTAGCTTGGAAATCGACTTCTGCTGAGCTTCAGCAGCAACTTTCTATTCTAACAAATACTTCAAAGCCTGCTGGTAAGTTTTTATCTTGAAAGTCTAACCCAATAGGTATGGTCTCCACTCCCCAACTACAAAAACTAGTGTTAAAAATTCATTCTCATATGTTGACAAAAGCAATGCCTTTCCTTTAAGAGCCTTACTAAAGAAGACTATAGGTTGACCTTCTTGCATCAATACAGCCCCTAGCTCCACTCATGATGCATCACACTCTATTGTGAATTCCTTAGAAAAATCTGGTAGCCTTAATACAGGAGGTTGAGTCACAACAACTTTTAAATGTTTAAAGGCCTCATCAACTTCACTAGACCACAAAAAAGACTGCTTCTTCAACAACAAAGTTAATGGGGCACTATAGAGCCATAGTTTCTTATAAACTTACGATAGTAACCAGTAAGTCCTAAAAAACCCCTTAGTGCCTTTACTGTTTTAGGCACAGGCCAATCAAGCACGGATGCAATCTTTGTTGGATCTGCCCTTCTGCACACCCAGAGATATTATGGCCCAAATAATCCACCTTAGTCACCCCAAATCTGCATTTGAATCTTTTTGCAAACAATGTATGCTACTACAAAACAGTTAAAACTGTCCTCAAATGTGTAAGATGCTCAACAAAATCTTGACTATAAGCAGGATATCATCAAAGAAAACTAATACAAATTTTCTAAGATAAGACTTGAAGACATGATTCATCAACCTTTAGAAAGTGGAAGGTACATTGGTAAGCCCAAATGGCATAACCAAGGAATGAGAGATATACACTATCAGATTGACTTGGTGGCAAGATCTAGTTTACCCAACAGAGTAGCATATTGCCTCAACCCTAAGGAGTCAGAAGAATTGCAGCGCCAAGTGCTGGAACTGTTGCAGAGGGGCTACATTTGTGAGAGTATGAGCCCGTGTGTAGTTCCCCTCCTGGAACCCAAGAAAGATGGTTCATGTTGTATGTGTGTGGATAGTCGAGCCATTAACAAAATCACCATGAAGTATAGATTCCCAATCCCTCGCCTGGATGACATGCTAGATCAATTGTCAGGTTCTAAGATCTTTTCAAAAATTGATCTTGAAAGCGGGTATCACCAGATCCAAATACGCCCTGGCGACTAGCGAAAGATAGCGTTTAAGATGCAACACGGTCTCTACGAGTGGTTGGTCATGCCCATTGGGCTATCCAATGGACCTAGTACATTTATGAGATTTATGCATCAATTATTCTGATTGTTTTGGGGAAAGTTTTTCGTTGTCTACTTTGATGATATCCTTATCTACAGTCTAACGTGGGAGACACATGTAGAGCACCTTTGAGCTGTTTTTGAGATGTTACAAAAGGAGTGTTTGTTCGTCAACCCGAAGAAATGCTCATTTTCATTTTTGCCACTTTTATTACGTTCCTAGGATTTGTTGTCTCTATTGATGGTGTCCACGCAGATCAATCCAAAGTAGAAGCAATTTTTGAGTGGTCAACCCCCAAGATCCTACATATTGTGTGGTGCTTCCATGGATTGGCCTCCTTTTATCGACGATTTATCTACAATTTTAGCACTCTAATCACTTCCGTCATAGAGTGCTTGAAAGGGGGTGGTCATTCTAGTGGTCTGAGGAAGTAGAGACCAATTTTTGGCTGGTCAAACAGCAGATGATTGAAGCACCAATTCTGGCACTCCCTGACCTTGAAAAGATCTTGACAGTGAATTACAATGCTTTCGGGGTGGGTATTGGTGGCATCTTGAGTCAAGAAGGACGACTTGTTGCATTTTTTAGTGAGAACCTGTCAGGATTGGAGAAAAACTACTCCACGTACGACTTGGAGTTTTACGCCATTGTATAATCCCTGAAACATTGGCAACACTATTTGTTACAAAAGGAGTTCATTGTAATTACTGACCATGAGGCGTTGAAGTACATCAACGGGTAACACAAGCTAAGCAGATGACATGCCAAGTGGGTCACTTATCTACAAGAGTTCACGTTCTCGCAGAGATGCCAATCGGGGAGCTTGAATGTAATACCTCGCTCCTTCCTTCTTACGTACGCTTCTTCTTTCTGACATACGTTCCTTCTTTTTGACGTAAGCAAGTTCCGAGGATGGGATTATGTAACCGTTCGCCCCTTCTCTCTAGCGACTACAAGCATCGTCATGCATGCCGAACCCCGATGGCGTGTTTTAAAAGATATTATGTGACTTCTAAGGCACGCCCAGTGTTTTAAATGTACTGGAAATATTCATAAGGAGTATTTCTAGTGTTATTGATTAAATACGACAATTATAATATTCTTGAAGAGCTCCAAAAATATTATAATTGTCAGAAATCATTTTAATATTATTATTAAAATGATTTCTGTTATTTAAAATATTATGAGATTTAAATTATGTTGAAAGCTTTAACTAATTAAATGGTTTTATCCTTTTAAATATATTAAATAAGACTTCATCATTTATTAATGATGAAGAATACTATTTTATAAACTAAAGTTAGTTTAAATAATATTCTACCTTAATTCCTTTGAGTGCTTTTAATTAAGTTAATGTTTACACATTCTCAAATCAGTATTTTAATCTCTCACCGTTAGATCGTTTTGAAGATCCCAAGACGAAGGGACTGGGTTAAATACCCAGATCCCTCTTCCTTCTCCCTCACTTTTCCCTAGCCCTCTCTCTCTCCTCCCTCTCCTTCGGCTTGCACTGCACGACACTCCCCCATGCCCGATTCCTCCATTGCCCAGCCCTGCGCTGCCGTGTGCCGGTGAGTCTCACCGCCCCTTCCACCAGCTCCACCTCACTCCGGTGAGTCCCCCCTTGCCGGTCTCTCTCCCTCACGCTTTCTCTTCCTCTCTCTCGACAGTGTACAACCCGAATGGGCTTCACGTTGTTGTGCCACCGTGCAACGGCGCCACCACTTCCACGCAGCTTCCCTCCCACTGACCATCATCCTCCAGCAAGCTCAGCCTCCATCACACGGCCACCTTCCTCCCATGCACGTACGTGGCCTCCTCTATACACGGGTTCACTGTGCACTTCCCTAGCGCCACCGTGCGCAACCACCTTGGCCACCGGACACCACCACGAGCTCCTCCTGGTCTCCCCCTTCCTCTTCCACGTGACACGAGGCCCATAGCCTCCCTCCACCACACGGGCTTCTCCCCTCTCCAAAGCACGGGTTCTCCTTCCTCCACCATCGTACGCCGCCACCCACGGCCTCCAGCCTCCTCCAGCCACCACCAACCTATCCCAACTGCCCATGGCCCCGATCTGCCACCTATGCATGCACACTCTCCTCACCCTCTCTCACGACATCTTCCCCTCTCACACGACCATTCCTCTCTCCACCACCATGGACCACCGTGCCACCACCTCCGAGCCTCCACAACTCCACCAGCAACTCCCTTAGCTAAACCCTAGTCCAAACTACCACTTTATGTGGTGGGTAGCCATTGCACATGATGGACAGCCACTGCGCGTGGCTGATTACCTCTCTACACGGCTAGATCTGTCGTGTTACGCTCCTTGCCACCATTATAAGGCCACCGTGAGCCCTTTCAAGACCACAGTTAGCTATCCAAACACCCAAACAGCCATCGTACGTGGGTTAGCCGCCACGTACGACCCTTCCGACATCATCGATCGTGACGATTAGCGGTAACGCACGGGTTATCTCGTCGATGGTATAAATCTCTATCCCTCGTTAATTATGGTAGATGTTGATTAGTTGATTAGGTTGTGGATTGTGCTGTTAGTATTTGTGGAGTTTGTTGTGTTGTGATGCGCTGCTATGTAGTGAAGTATTAGGCATTCTGTGTAGTGAAGTGTTGGGCATATCTGTGTAGTGTGCTGTGAAGTGTGGAGCGTAGTTGGAAATTGTGTTGTGCAGTGCTATGGACTGTGCGGTGCAGTGTGGTTGTGGAGTATGTGTTGTATTGGTGATGTGGCATGTGGAATGGGAACAATACACGCTGAGTGTACTCTGTGTGTGGCGTAGTGTGGGATATGGAGAGTATATATTAAAATATACCCTCCTGGCGTATTGTGAAATGGGAAAAGTACAGGTGGAGTATACTCTGTGTGGTGTAGCTTGTGTGAAGAGAGTACACGTGGAGTGTACTCCATGTGGTGGAGTGATGCACCATATGGCAGGTATGCCATAATGGTGATGTGGCGTAGTGCGTGTGAAGGGAGTACACGTGGAGTGTACTCCATGTGGTGGAGTGATGCACCATATGGAGGGTATGCCATAATGGTGATGTGGCATAGTGCGTTTGAAGGGAGTACACGTGGAGTGTTCTCCATGTGGTGGAGTGATGCACCATATGGCGGGTATGCCATAATGGTGATGTGGCATAGTGCGTGTGAAGGGAGTACACGTGGAGTGTTCTCCATGTGGTGGAGTGATGCACCATATGGCGGGTATGCCATAATGGTGATGTGGCGTAGTGCGTGTGAAGGGAGTACACGTGGAGTATATTCCATATGGTGGAGTGATGCACCATATGGCAGGTATGCCATAGTGGTGATGTGGCGTAGTGCGTGTGAAGGGAGTACATGTGGAGTGTACTCCATGTAGTGGAGTGATGCACCATATGGCGGGTATGCCATAGTGGTGATGTGGCGTAGAGTGTGTGAAGGGAGTACACGTAGAGTGTACTCTATGTGGTGGAGTGATGCACCATATGGCGGGTATGCCATAATGGTGATGTGGAGTAGTGCGTGTGAAGGGAGACACGTGGAGTGTACTCCATGTGGTGGAGTGATGCACCATATGGCGGGTATGCCATAGTGGTGATGTGGCGTAGAGGGTGTGAAGGGAGTACACGTGGAGTGTACTCTATGTGGTGGAGTGATGCACCATATGGCGGGTATGCCATAATGGTGATGTGGTGTAGTGCGTGTGAAGGGAGACACGTGGAGTGTACTCTATGTGGTGGAGTGATGCACCATATGGCAGGTATGCCATAATGGTGATGTGGCGTAGTGTGTGTGAAGGGAGTACACGTGGATTGTACTCCATGTGGTGGAGTGATGCACCATATGGCGGGTATGCCATAGTAGTGATGTGGCGTAGAGTGTGTGAAGGAAGTAGACGTGGAGTGTACTCCATGTGGTGGTGTGATGCACCATATGGCAGGTATGCCATAGTAGTGATGTGGCATAGAGTGTGTGAAGGGAGTAGTGGTGGAGTGATGCACCATACGGCAGGTATGTCGTAGTGGTGATGTGATGTAACGTGTGTGAAGGGAGTACACAAGAAGTGTACTCCATGTAGTGGAGCAATGGACCATGTGGCGCGTATGCCGTAATGGTGATGGGTCATAGCGTGTGAAAAGGGAGTATACGTGGAGTGTACTCCATGAGATAGCGACTCTCTGTGTGGCGTGTCATAAATATAAGGATGGTTTTGTGATTGATGGGAATGGAATGTGGTGAGTAGTGTCGGGAACTGTGGAACAATGTCCTGAAGTAGTTATGGCGTAGCCTGTAGTCTGAGGTGACAAGTGTCAATGTGATGGACTTATGGCTAGGAATATGCGTGGAGTAGCAGAACAAGTATAAGAGTGCGCAGCGGAAACATGACTGGGCAACGTCACGAAATGACATGGTTACTGACAATCGTGCTTGGGATGGGTGAGGAGTTAGTGTAGAAATGGTGTAGCAGGAACGTGACGAGATGTCACGATGTGACAGGAGCACATGAGGAGCCGTATTCGTGATGAGTTAGGAGTTGGCGTAGAAATGATGTAGCGGGATGTCAGGTGATGTGACAAGGTCATGGTGTAGCTTGGGTGTAGTCTCAAACTATATGACGTGACATAAGGCATAGTGGTGAATGGAGCCTTATCATGTTAAGTGGTGGGTGAACTGTCAAAAGGGACAGGTAGCATGAAAAGTCATGCTAGCCGGGTTAAGAGAATGTTGGTATCGGAGTATGACCCTTGTCCCTGTGAGCAGGTGATCAACGTGTCATATGTTGATATTAGGTGATAAGAGGGTAAAATACATGTGTAATCTGGTGAGATACATGTGCCGGACGGATTCACTGTATGTAATGGATAATTTGTCCTTAGCATAGTTACACAGTGCTTGAGCCTCAGAGTTGGCTTAGAGCCGTATGGCTTGTATGGATGTGAATGAGGATTTAGTGTGGGCTAAGGTGCATGAAGGTAGTGACGGGTGTATTGTTAGGATTGGGATGCGTGATTCCATCAGTTGGAATCATGCGTCGAATGTGGTTAGTAAGAATAGTAAGACGAATGTCTTAGTGTCTTAATCCTAAGGTGAATCATGGGTTCACTTTAGTGGATAAGCACTCGAGGCAAGACCTTGAGTTGGAAGATGTGGTGACCGTAAGTGGTCCCCGAAGGGTTTAACATAATAAAGGGCACGTAAGAGCATGAGATAGAAGGAGAGTATTGCAAGTGATGTGTAGTTCTATTTCTAGTTTAAGTTACTTATGCATTAGATAGAAAATGACGCTAAGGTTATGTGTATGCATGTAGGTTGCCATCTGACATGCACATGAATGGACTACATGATATGCAAGTAGCATGGAGTCCAGGTAAGTGTTACGTTTATACTTTCTAGAGTCTTCTAAAATATAAAGAAACGAAACGAAATGAAACGTTTTTCCTCACGATGCTTTACGAAAAGACACGAAAGACGTTTTACAAAAGAAAATGCTTAGTGTTCAAAGGTATACGTATGTACGGCCCTCCTTGGCAGCCCCTTTTTAAGCAACGAAAGTATTAATTGTATGCATGTGAATGGATGACTATACGCTGTATCTATTGTATGTATTTTCTAAGAAAATCCATGAACTGCACGAAAGACATGAAAACGGACACTTTTATGGATCCTACGAACCGACGCTTTTATGTGTGCCATGAGGTGATGCTCAGGGATGCCATGAAAGACAACATTTAAGGCGACGCTTATGGATGCCATGAAAGCTGACGTTTAAGCTCATGTATGTTTTAAAATGATGTTTTCCATGAACGAACTGTTAAAGATGGATAGGGTTGAAATGAATTGAAAGTTTAAGCCCATGCCTTAAACGATGTTTTTCCATGAACTGAACTGTTAAATAAAAATGACTGAACTGTAAGAAAGGACTGAACGAATGAATGCTTTAATGTATGAAGATACGTAACGGCCACATGAATGAATGAAAAGGGTACCAATGAATGAACAGATTGTAATGCCGGGTAAGTAGTACTGGAAGTGCACCCAGTGCTGCCCCCTGATTGAAAAGGGATTCCCAACCTGTGGCCACGAGCGGAGTCCAGGTGCAAAGAAAGACCGCTAACCCCAACACACGGGGCGTAATAGTGTGTACTGGCTTATGAAAGTGATAAGAAAGAATGTATGGATGCATGAACGCACGAACTTTTAAGAAATGAAGGCACTGACGGGGGACACGTTTTATGAAAAGAAAGTCCCTTTTTAAAAAGGAAACTCCATCCAGTAATGTTTTCAAATGAACGCACGCATGTACGTATAGTATGTATGAATGATGTATGAACGCATGTATGCATGAATGCATGAACACACTCTTGCAGAAATGAAGGCACTGACGGGATAAACGTTTTATTGAAAGAAAACCCTTTTAACAGAAAACCCTGTCTAGTGATGTTTTCAAATTAATGCACATATACATGTAAGCATGTACGTATAGTATGTATGGAATGATGAATGCATGAATGAAAACCTATGTTGTTATATTTTAACTGTATGAAGTAATGCTTACGAGTCATCGACTTATTTTAGTTTTTATGCATGTCCCTCCCCTTCAGAGGAACTGAATGATCAGGATGGACACAACCTATGGGGAAGAACACGGAAGTCTAGGCATGAGTTTTAATTGTACGAGGGACCTTTTTATTGTAAGATTAATGTTTTCTGCTGTAAATCTCTTTTATTCTAAAAGCACATTTTATGATATAAACGTATAGTCTTGCACCCTGGGTATGCAAGTAAAAAGTTTTAAATCGAACGATAACTCCCGTCGTCCTTTATAAAAACATTTTATAAAAGGTGCCACCATAAGGACGGGCGTCACATTGAACTAGGTTGCAGACGCTTTAAGTGGACGTGTGGCACTCCTCACCACCATTAGTACCCGAGTGGTGGGCTTTGACACTTTCACAGATTTGTACATCGAAGATCCGTCCTTAGGAAAGATTCTTAAGGTGGTAACTGAGGGTTGGCAGAGTGATTTTATTTTGCACAACATTTTTTTTTTCGTTGCCTTCAGTTGTGTATCCCAGAATGTTCTTTGAGAGAGTACATTACATGGGAACTACATGGCAAAGGGCACTTTGGGTGAGAAAAGACTTTGGCTTTGATTGCTACAAATTACTACTGGCCCAAATTGACTGGTAACTTGGCACAATACGATGCGAGATATTTCGTGTGCCAGAGAGCGAAGGGAACCCTCACCAATGCTGGCCTTTACACTCCGTTACATGTACTTGATGGTCCATGGCATGAGTTCAGTATAGATTTTGCCTTGGATTTACCCAGGACCCAACGCACCATGGATTCAATCTTCGTCGTGGTCAATTGATTTTCTATGATGACCCATTTTGTAGTTTGCAAAATGACCATGGATGCCACCCTGATTGCCCATGTCCCATCTTTATTTCAAGGAGATTGCTTGCCTGGATGGTGTTTCTTGGTCTATTACCTTAGACTAGAATACGAAGTTTATGAGTAATTTCTAGAAGAGTTTGTGGGAAAAATTTGAAATGAAGTTGAACTTTAGTAGTGTCTGCCGCCACTATATGGACGGGCAAATCGAGGTGGTGAATCAAAGTTTGGCAGGTACTAAGCCAAAATAATAGGACCTCGCCTTATCACAGGCAGATTTTGCTTACAATCGATCAAAGAACAGGGTAGCCCGGTTGAGTCCTCTTGAAGTTGTGTACGGTCAAACTCCACCAAGCGTCCTTGATTTGGCTCCAGTCCCACAGATTGGTCGCCTAAATGTTAAGGCCGAGGAGATGGTAGAGCACCTTCAAGGAGTACAAGACCAAGTCAAACAAATAATTCAATCGAGCAATGCAAAGTACAAAGTTCATGCAGACAATTGTTGACGTGAGGTACTTTTTGATTGTGGAGATTTTGTTTGGTTTGTGCTAACCCGTGATTGTTTTTCTGTTGGCGAGTACAATAAGTTGAAAGATAGGAAGATTGGACCTCGTGAAGTTCTCTAAAAGATCAACTACAATGCATATAGACTACGTCTTCCCATGTATATGAGGACTTCGGATGTGTTCAATGTCAAACACCTCAGCTCGTGCTTTGTCGACACTGGCGTGAACTCTAGGCTCTAGGGCGAGTTCTTTCCAACCTGAGGAGGTTGATGCATGGGGATATGAGTCCAATGAGACTTAGCTAACAAATGCGATGTTAAAAGCACTAGACTACTTCGAAAAGGTGGACCAGTGTAAAATTGGCGGGAAGAGATGAGTATTCATAGGATTTGGACGAGAAGTAGCAAATTTGGGCGATAAGTAATATTCGTCTGATTTGGGCGAGGAACGACCTATTACTCAGTTGGGTGAGGAACGACTTATTTCTCAGTTGGGTTAGGAGACATTTTCTCCGATTGGGCAAGGAGAAGTGGTGGTGTTAGCATTTCGCCCATGACTTTGGATACAAGTGTTAGAATAATGCATATGACCTTTAATCCGAAAAGCTCTCTTCAGCACATATGTCATGGTCACCATGCTTTGTCTGGGGGGGCCATTGTCGACCCCAAAATTAATTGTTTTTCCTTCTAAATCATCACTTTTAGTTAAATTTTTCATTTTTTGGTCAATTTTCTTTTACGGTATTGCTTATTTTTAGTAACGATGTTATTCCCAATTATTAGGCTAGATTTTACCTATAATTATCTTATTTTGTATCCTATTGTTTGACCTTAATTTCAATTTTGCTCTTTTTCGTTAGTTATTTAAACCCGACTTGTGGGCTTTAGAATGATATTCGACTTATTAACTCATAAAATCCCAATCTCGGAGTTCATCTCAGAGTTTATCTCTGTTTGCTATTTTTCTCAATCTCAATCTCTACCTTTCAGTGTTTAACTAGCTGTTAGAATAATCTCCTATTATGTCCCGGCATTGTGATTGGTAAGAGAGAGAGAGAGAGAGAGCTAAGTTGACTTTGTGAAGACGAAGAGAAATTCGGTGAAGACAAGTGGGATTGGGATCAAAACGAGATGTAACTTTGTGTTTGCTATCATAGAATTGTTTTACGGATCACTAGAGTAAATTTAAAGATTAAAACTAGGGCTGCAAATGGTCTGGTCTTCATTTTTCCAGACCGAACACCCAAAGGGACCGGTCCGGTCCGGTCCAGATGGTCCGGCTTAATTTTTTTTTATTTTTTTAAATAATTAATAAAAAAATTATTTAAAATACTAAATTAAATTAAGTGACTTATTAATGTGGATTATGTAACAAACTCAATAAAAAAAATATTTTATATGGTCAATGATAATAAATTTGATGAAAATTATATTATTAATTTATATAATTAACTAATTGATATTATATATTAGTTAATTCATAGAATATTAACAAGTGTTAATAACATATTTAAAATTTTATATTGTTAATAGTGATATGTTAGATGAAGATATATATATATAATATTGTTAATTTATAGAATATTAACAAGTATTAATAATATATTTAAAATTTTATATTGTTAATTGTACAATTATTATATATAAAATATATATATTTTTTTTCATTCGGTCCGGTCTAAAAAAACCTTAGACCATGGACCGGACCGAAAAGTTTCGATCCTCTAAAATGTGGACTGGACCGGACTGGTCTAAGTCTCGGTCTGGTCCGGTCCAGACTGAAACAATCGGTCCGTTTGGTCCGACCGGACCGTTTATCACTCCTAATTAAAACTCAATACGTTATATTTATTTTATAATAAAAATAATTTAATAATTTGACAAATCATATCGAACTATGTTAATTTATAAAATCTATTTGTCGACCTAGAACATGTCTTGCTATAAAGTATACATGCTGACATTAAATTGGCGGCTTAAAAATATTAAATGCTAAATGACCCATATTAGAATTTCTCATCATTTACTTAAATGCCATTAGAATTAGTACAAGTAAACACGACTGACCTACTAGATTGGAGGAAATGTTTGATCTGTTGCCTTACAGCCACCAAACTGCCACACATGCCTTATTGTAGGCATGTTGTGCTCGCCAGCCGCTAATCTTCAAAGCCGCTAATCTTCCTTGACTGGAATTATTGATCTATATTTTATTCTGTTTGTATGGACTATGATTTCTGTAATGGAATTATTGTCGGTTCCCCCACCCCACATCTTGTATACTTCCTTTTCATTTAATACAAGTTTGATTAAAAAAAAAAAAACTAAGAGAAACATATATATTTTCATTAAATTTATTAAAGAAATTCAAATTTATAAAGGAATGTGAAACACATTAGAGAAGCTAGTCTCCTGCTTCTTACAAGGCTACACATATCCTGCGCTATTGGCATAAGGTGTAGTTTAAAAATTAAATAAAATATTATTTTTTAATATTATTATTATTTTAAAATTTAAAAAAATTAAATTATTTATTATATTTTATATAAAAATTTTAAAATATTATAATGATAAAATAAAATAAGATGAATCTAACTCTGAATCTAAATTGGCATACCAGGCCTAAATCTTTCTCTGCTTCTTATTTTTTATTTTATTTTATTTTTTAGAACGGTTTGAATACAAAAGTATGAGAATATATATTTGACTTTGAGGGCCCATCACTGATATCAAGTATCAAGCATATTCTCGGAAACAAAATTTTCCAAAGTAGTAGTCTTCATTTGAGATTGAATATATTATCTGGAAGTTTTTCACCAAAAAAACATCTCATAGCCTCGCTTGTTTTCAGGAAACATTTCATCTCATCTCATCTCATTTTATCATTACACATTTTTCAAATTTTTACACAAAATAAAATAAACAATTTAACTTTTTCAAATCTCAAAACAAAAATAATATTAAAAAATATATTCTAATAATATTTTATTCAACTTTTTAACTTTAATCTCATCTCATCTCATCTCATCTCTGAAAACAAACAAGGCCTTAGAATTTTACCGTACAATAATTTTGACTAGCCTATGCAAAAATAATATTTCATCTCTTAAGTTTTAAAAATATTTATTTAAATAAATAGTAAATAAATACTATAAAACAATAAAAACTGACATAAACAGTACCAAATGTATACAGTATATAAACAGTGAAAAACTTTGAAAAGTATATAAAAAATTCATAATTCGGTACTTTATAAAGAAAAACTCTACTTACAACCGGCGTGGAAACCTCGCGTAACCGGTTGCATAAAAAATTTTATATTTTCCCACGCTCTCGTTTCTTTCCCTCTCTATCACTCTTATCAATTTTTCGTTCCTTATTCCCTCCTTCAGATTTTTTTTTTCTTCTCTCCACTCTCATTTTGTCTTTACCCAACCATCGATACGGAGCCCTCTTCCTTCTCAATTTTCTCTAGTTTCAGACGCGCACACTCTCTCTCTCTCTGTTTTCGTTCATGTCACTCATTCTCCCCTTCAGATTTCTTTTTGTTCTCCCCACTCTCTCATTTTCTCTTTCCCCCAGCCATTCTGAGAAAATGATGTCTCAGACACAAGCTTGTTCTGAGTCACCCTCAGCCACTCAAAGTGACTTGGACAAAACTTCTTGTACAGAAGGGGTGGAAAACGGAATCAACAATCAGTTACTTGGAACCTCTGATTCGTTTACAGAAGATTCAATACTTGATAAATATGTCCCAAAATGCAAATCTTGGAGGCCTTGTTTTAAAGCTGAAGTGCAGGATTGGACTGGTGTGACTTCTGAAAGTGACCTTAAGTGGTTGGGCACCCGAGTTTGGCCATTAGAAAAAGTGGATCAGAGATATACCATTGAAAGGGATCCAATTGGTAAGGGAAGGCAAGATTCGTGCAGCTGCAAATAGTTTCTAGCATCATTGAAGATGATGTGTATACATTCAAGAGAAAAAGATTGAGAGACCAACATAAGGGCGAGGCTTACTGAATCAGGGGCAAAGGAATTAAAGAGGCGATCTGGGTTTTTTTTCCTTTATGCCTCGCATGTAGGGATCGCAGGAAAGGTAAAGGTTCTTCACCAGAACTGCGTTCGAACCATCTGGGACCTTCAATCGTATGGTATTAGTACTAAAGTACATGTCCGATTCTTTAGGATTGCCATCTATGTAGTCTCTAGCCGTTTGTTCTTCACTTCTTCACCAGAGGAAGATAGAGATGAAGGTGGCGCAATGTAGTTACAGAGGATTTGACCAGAGACCGAGAGAGAGAGAGAGGAAGAAAGGGATAAAATGGAACCCCAGTTTGTCAGCCGGTTACGCAAAGGTTGTATATGCCGGTTGTACGTAGCATTTCTGCTCTATAAAACAGTCGGATCCAAACCTTTTTTAAATCCTAAAAATTAAAAATGATTACATTTCTATCTCATCTCAAGAATGTCCCACGCTAAGGGTATAAAAAAATGAATGAACAAAAAAAAAAAAAAAAAAATTTGCCACCCGTCTCGTGCACTGTTCTGTAATGGTGGGTGTAGCACTGCTATTAAATTAAATAATTTACTGGTTAGTTCCACTCTGTAATGGAGTCAAGGTCAATCCAATGAAGATGATTCCGGGTCAATATAGCAACTAAATTCAACATTGCTGGTCAAATCCAGAGCAAAAAAATTGAAAGACTATGCTCTCTTTGTAGAAGTAGATTAGTAGGATCAAGAACATAAAAATAACAACCAGAACTTCTAATGGAATAAGAACCCATCAATAATTAAATTTGTAAATATCGTCGACTATACTTGAACTACAAGAAACTCTCAATTTTACCGAACTTCTTCGGCAATTCTCTTTTATTTCTCAATATATTTTAGTTGACAGTCTTCAAGCATGTTCACTTACCTAACCGGTTATCGATACATTTCATATTTGTGTATTAATCAAAGTATTTAGCTAGCTTTCTTGAACATAACCTTGAACGGCACATCACTCAGAGCCAGATTCCTTTTCCCGTCCACGATATAAATCCCAATATCTCTGCACAAAACCTTGCAGAAACTGCACACCGTAGGACAGAAAACAATCTTGTAATCATCATCGTATTTCTCGATCTTAAACCAGTTGCTGGTCGTTCCACGACCCGGGTTGCCTTCAACCCCACCACTCGTGACAAACCACTGTTTTGTCAATTCATCGTAGCTGTCAAGCTTCCATACAGGCGACTGAACACAAATGGTGGCAGCAGAGAACTTGATGTTCAGGTCTGTGGAGACGCGTACGCCTTTCCTGGGTTCCACAGGGATAAACTTCAAGGGGAGACCGTGGAATACCTCTTGCTGTTCTTGGACAACATCGAGAGGGCAGGTCTTGTTCCTGGAGCTGGAAAGGGTGAGTCCTCCGCCTCTCCCGCGGAAAACTGGCAATATATGATAATCAACGCCTACTATGAGCTTATTTCCGGATATGTCGAGCACTGGAGCTGGCACAGCGTCGGCAGCACCAGGAAATGGTTTTGTTGCGAGAGCGAAGAGAAATACGAGTAGTAGCATGCGCGCGCGCAGCTGCAGCAATGCAGTCTGTACCATTGCGTCTGGTCTTTTGTTTCACTCTATTTTTTTTTTATTGTATAAATGGGCGTAGATAAACAAGTATTTATAGAGATGATGTGGTTCTAATTCAAGTACACCTTGGAAGGACTTGGAAGAATTTTATTATTTTGATTTGATTTCATAAATAATTATAATTATAAAAAAGAGATTTGCTTTTTATTATGATAAAGATGTTTATCTTATTTGATATGTATATAATTATCCTATAAATAGAGATCAATATTTTATATTTAATAACAATTAAAAATAAGAAAAATATAGCCATCAAAATCTATCTTCCTTTTTTTTCTTTTTTTCATTCCCCGTCTCTTTTTTTATTATGTTATATATATATATTTTTTTTTATCATGAATTAGAGTTGGGTGCGGGGCACGTTGTAAGAGCATTATTACGCTGTCGACCAACGCCCCATGCCTCATCCACTTGAACGGGTTTGACTGACACATCCCAAAGAGCATTATTTATGGGACACAACATTTTTTATAACAATTTATATAATTATATTTTAAATAAAAAATATTTTTATAAAACATCTTGTAAAAATGATATCATCCTATAAAAATACCCTACTATGTCATTACTCTATTTATAGACATGTTCTCATCCTCTTTTAAAAGTCGTCAAACCCACCTCATGTTTGGCCTCATTTAAAGAGTTTAGAAATATGGTAACTTGAGTCAACGTTTTCGGCCTTCAAATCACATCTGATGTGCATGCATTAAAGCGGATGAGAACATGACATGACAACCTTCGTTCACAAGGGAAAAGTTACGCAACGGTTGAGGAAGGAGCTATGCATGATACGCAATGCAAGAAGCTTTACTTTTCAATTAGTAAGATTGTTAAGCGAAAAATTAACTGATTGACATATTATTATGAAAATTTATGTAAAATTGTATTGTAATAAGTGTATAGTATGTCAAAGTGAAAAAGGGAGGGTCAACTCAAGCCAGAAAGCTCGTTCGACATGGCTCGACATTTCGCACTAGCGAACTTTAAGTTAGAGAGTTTGCTTGACATGGTTCAACATTTCGCTAGAGCTACATTCAAGTCAGAGAGTTCGCTTGACTCCGCTCGACACTTCGCTCGAGCGAACTTCAAATTAGAGAGTTCGCTCGACATGGTTCAACACTTTACTCGAGCTACATTCAAGTCAGAGAATTTGCTTGACATCGGCTCGACTCTTCGTTCCAGCGATTTCAAGTTCGCTTGACACTTTGCTTGAGCCAATGTTCTGGAAACCTAATTCTCTTAAGTTTGAGCGTCTCTTTCCTTGTTTGTATAAAAGGAAACCTTTTGGTCTTTCCTTTGTGTGGAAAATAAGAGCTAAAACAAAGCCCCCTTTTCAAGAGCACTTGAGAGAGTTTTCTCTCCACATTCAAAGTTGAATATCCCTTGAAAATTATACCTCTACCATATCACACTCAAGATAAAACACCGTTGAGTCCATTGGAGTGGACGTGTTCATTGGCCGGAAGGTTTTCAGAGCTACTGTCGCTACAGAGATCGAGAGGTTCTCGTGGGATGCTATAGAAATGTCGAAGTTCCGACACTACATGTGTGTAGAGATCGAGTGGGTCACTCGTGGTGTTGCAAGCCAAGCTTAGGAACTACAAAGGTTTTGTGAGTGTCTCTATATTGGTTGTAACAAACTTTTTCTATAGTGGATTTTAGGTGGTGTCTTACATCCAGAGTGGTTTTAGAATTTGAAGACGTTCTTCAAATGAGTTTCCACTTCGTGACCAAATCTCCGTGCTGATTATTTGTATGATTTGTTTCATCTTTTAATTGCTTATTTGTCAATATATTTTATTAGACGAGAAATATCGAACTGCACCTATTCACCCTTTATTGATGTTGTATTGGATAGAACCACTGTTTTTTCAAAGATATTAAGCAATATCTTTGGTCTAGATTGGAAACTCATCTCAATTCATCTCATCTCATTATTACAACCTTCACAAATTCTGATACAAAATATAATAAACAATTCAACTTTTTCAAATCCAAAAAGAATAATAATATTAAAAATTAATATTCTAACAATATTTTATTCAACTCATCTAAAACCATCTCAACTCATTTCTAAATCCAAATGGGACCTTAAATGTTAAATTAGTAAAAATTCATCGTTTCCAACCATATTCTCTTCCTCGTATTTAAATTCTTCCAATTGAATAAGTACTTGATACTTTTGTGGTTGGTGTAGATTTCACAAGTTGTGCTATACAAGTAGTGCCTCCAAATCTTCAAGGCAAAAACTATAGCAGCTAGTTCTACTGGAATCACCTTTCAGTCTTGATACTATAACAACCCATCATCCCTGAGGGTAAAACCTTCTGGCTCTTCCTTCCTTTCAACCTTCTGCCTGAATCCTAACCATTTGGAATCTTCCATCTACCGCTTCTCCACTCCCTCCCATTCTATAGGTACAATTTCTTGTACTACAATGAGAGATTCATCAGGTTGGAGATCCTTAATTAATAAACTCTTCATACTGCACAGGAGTGAGTCCATCTTTGGGGTGGAATATGAAGGATCATCCTTTTGCGTTTTAAGACTTAGTGCGTATGCTACGACGTTAGTTTTCCCAAGGTGATACTTGATTTCACACTGGTAATTTTGTAATTTGCAAGTATATGTGTTGTAAGAGAAATTTAAGCAAATTTAAATCTTGGATGTAAGGTAGCTTCTTTACCTTTGAAATATCTTGGATTACCTTTGGGTGCTCCTCACAAATCACTTTCTATATGGGATAGAGTTATTGAGAAAATTGGGAGCCGACTAGCTAGTTGGAAAAAACTCTATTTGTGAAAAGGGGGAAGAGTTACATTGATTAAGAGTACTTTTCTAATCTCCCTACATATTTCCTCTCTTTTTCCTTTACCTGTGGGGGCTGCAAAAATAAAAAAATAAAAAATAATAGAGAGGAATACTTTTTGAAATTTCTTGTGGGATGGTAATGGGGTGGAAAGAAAATTTAATTTGGTAAGTTGGAACAAGGTTTGTCATCCGGTGGAGGTTTGGGTGTGAGAAATTTAAAGCTTTTCAGTAAAGCTCTACTTGGAAAATGGCTTTGGAGGTACCATTTTGATAGTAATATTATGGAGACAAATTGTGGATATTAAATATGGGAGGGTGTGGGGGAGCTGGTGCACAAATGAAGTTAAAGGGGTGTATGGGGTGGGCTTGTGGAAGTAAATTGAAAATGTTTTTTATTTTTTTATAAGTAATTGAAAATGTTTCTGATAATTCAATGCAAAATGTGTTATTTCTGATAGATTTTGAGATGAAAACGAAATTGAGTTATTCTAATTTTAACTCAGTACGTAGAACATTCCGTTTACATTATTTAAATATTAAGATTTGATTTGTAAAATTCAAATTTTAAAATTTAATTTTCAAATCAAGTTATGTCATGCAAACAATTTGTTAAGTGTGCTTTACACACACTTGCTTAATAATAGAATTTTTCTTTGGAGTTTAATCTGGAAATCAAGGATAAAATTTTGAGGGAATCACATTAGAATCCATACACGGCTCATCCAGAAAGTACAAGGATGTATCAAGATTTGAAACAACACTTCTGGTAGGAAAGTATGAAGAAGGACGTGGCGGATTTTGTAAATAAATGTTCTATCTGTAGAGTAGTCAAGGCAGAGAGTAGTAGAGACTCGTTGGTGAGTTGCATCCAGTTCTAATCCCATAATGGAAATGAGAGGACGTCTCAATGGACTTTGTGGCTGGACTAACGAGGATCTCTGATTGAGCTGAATTATTACATATTTTATACATCTAGAACCAATATATTTCAATTATTTTATTACATTATTATTGGTTTTAGATGGAAAAATGGTTAAGAGACATAAATCTAAGTTGTGATTTAAATTGGTTGATAGAATGATTTATGTTTAATTTTATAAGTTGTGATTTAATTAGGCAATCTTTCTTCACATATACAATACATCTTTAATATTTTATTCTTCCTTTTAATTTTTCTGGTTTCTACTTTTTATAATAGGTCAAGACATGCACTGATACAAGAAAGGAGAAAAAGAACCGAAAGAATTCACACGGAAGGAAAATAAACACGCACCGACTCACACGCGGAAAGAAAAAAAAACTCACGCTGGGAGGCCAATAAAACTCGGAGAACCAGAAAAGAAATGGGCAAGAAGAAATAAAAAGAAAAGACACGAAGAACAAAAAAAAAAAAAAGGGCAGCTTTTCATTTTTGGATGGACGCGAAACGCAACAGGCCAAATGTGATAGAGTTACTATCCTCCTATTATTTATTTATTATTTTTTTTTGTATTTAGTTTTTTTAATCTTTAATTTTACTTAATAGTTAAGAAAGTGATTATTAGTAAAATTATATATTTTCTTAATTTTTTTTAATGATTAATGATGTTAAAGAAATACTTAAAAGAAAATGATAAAAATATAAAAAAACTTCAAATACACTATAAGTAGTAAATGGGTAGTAAGATGGTAGTAATCCTATCACTACCCAACGCAAAAAGCAAGCAGACAAAAAGTTTTCTTTTGGTTTTTGAGGCAGCAACGCACGCAGAGTCCCAGCGCCGCTTGCTTGAAGAGCCCCTTGAGGGGTTCAAATTGCCGCTACCCCAACCTTCCTCCACTGCTTGCCGCCTCCATCTCACCCATCTAGGTTGCTCTCTAAATTCCCTAACTTTTATTTATTTTTAGCTTGATGTTCATGGTGCATTTTTAATATCTTTGGCTTAGAACCATTCGGTTTGTTTAACTTGGTGTTAATTGTTTTTCTTGCTCCTTTAAATTTCCATTAGATAGGTATTACAATGGTTAGGGATTGATTTTGAGAACTTTGTGATTTGAATACAAGGATGAACCCTATAATCTTGATGTTGGGACTTTTTAATTTCCAGTCCGTATTGCATCCATTGTTTTCTAATCTAGCTTAGTTTTGTTAGTCTTTTAGTTACATTAGACATTAGATTGATAGGGTGAATTAGGACTTGATTAATTTCAGTTTTGCTAATTAATTCTCTATTAATTAAGATTGTTTAACTTAGTCAGTTTCTTGATTTTTAACTTCAATTTGTTAGATTTAATTGTTAGTTTTGAGTTTTGAAATTAGTTTGGCAATTTTTGTTGGTTAGTAGGGAGGTAACTTAGATTTAGGCATCGTTTGTTTTTTGAGATGAAAATTGAAAGTTGAATAAAATATTGATAGAATATATTTTTTTAATATTATTTTTATTTTGGGATTTGAAAAAGTTGAATTGAGATTTGAAAAAATTGAATTGTTTATTATATTTTCCATGGAAATTTGATAAAGTTATAATAATTAGATGAGTTGAGATGAACTGTGAAAACAAACGAGACCTTAATTTTCTATTTTGCCTCATTAGTTGGTTAATGATTGATTAGTCAGCTTGCTTTATAATTTGGTGTTTAACTAGTTTCGGAGTTAATGTTTAATGTGCTGTTAATTAAATTAGTCTTTTAATTTACTTCTTGGTTAATTAATTTCAGTGAGCTTAGTTTAGTTATTAGTTTACTGCTTTGCATCATGGTCTTTTACTTTTCGTTGCAACACTAAAAAATTTAGAAATATGAATCTAGTCCACAACTAGTGCCATTTTCATTTCTTTTGCACTCTTCAATTCATTGCTCATATCACCACTTTTATTTTCTCTTTATTAATATTTTCACTATTTTACACGAGTTTGATTTTAAACAACTTTTCTCGAGGAGACGATTTACAAATTTTATTCCTAATTATTATGCGACACTTTCCTGCACTTGGAATAACCTTTGTGTGGCTCATTTTTTAGTGAGTCAAGTTTTTGGCGCCGTTGCCCGGAGTAGTTGCTTAACGTAGATTTAAATTCGTTATTTTTATTTTTATTTTTTTTATCTCAATTGTTTCTCCCACTATCTTTATCTCTAATTACACATTTCACTTGTCACCTACTACCTAGTCACTTGAACCTTACTTTTACAATTTGGACTAATGTTTCATGTCTTGGGTAGGAGACAGTTCCAATAGGTTGCTTAGAATTACATCAAGCACTGAGAGTAGTATGCACAGCTCAGAGATAGATACCTCTTCTATCTCTTCTACATGTGAGGACATTGAAATTGAACAAACCATGGCTGCACCTGCACCACGCACTCTTAGGGATTATTTGTAGCCCACTCGCACCACTACACCTTCATGCATTGTTTTACTTGATGATACACCTAATTTTTCTATTAAGCATGGCATGATGTCAGTGATACCTTAGTTCCTTGGGATGGATTCTGAGTGTCCTTACCAATAGAGCCATTGAGCCATTACTAATGAATTTATTAGACTTTGTTTGTTTCCTTTCTCTTTAAATGATAAAGCGAAAATTTGGTTTAATTATTTTAGGTCTAATTCCATCTCTAGTTGGTCCGATATGCAGCGTGAATTCTTACAGAAACTAGTTCAATCAGAGACCTGATGAGATTTTTCTGGTCAGTTGGGCAAGGTTTAAGGATTTGGTAAATATCTATCTGCATCACGGTTTCGAATCATGGAGGCTGGTGAACTATTTTTACACTGGTTTCACTCAGAATGCAAGTAGTTTATTCAGATTATGTGCAACGAGGAATTCTTTAGCAAGGAACTTCAGGAAGCATTACCATTTTTTGACTATCTTGTCAAGAGCGCACATCAATGGAAAACTCGGACTGATCGAGTCACTAAGGGTAATTACTTGTGGGGGCAAATATGAGCTTAAAGAGGACACTAATGTTCAATCCCGAATAGCTGCACAGACTAGAAGATTGGAGGTTATGGACATGGAAAAAGTGAAGGCCGTGAAAGCAGTAAAAGGCATGTTCTTTATGCTCTGATTCGATGCACAAGACTCAGAACTACCCAATTATGCCAGTATTTTAGGAGAATGGATCTGAGCAGATGCAATCAGTGAACTGGGTTAACAAAGCACAAAGTCAGCCTTTCTCCAACACATATAATTTGGGGTGGAGGAATCACTCGAATTTCTCATGGAGGAATGATCAGTTTGGCCGGTCTCCGCCACCTTTTTAGCAGTCATTTCATCAGGCTGCTCCTCAGCACCAGTATCAGCCATATCAGACTTCTTAGAGCTATCCTTTGGTAGCATCTCTAAGATTTCAATCTAATGTAGCTGCATAGAGTTCTCGACCTCAACCATCTGCTCCACCAAAGAAGTCTCTTGACGACAACATGGCACAAATGGCCAATACACTTCAACATTCCATGCAGATTCAGGCCACCACAAATAATCATCACACTCAGGTCATAAATGAATTGCAGGGTACCATTAATAAGATGAGCACGACATTGAGCACTCTAAAGAGAAAGAAATTTCTAACACAGCCTCAACCTAATCCTCAAGTATACTGGCAACGACCATAATAAGTGAATAATGTCTTAAGGGAGGTTATAGATTGTTGTTCTTACTTTGAGAAGTGGAAATGAAGTTTCCCAACCTGAAATGACCATGGACAGACAGGTAGTTGCTCCTACACCTAAAGATGTAATAGAGACTGATAAAGCTGAAAAAGAACAATAGGAGGTGAGACCAGAGCCAAAGAAACCTATGAGTGCAGCGGCCAAATCTAGTGGGGTATCAACTTGCAGCACCATACCCTCAGAGATTGTTGTCAGCTACCAAAAGTATGTAGCAAAGAGAGATTTTGGAGGTGCTCAAGCAAGTAAAAATTAATATTCCGCTGTTGGAGGCCATTCAACAAATTCTCTCCTATGCCAAGTTTTTGAAAGAATTGTGTACAGTGAAAAGACAACTGAATGTGATGAAGAAGGTCTTTTAACGGAACAAGTCAGTGCGATCATTCAGTGTGAGACTTCTGGCCATCAAGAAATTTAGAGACTTTGTGCTGAGGAGCAACTTGATGATGTGACTGCTGAGAAGGTGGAGGAGACCGGCCAGGCTAATCATTCCTCCATTAGAAATTCGGGTGATTCCTCCACCCTAGATTATATGTGTTGGAGAAAGGCTGATTTTGTGCTCTATTAACCCAGTTCGCTGATTGCTTCTACTCAGATCCATTATCCTGAAATACTGGCATAATTGAGCAGTCTTGAGTCTTGTGGTTTGAATCAGTGCATAAAGAACATGCCTCTACTGCTTTCATGGCCTTCACTTTTTTCACATCCATAACCTCTAATCTTTTAGTTAGTGCAGCTATTCGGGTTTGAACATCAGTGTCCTCCTTAAGCTCATATTTGCCCCCACTAGTAATATCCCTCAATGGCTACGCTGTCAACAAAACTCGATCAGTTTGAGCTTTCCATTGATGTTCGCACTCGGCAAGATAGTCAAAAAATGGTAATGCATCAGCAAGTTCCTTGCTAAAGAATTCACCATTACACATATTCTGAACAAACTGTTTGCATTCTGGAGTGAAACTAGTGTAAAAATAATTCATCAACCTCCAAGATTAGAAACCATGGTGCGGACAAATGTTTGCCAAGTCCTTAAACCTTGCCCAACTGGTTTGAAGAGTCTTATCAGGTCTTTGATTGAACTGGTTGATTTGCTTTTGTAAAAACTGAGCTCTCTTAAAAGGAAAAAATTTCTAGAAGAATTCACGCTACATCTCAGACCAACTAGAGATGGAATTAGGCCTCAAAGAATTAAACAAAAATTTTGCTTTATCCTTTAAAGAGAAAAAAAAAAACCGAAATCTAATAAATTTATTAGTAATGGCACTATTGATAAAAGTAGTGCAACCCAATCAAAGTCCGTTAGATGTTGGTAAGGACTCTCAGAATCCATCCCGTGGAACTGAGGTATCACTAACATCATGCCATGCTTAGTAGAAAAATTAGGTGCATCATTAGGTAAAACAATGCATGAAGGTGTAGTGGTACGAGTGGGATGCAAATAATCCCTAAGAGTGTGTGGTGCAGGTGTAGCCATGGTTTGTTCAGTTTCAGTGTCTTCGCCAGTAGAAGAGACAGAAAAGGTATCTATCTTTAAGTTGTGTATACTACTCTCAATGCTTGATGTAACTCTAAGAAACCTATTTGAACTGTCTCTCACTCAAGACATGAAACATCATTCCAAATTGTAAAAGTAAGGTTCAAGTGACTGAGTAGTAGGTGACAAGTGAAATGTGTAATCTGAGATAAAGATAGTGAGAGAAACAATTGAGATAAAAAAATAAAGATACAAATAAAAATAACGAGTTTAAATTTACTTAAGCAACTATTCCCCGGCAACGGCGCCAAAAACTTGATTAACTGAAAAATGAGCAATAGAAAGGATGTCCCAAGTATAGGAGGGTGTCGGGTAATAATTAGGAATAAAATTCCTAGGTCGTCTCCTTGGGAAAAGTTGCTTAAAATCAAACTTGTGTAAAATGGTAAAAATATTAACAAAAAAAATAAAAGTGGTGATATGTGCAATGAATGGAAGAGTGCAACAGAAATGAAAATAGCACTAGTTGTGGACTAAATCCACATTTCTAGATTTTTGAGTGTTGCAAAGAAAAGTAAAAGACCAAGATGAAAAGCAGTGAAGTAATAACTAAACTATACTAAACTCACTGAAATTAATTAACCAAGAAGCAAATTAATAGACTAATTTAATTAACAACACATTAAAAATAAACTCTGGAACTAGTTATACACCAAATTATAAATCAAGCTAACTAATCAAACATTAACCAACTAATGAGGCAAAATAGAAAATTAAATCTAAGTTACCTCCCTACTAACCAACAAAAATTGCCAAACTAATTGCAAGACTTAAAACTAACAATTAAATCTAGCAAATTGAAGTTAAACAATCAAGAAACCGACTAAGCTAAACAATCTTAATTAACAAAAAATTAATTATCAAAATCGAATCTAATTAAGCCCTAATTAACCCTTAATCAATCTAATGTCTAATGTAACTAAGAGATTAACAAAACTAAGCCAAGAATTAAGCTAGATTAGAAAATAATTGTTGTAATACGAGCTGGAAATTAAAAAGTCTCAAAATCAAGTTTCTAGGGTTCATCTTTGTACTCAAATCACAAAGTTCTCAAAATCAATTCATAACCATTGTAATACCTATCTAATGGAAGTTTAAAGGAGCAAGATAAATAACTAAAATCAAGTTAAACAAGCAGAAAATAAAATGGTTCTAAGCCAAAGATCTAAAAAATACACCATGAACTTCAAGCTAAAATTAAATAAAAAGTTAGGGAATGGAGAGAGCAAGCGAGATGGCTAGAGATGGAGGCAGCAAGCAATGGAGGAGGGCTGGGGCAGCAACAATTTGGACCCGTCGAGGAGCTCTTCAAACTGGCAACACTTGGACTCTGCATGCGTTGTTGTGTCAAAACCAAAAGAAAACTTTTTGTCCTTAAAGGTTCTTGATCTTTCCCTGCCACTCTACCTAGAAAATAGAATGCAACTAACAAGAAATCACAAAGCTATCGAACCAGAGTATTCCACATGAACAAGATTTCATTATAGACCTTGTAGAGAATTTTCAAGGATTTCTCAACCTCCAAGAAACTCCAAGAATGATCTACACAGAATAAATCTTCAAGGATCACCACCTTTGCTTAAAAACATGCAGAGATGAACCCAAGAGCATCATAACACATCGTTTCAATACAAAACAGTAACTACCACAACCAAAATGCATGGCTCATACAATTTATAACAAAACTCACCGTTTCATTGAAGCCCCTCAGAATGAAAGAATCTACAAAACGCTCACTCTCTTTTCCCTACAAAGCTCACTGTTTTACTAACCCTCTTCATTACTGTTGTTCTGTTACTTCTTTCCTTTAACAGCAACCCAACAACCACCTTTAACAGCTACCTAGCAACCACCCATCTTCTTCAAGGCCTTGCCCCAAAGCACCTGTGACAATCTCCACCACTTCAAGTCCTTGCATACCCACCAAATGAGGATACAAAGCTCTCAGCTTCCGTAGTAGCTCACAAGAACTATCTTCAATAGAGCACCCACCTACTTTAATCAGCACTTCAGTGGAGGCATGATTACCCACCTTCCTCATTCTTCGATCAAGATTTTTTTAGGCTAAAGCTGCACATTTCCTTCACTATCTATTGGAGGTAAGGTAGGCAATGGTGAAATCTCATCACCAAGCTTCTTCTTTAAGAAGGAAACATGAAAAATAGGATGAATTTTGGATGAGGAAGGTAAATTCAACTTATAAGCAACTGTGCCTATCCTTTCAATAACCTGAAAAGGTCCAAAATATCTAGGGGCCAATTTCATATTATGTCGCATGGCTATAGATTTTTTCCTATAAGGCTGTAGCTTAAGAAAAACCCAATCTCCTACTTCAAAAACTCTTTCAGATATCCTCCTATCAACATACATCTTCATTCTACTCTGGGCCTTCTTCAGGTTGTCTTTCAAAAGTGACAAGACTTCATCTCTGGATCTTAACTATTGATCTGCTGCTGCATTGGCGGGGGTTCCTAGAACATATGTCAAAAGCCTGGGAGGTTGAATCCCATACAATGCTTGAAATGGTGACATA